>NW_006205516.1:1880359-1881463 GCF_000334495.1 Tupaia belangeri chinensis
GCGTGCGCCTTTCTGGGAATCCAGCAACATACCCATTACGCCAACTGCTGGTCGCAACACTTCTTGAAAAGTATACACAATATCTGTTTTTTGTTTTGTTTTGTTTTTTGATGCTAGAGGATGTATATGACAAATAGAGAAGGAATGCACCCCTCTGACAGAACATGTAGCACTTTTTCCTCCAATTCTCCATCCTGTCAGGATCCTTGGCATGCATGTACATGCACAGTGAAAAGTATACACAGTATTTTTTTTTCTTTTTTTTTTGAGAGGTTTTTGCTATAGGGCACATGCGCTCGCCAGACAGACAGAGAGAGACAGAGAGATAGAAAGCGAGAAATCACCCCCCAGAGGGGATGGCCACGCCACAATCCCTTCTCCTCCATTCTCCTCTCGGGATCTTGGGCACGCACGCACACGCGCCCGGCGTGAGTTTAAGCCACCGGGTCCGGGACTCGAACCACGGTTGACTATGTGGGAGTCCAGCGACATAGCCATTATGCTAACTGCTGGTCCCCCCAGTATCTTTTTTAAAAGAATTTTTTAAAATTATTTATTGAAACCAGCAGTTGGTGTAAGGGCTATGTTGCTGGACTTTCACATAGTCGACCGCGATTGAGTCCCGGACCCGGTGGCTTAAACTCACGCCAGGCACGTTTGTGTGTGTGCCCAAGATCCTGAGAGGAGAATGGAGGAGAAGGGATTACAGTGTGGCCATCTCCCACTGGGAAGTGATTTCTCGTTTTCTGTCTCTCTCTGTCTTTCTTGTGAGAGCATGCAACCTATAACAAAAACCACTCTGAAAAAAATTATTTAACTTTATTTATTCATTCATTCATTTTTTTAAAATCTGAACAGAGAGAGAGAGATGGGGGTGTATTGAGAAAGCAAGCCACCAAGTCTGGGACTTGAAGCAGGGTTGACCACATTGTTTTAACCACCATGTCATCTGCTGGCTCGGAGTATACACAGTATCTTAAAGACAAAACCCTACTTTGAGGGAACCAGCAGTTAGCGTAATGGCTATGTCGCTGGACTCCCACGTAGTCGACCGCGGTTCATGTCCCGGACCCGGTGGCTTAAAACTCACGCCGGGCGCGCGTG
>NW_006205516.1:1881567-1884540 GCF_000334495.1 Tupaia belangeri chinensis
CCCCCCAAAAAAAAAACCCCCCAAAAAAAAAAAAAAAAAAAAAAACCCTACTTTGATTTTTCTTAGAAGCAATTACTTATTGTTATGTATAAGACTGAATTTCTGGGACCAACAGTTGATATAATGGCTATGTCGCTGGACTCCCATCTGGCTGACTGCAATTTGAGTCTCAGACCCAGTGGCTTAAACTCACGCCAGGCACAGGTGTGTGCGCGTGTAGCCAAGGTCCTGAGAGGAGAATGGAGGAGAAGGGATTGCGGTGTGGCCATCCCCCCTGGGGGGGTGATTTCTCGTTTTCTGTATCTCTGTCTCCCTCTGTTTTTCTGGCGAGCACACTCATCCTATAGCAAAAACCTCTCAAAAAAAAAAGAAAAAAAAATACTGTGTATACTTTTCACTGTGCATGTACATGCATGCCAAGGATCCTGACAGGATGGAGAATTGGAGGAAAAAGTGCTACATGTTCTGTCAGAGGGGTGCATTCCTTCTCTATTTGTCATATACATCCTCTAGTGGTTCAGTCACTGACAGATTAACCTTCTCTAATTCTATTAACCTAAGAGATTAACTGTTCATGTTTAGAAGTTATTACTATGCCATGTAATAGTAAAAAGCATAAGCACCAAAAACAGACATTATCAGCAGCTTATATATTCTACAGATTTCAAGATCCTTTTCCTTAACAAGATAAATCAACATATTTATCATTTCGGGACCAGCAGTTAATGTAATGGCTATGTTGCTGGACTACCATGTAGTCGACCATGATCCAAGTCCTGCCTGGACCTGTTGGCTTAAACGCATGCCAGGCGCGTGTGCGGCATGGCCATCTCCTCTGGGGGGTGATTTCCCACTTTCTATCTCTCTGTTTCTCTGTCTTTCTGGCGAGCGCACGCACCCTATAGCAAAAACCTCTTTAAAAAAACATATTTATCATTTCAAACTCTAATTTAGTGGGGTCAGCATTTAAGGCGCTGGATTCCACATGGCCAACTGTGTGGTTTGAATCTCATATTGAGCAGCTTGAAAGTCATGCCAAGCTGTGCATGCATGCCCCAAATCCCAAGAAATGAGGTGATTACAGCATAGCCATCCCTTCTGAGAGGTGATTTCTCACCCCCTTACTATCTCTGCAAGTGCACGTGCCCTATAGCAAACAACAAAATTTAAAAAAAAATGATTTTGGATATATGTATTTTGAGTTTTTAAAGGGAGAAAAAAATGTATGTCGAGTAAATATGAAAGACTTAAAATAAAGACCCACACAACTATTCAGTCTTTGCCTTTCTTCATTCAAAGCCTACAAAATAAAGATAACCTTTCCTCCATTTTTCTCAAGTTAGAACTAACATAAAGGCCAAGATTCTTTCTATAACCTATAGAAACAATTTTTGTGAAAAGCCAGATTATTTATTTGATAGCTGCTGATGAATCAAGGTGCTTAAGTCACTTCAATTAATCCGTAATGATATTGAGTCTAAAATTACATTTGCAAATAAATTTCCTAAGTGGGCCTCCTTGTTTTTTGGAGAGGTTTTTTGCTATAGGGCACGTGTGCTCGCCAGAGAGACAGAAAGTGAGAAATCACTCCCCAAGTGGGGGGTGGCCATGCTGCTATCTGTTCTCCTCCATTCTCCTCTCAGGATCTTGGGCATGCATGCACATGGCCTGAGTTTAAGCTATCGGGTCCGGGACTCAAACTGCGGTCGACTACATGGGAGTTCGGCGAAATAGCCATTACGCCAACTGCTGGTCCCCGATTTTAACATTTATTCTACTTTATATTACAAAGGGATGGCCACTGGATGCTAGTGATGCAATACATTCAGTCTTCAAAATGATGAGTAATATTGGAACTGAAAAAATTAGTATAAGGAAACTGCTGCCTAAACATGCTTTTGCTAAATTCTGTGTTTAAAATGTTTAAAAATGTTTAAAGACAAAAAGGGTTAGTGGACATAAAAGCAACTGATTCTGATGGAATGCCAAATTGTAAACTATGAGACAGCTGCAGCTGGTAATAAAATGCTAAGACCTGAAGCGCTTTAGCAGGACCTGATTATATGGTAATCCTAGTATCTAAGAGAAGGCAAAAGAGCTAGAAGAATAACTGATAGACTGGTTGCTATGGTAACATAGATAAATTTGTATACTGACTGGGGAAAAACACTGAAGTAGTACCAGGTATGAGGCCTACATTATGTCTTAGGTGTTTTTCCTCAATTTTGAATCATGATATGGCAGACTAACACAAAGACTGCTCAGTTTGAAGAGAATAGAGCTTCAGTTGAAGGATAAGGAAAGCACCAAATTAAATCTTTAGCTGGTTAGCTGAATAATATCCAACGGCAAGAGGGGAAACAGCTTGTAAAAGTTTCCAGAAATTATCTTAGCTCTGGATAGGAAACAGAAATGGAGGTTAATTATCAATTCAACTTAGATATCAGTAGGGCATCATAATAAACCTAAATTTTTAATACTTCAAATAGTGTATTTCTTAGAGGTTATTAATCTCTTACAAAAAGGGCTATTTGATTCACACTGTATATGTTCATAGCTAAATCATACACCAGGGTCTTCAAAAGATTCAAAGAAAAACACATTATAAAAAACTATGCACCGATTTCAAAAGATGTTGTACAAAACTAAACTCATAATTAAATTCCATTTTCCTACGAGGTTCTCAAAAGTCCCTGCATATTAAACGGTAGACTGACACAGTGGTGACACACTGCTCAATTAAAGCTTGATCCATATAAAAGATTGTGGGTTTAGCTCCACAATTAACCTGTATATGCCAGATGCAGGTGTCCATGATCCTGGCTTGCTAACTAGGGTAGGGAGGGTTACCAAATGAGACCATGTTGAGGTACTTTCTCTCTCTCTCACTCTCATGAAAGAAATTTATAGAAAAAAAAAAGGGGGGGGGGGACCAGCAGTTAGCGAAATGGCTAAGTCCCCGGAACGCCACCA
>NW_006205516.1:1884735-1913063 GCF_000334495.1 Tupaia belangeri chinensis
AAAAAAAAAAAAAAAAAAAAAAAAAAAAAGAAAGAAAGAAAAGAAAAAGAAAAAAGGGGGGGCAGGGAATGGAACAGCAGTGAGATGTTGCACCCACATGGGATGGTACCAGGCTTGCATCTTGAGTCTACACACTGGGTACACACATGCCCACAATCTGGGCTGGGTTAGGCTGGGGGGGGATCATGGTATAAAGACCCTGTTGAGGATACCTGTCTCTTTTGCTCATAAAATAAATGTTTTAAAAGTATTCAAAATAAAGCAAGTAATGCTAAAAAATAAATTTTTAAATAAATAAAGCAAAGCATAATAAATGGTGAAAGAAACAGCAGATAACATGATGGCTATGTCTCTGGACTCCCATGTAGTCAACTGTGGTTCAAGTCCTGGACCTGGTAGCTTAAACTCATGCCGGGCGCTTATGAGTGTGTGCCCAGGATCCTGAGAGGAGAATGGAGGAGAAGGTATTGTGTAGCCACCCCCCCTGGGAGATGATTTCTCTTTCTGTCTCTCTCTGTCTTTCTGGGGGCATATACGCCCAACAGAAAAAAATCTCTCCCCCCAAAAAATAAATAAATAAATGGTGGGATTTTTCTTATCTCAGTTATCCATGCCCCAGGAAGCAGCCTGGGGCAGCCTGGAAGCAGCCAATATTGGATCTCTATACCAGCTACTGAAGCTATCTTTACTTCTTTTACCTCCATCACTACAAATAACTTCCATGATCTCCCCTTCCTCCCTTCCTCCACCTCTACTACCATCCTAGGAAGTAAGGAACAAAACTGTAGGCAGAGTATGAGGAAACAGACTTTTCAAGGAGCTTGCTTGATGAATTCACCTGAGTTTGTCTAAGTCCTGACAATGAACTCAAGAGAGCACAAGGAGTATTATGTAATGTCAAGGTTATACAATAAGTGTCAAATACTGACATAGAATTATTTTCTATACTATAAAACCAGAAATGAATTTCACATTATAAATCTGTATTTTAAACAATTTTAAAAGTCAAATTTTATCTACTTTATTTTATAAAACAGGTTATCACAAGTTCAGAATAGTTTTCGATTTATATGAGGTACAAATTCAAAATAAGCCCCCAAATTTATAAGTCACCAATTGACAGTTGTAGGTCGAACTTGAGGGACCAGCAGATGGCATAATGGCTACATCGCTAGATTCCCATGTAGTGGACGGTGGTTCGAGTCTCATACCCAGTGGCTTAAACTCACACGGGGCGCAATGTGCATGTGTGCCCAAGTTCCCAAGAGGAGAATGGAGAAGGGATTGTGGCATGGCCATCCCCCTTGGGGGGTAATTTCTCACTTTCTGTCTCTCTTTCTGGTGAGCGTACATGCCCCTATAGCAAAAACCTCTCAAAACAAAACAAAACAAAACAAAACTTTAATTTACTAATGAATAGAAGGTTTCTCCCCCACTTCAATATTATATGAGTGGGATAAAACAACATTTATAAATGTATTTCTAGCAATCCATAAATTCAAGGACTATCAAATATAGTCCATGACCAAATATAATCTATGATTAAAAGCAAACTCAAAAAATTATTTTGTATATGTAATGATACAGTGATGGAATGTAAAATAAACATAAATTTTTTAAAAAAACAGCCATTTTAAGGAAACTTTTCTAAAGTCATTCTTCTCGCACATATATTTTAAAATTAAAACTTGTATTAATTTTCAGAGAGAAATGTTTCAGATGCCTATATGAAAAGCTGGGGTCTTTTTAAAGAATTTCTTTTAATTTCAGTTTATTTACTTACTTATTTTATTTTGACCAGAGAATGGAGGGGGGGCAAATTTCCAGGTCCAGGACTCAAACTGTGGTGGGCTATGTGAGAGTCCAGGGCCTTTAACCACCATACCACCTAGCAGCCCCAAGTGAAACTGAGTTTTCAAGAAAAGCAGCTATGTAATTTTTTTTGGTTTTTAGACCCAGTAATTCTTCAGGAAAGTTGATCTCAGTTTCCATGACTTAAACAAAATTTTGCCTTTACTCCAATCTAAACATGGTAGAGTGCAGTTAACACTAGCTAGACCCCTAAAAATAAGACAAGTGACAATCAGTGTTTTTAGATAATTTATCCTGCCACCATTTTTCATTCTGACTTGAGAAAAATCTGTAAGCAAAAATTAGGATCCTAGGGGCTGGTAGGTGGAGTGGTGGTTGAGGTGTTGGCCCACATGGCTGACTGCAGTTCAAGTCCCAGACCTGGTGGCTTGCCTTTTCACTTTCCCTTTCTCTCTCTCTCTTTGGTCAAATTAAAAATATAAATAACAAATAAAATAAATGAATTTTTGTTTTATAAAAAGTCTAAATCCTACCTATAATTATCAATGTCTTCTGACACACAGGCATGAAGAAACAGTTAAAATAGTCAGTAGTGGTACCCTGAGAACCCAGCTAACAGGGTGCCCAGAAACCTACAGCAGGGATACTCAGTGATACCTTACTCCTTCTGCAGACATAGTAGCATGAAACGAGGAGTCAAGAGGCTTGCATTCTAGTTCCAAGTCTGCCACTAATCAGCAATGTGTCAGTCACTTCCCCACTTTAAGCGTAGGTTTCACTTTCAGTTAAATGTGAGGACATGAGCTAAATGATCTCCAGTCCCTTTCTACTTTAGTATGTGTAGATATAAACCACACAAGTTAGCAAGGACATTTGTCTCAGTATATAATTTATCTAGTAAATACTAAACTTCAAATCTATGGGTCTTCAGCATGTGTCAAACACATAAATTTGTTAAACTGAAAAGTTTAAAAAAACATGGAAAGATTTCCAAAGAACAAAAGCTTAACAACAAAAGCACACTATTAGACTTCAATAAAATAGGCATTTAGAGTTGGAAGGGTTCTCAAGAGTGTATAATCTCTTCGATTTAAAGATGAGGAAATGAAGTGACTCACAGTCCAGGGCTGTTTTCTACTATACCACAGTTCCTCCTCCCTTTCCTGCTCTATCAATAGACAGCATGGTGAAAAAACAAACACTAAAATGTTAAACTGATCCAGGTTCTAGGTCCTATCTTTGCCATTAATTTGCTGTGGGACCTTGGACAAGTCACTACTTTCCCTCTTTGGACTTCAGTTTTCACATTTCATATGAAGGAGTTTAACTAGATATCTCTTCTAGTTACAAGCTGTGATCTTATAAAAGTCCTATCTGACAAAACAAAAACACATTCGAGAAAGTGGGAATTTCTAGATAAGAGAACAGAAAAGTTTGGGCTGTTGGTTTTCAACAGTCCATCAGCTCAATTCAGCAAGTTAGTTCTAAAGCATTTTATACTCCAGAATCTACTGGGGGGAGGATATCTCCTCACTCTCTCCTCCACACACAGTAGTGAGCAAGCTATTATGTACTTGGAAAAAAAAAAAAAAAAACACTAAACCAGGAGCCTAAAGAGCTGGTTTCAAACTTCAGCTCTGCTATTTCCAAGCCGTGTTTCCTAGGACAATTTATAATCCCTGTGAGCCTAAGGTTCACCAAAAATGTAGATAATAAAAAACTGACCTAAAATATCAGTCAAAATAAAGCATTATAAATGTCATATATATTGCAAAGTTATGCAAGTGGAACTGATCTGCTAACTATGGAAAATGTAGGCTGTATTGGAATAAAAAATATTCTGTAAAAATCTGGACTAATTTTTAACTTATAAAATTTGCTTTCAACAATAGATTAGCAAAGCTGAAGACATCACTGGAAGGGAAATGCAAGAAATAAATCAGTTTTGTATTTGGATTTTGCTGATTAAGAAAACATGATTAACTCTCAATTGTCTACTCAAGTTTACAATTTGGTGAAATGGCCTGTGTACTCCCAAACACACAACAGCAAGGAATATTCCTTAAAGTGTCCAACTTTGATCTACTGGGTCCCTGGAAAAGCCCCGATACATTTTTGCTTTTCCGATGACCCATTATTAACCCCTTAAGAGTTTGTATGTGTGCCACTACATATCAAGGGACAGAAAATATTTCTGATAGCTAATATCTAGAGAAACCATCTGTCTCCACAAATCAAGGATTTCTCACTGCATTTACAGGTTGTTGGTAGCCCAGTCAAGTCTGTACAAATTACCTTATGCAAATGACAAAACCTGCCACAAGGGATAGAGGAAAAATGTAAATGATGCCTACCTTTTTCTGTTCTCTCCGTACTGCTAGGTCTTTTTAGATGTAATTCTTCAGATGAGTCTATTCTCTTCCAAATACTCTCACTAACAAAGCACCAAGCTGTGAAGTTCACCAACAGACCCTCCAGTTTTATCCTTAGAGCTCAACTAGCTCAGTACTTGGGCAGGATACAGTTACAATGAGAAAGCTGGGTCCCCAAAAGACTTTTCTTGGGAAGCTACATTTTCCCATAGGGGAAGAGCGATCAATTTTATCAAAATGACTCACCCAGTTTAGATAAGCAAAATAGCTCCAAGTTTTGTATACTCCTTCCTAAAGTAAGCACTGTGAAAAGTTTAAAAATTTGCTTTTGCCAAGAAAGGAAAGAGAAGGAAGTGAACATTTGAACACTTTGTGCCAGGTACTAAACTAGACAGTTTGCAAAGTCTTAATGTAACTTAACTGTCCTTTGAAATCAAACTTGTTTTATTCTATGAAAAGGAACAATAGTCACATAGCTGTAAATTGGTAATCGTGTGAACTGATTATCTCCCTCCCTCGCTCCAATACACACACATAAAAGTACTAAAGAATTTGGTTTTTTAACCTGAACTGACAGTTCATTACTTCGAAGGGAAAAACCAAACCAAACATTAAGAAATTAATTTGAAGGGAATCCAATATACTTGTAAATTCAAATTGTTTTCTACCCTATACTCTATAGATACGAAATTGTCTCAAATACTGAGCTTGTAGGAAACTCAGTGCCATTTCAAGACTGGTCACTGTCACAATTCCACAATAATGATATAAAGGTTGGTAGAAACACACACACCTGCAATCTACCATTTTACGTTTCTTTCTGACTTTGTTGCTTTTACTTTTCTGGTATATACTGTGTATAATGTATACATCAGGTTTTATAATGACTTCTAAAATGTATAGATAACTGTATTCCCATCAAACAGGGTATATCTTCTCCGAGGTAAGCAGAAGTGAAGGTAGTTGAACTCCCAAAACTGTGTCAACACTTTACACAACTAACATGTATATTCTGCCAACTCTCAAGTTCTTACAGCATGAAAATACATTTCACTGTCTGTAGCTGCACACACAACCATAGAAGAGTTCAGTGAAATCGTTTTAAGCATTATTCCCACTTTGAACAGTGAGGGAGTGGGTAATAAATAAGGGAAGTCCTAGTCAAAAGTAGCATTCCAACTACTATACTTCCTACTCAGAATCACCCATATTAATCAGCAATAAAACATCTTGCAGAATTAGATAAAGAGCACAAAGCTGGGGCTCTCCTTCCAACCACCAGATTACTCAGCACTTGTTTGTGTGTCTGTAGTCGGCTGTGTACGTTTCTGCCCGGCTACCTTTCTAGACCGCATTGTCCCTAATGGTAAGGACTTGTCCTTCGACTTCCTTTGCCTCACGGTAAGGTGCTATTTTAATAATACACCGATGATTGATCTAGAGTTCATCAGCTAGAGGACTTTCTTAAGTAAACACACAACCTTTCCCTCGCTCCTTTTCATTCTGCGCAGGAAAAAAAAAAAAAAAATAGGACGGCAGACAGGGGAGAGTTACAACCACCTCTGAAACGAGTAGGTAAGTTAGCGGTAAAAAGACAAAACCTGCAAGTTCAATTTCTCCTGTTAACTGCTCCCTTAATCTAAGGTCCTCGAGGCCAAAACGGGTGTTCGAAAGATAAACTGTGCACCCCACAAATACTAATCCGCTCTCAAACACGTCAGCTGTCCCATCCCGCAGAGCCTGAAGAAGCCAAGAAAGGGGCTCCTAGAGAGAGCCTTTGGGGCTGTTCACCAGAGAAGGGGGTGAAGGTGTCTAGGGTGGGCGATTCCCCCTCCTCCAACTCACCCGGTCCTAACAAGCGCCCCACGTCTGGGTTCTCAAGTGCTGGAGAGAGGAACAGCGGTGCGGGACACAGTGGGACCACGGAGGGGTGGAGGGGGGAGCCACGGAAGCAGCCAGGAGACTGGGATGCCGCTTCTGGGCCACAGCTACTTCCCCTACGGGGTAGCCGCCCCCTAGGTGTACATCTTCAGGGGCATCATAGAATTCCTCCGTGTCGCTTTCCGACGCCATTTATAGGACACACCCGCGGCTGAGGGGGCCGGCGCCGCCTGAAGGGTGACTCTTGTCTCCTCCTCGTCGTCCTCCACCCCGGCGAAACTGGGGGGGGGGGGGGTCCGGCGGTGGGTCCAGTGTGGGTCGCTGCCGCCGCGCCCGCCGCGCCCAGCGATAGGTGTATAAGGAGAGCCGGAGAAGAGGCGGTGGCTCTTCTCAGTGGGGGAGGGCGGGCGCGCCGGCGACACCAGCTCCAATTTCTCCTGCAGCAGCAATTACAGCAGCTGGGAGAGCTAGTTGCCCGCAAAAGAGCGACGCGCACCTACCGTCGCGAGATTTCGGGAGGGAACGGTAGAGCGTGGGCGGAGCGAAGAGGTGGCGAAGGCGGTTCCAGAGAGGCAGCGCTCTGATTACTTCTACCGGAGAAGCCTATCAAAATGGCGCAAGCGCGTTGAGGGCGTTCAGTAGGGGCCGGAAGTAGCCAAGAAGGGAGGGGGTGTGTCTCCTAAAGGGAGGAGTCTAGGGCCTGCGCAGGAGCAGCGCGGTGCCCAAGCTCTGAGGGCGCCCGCCTGCCTGGCCAAGGTGGGGTCGGGCCGAACGTCTTACCCGGAAACTCCGCAGTTTCGAAAAACTGAATTTTGTGAAGAACACTTTCGAGGCTGCGTTTATTCTTGTGAGGAAATGCTGTCGGGAAACGTTGGTGTGTGCATTTTGGTTTATATTAACGTCTACTATGGCAAGCCCAGAATATTTCACCCTAGGCTTCGGCGGCTCCACCACCTCTAGCTTCACAGAATAAACCGTCCCGTCTACTCCAAGATCCCCTCGTTGAAATTACTAGATACGATCCTGCCGCCCAGAGAGTGGGGGCTGTGAGAGATGGGCGAGGAGTATACCAGTTCCGTGCAGTGATGAATTTATTGCTGGAACTGAGCCAGTATAAGGCCTCCCGTTACTTTTTCTCCACACACTGCCCGCTCTTAATGCGAGAGAAATTCTTACATACTGCCCAAGATGTGCCTCAACCAAGGGGTAAATATATAGGAGGAGATACTGTTGAAAGACTAAAAGCTAGTAACTTCATTCTGATCCTCAACTTTCCAATGTCCAGTGATGAAAATAGAAAGATACTTTTGAAAAGAAATCAAGATGTTTGCTCAGCAGACAGGGAATGTGAGAAATCACACAGCCCCTTCCCACTCCCCTCATTCCCCCTACACCCACACGCCTCCATGCCCCCACTCCTTCCACCACCCTGGGAATGACCATGCTGCAATCCTTTCTCTGTTCTCCTAGATTTTGTACAGGTGCCAGGTGCAGGTTCCAAGCTGGGTCCAGGACTGGAACTAGAAGTTGGTCATGTGGCATCTAGCCACCTTTACCACCAGTCTGCCTGGCCAGCCTGAGACATTCTTTCTTAAACATAGTTATTGACCACAGTGATGACACTAACTTTTAATATGAGCACAAAACACATGTATGTCTCCCGTTGATACTGTGATAGGCAGACTCTTTGAGCTGTTTGTGCAGCCTCAACTATTATTTAAAATGGCAACAGAAAGCACTGAGTTGTAGCCAGAGACATGACCTCAGAGAGTCTGCTATGGAACTCTAGATCTCATGTAAAGCAACCCAAACAATGTATGGCGTGGTCTGGTGGACTTATGTAAAACCAGCTGCCCCTATACTGTTTATACTGTAACACTTCAGGGGATTTAGAGAAAACACTGCATAGGTACATATATTAAGTGCAGTGAAATGTATGATTGTTCATATGGGGTAAGTAAATACTTTACCAGTAAATAGCCTCATTTAGTTCAGGTCAGATACTATGGCCAAATAAGTTTAGGAGATCAATTTGACTGAAAAATAAATTACTAAAAAACAAAAATTTGACTTTTAGACCTTTTTGGATATCAGAATTATAGATCCTTATGAGGGGTTGACTTTTGTCAAAGGCTAATAATCATTAGGTTTTATGTCTTAAGTATGTTAATTTCCTAGGTATAAAAATGGGTGACAAAGTAACTCTTTTAAATGTTTGTGCTTACTGTGAAAGATGGACTTTCTTCTTTTCTTTCTTTCTTCCTTTCTTTCTTTCTTCCTTCCTCTTCTTCTTCTTCTTCTTCTTCTTCTTCTTCTTCTTCTTCTTCTTCTTCTTTTTTAAAGAGTGGATTTTTGCTATAGGGGGTGTGCACTTGTCGGAGAGACAGAGTGAGACAGAGAGACAGAAAGTGAGAAATCACCCCCCAGCAAGGTATGGCCACACTGCAATCTTTTTTCCTCCATTTTCCTTTCAGGATCATGGGCAGGCATGCAAGTACACATGCCCAGTGAGATTTTTTTAGGGGGGAGGGGGGAGATATTTTTGCTATAGGGCGCTTGTGCTCACCAGAGAGACAGAAAGCAAGAAATCACCCCCCAGGGGAATTGGCCATGCTGCAATCCCTTCTCCTCCATTCTGCTCTCAGGATTTTGGGCACACATGCACTCGTGCCTGGAGTGAGTTTCAAGCCACCAGGTCTGGGACTCCAACTGCAGTCAACTATGTGGGAGTCCAGCAACATACCAATTACACCATCTGCTGGTCCCAAGATGGGCTTTTTTCTTTATGGGTCATAGAAAAATATAAGATATAGGAACATATATTTGTGGAAAGATATACAAAGATACAACTGCCTAAATTAACTTTCTTCTTAGTTATAGAGAATTCATTTCCTATAAAAGTAAAGTTAGCTTTCTGTATATAGTAGAAGTATTAACTCTTCTGTATATTAAACAAAAACTATATATTTTTAAAGTCTATGTGTGGAGACCAGCCATTTAATTCAGTGAAAATGTACTAATCTGGTATCATGAACTGTTCTAGGTGTTGAACACAACTCAAAGAGCAGACAACTTACTTCCTGGCTTCCAGAAGCTTACAATCTAGCAATGGAGAGAAACATGGAATTCTAGTTTTCTGCTCTTTTTCTTATACCATACCACCTCTCTTGGACCTTTTAAGGTACCTTAAACATTATACTTAGAAAAAGTCAAAATGGGATAGGAATGATAAGCTAATAACATTTTTAGAGCTATTTAAACTGTCTATTTAAATGGTTTTTATTAATTGTATGAAAAAGTAGATTGCTAGAAACATTAAAACAAATAGGCAAACCAGCCATCATCATTTTTAAAGATGTCAAAAATTGGAACCCTTTAATCAAACCTAATTTCATGCGAAAGTCCATGTATCATAAAAAGTAAAAAGTGTTCTATTTGAAGTAGAGGTAGTTCAAGTCCTTGCTTGCTGGGCCTTTTCTGAATCTACAGAGACTACCTTAAGGCTTCATAGGAAAAATAAAAGAAATGGAAAAGTATTGGTCCTAAGCGGAAATGGACAAATTATGGCCCACTTAACAAATCTGTCCCAATGCTGTTTTTGTAAATAAAATTTTATTGGAACACAGCTAGGCCAATTTATTTATGTATTATATTAGGTCATGACTTTCCTGACAACCCAATATATGGTCGCTTTCACTGCAGAATTTAGTAATTGGAAAAGAAACTATATGACCTGCAAAGTGTAAAATACTATCAGGCTCTTCACAGAATAATTTTGCCAGTCATTGGTCTGTTGGATACTATTTTCTAGGGTACCTCAGAACCAAAAATATCCTCGAGTTAAATGATTATTAGAACTAGTTTTACTATAGAATCATTTGATGCTGCAAAATCACACAGATAGATAAAAATAAAAATAGAAACTTTCCGGCCGGCTCATTAACAATGACTATAAAAATCATCCAGGTCTATGATCACAGTGGATTTATGGAAAATTTTTATGCTTGACTAACTTCCTTATTTGTATAGCAAAAAAACTCTGCTCTCCAAAACCTAAGGGTCATAGCTACCTTATGATACAACTTGTCTGTGGGATGGTTGCTCTCTCCTCTTGGCAAGAATAATACAAAAGCAGTATCCTTCGGGCAAATTTTCTCCTGAACCCACGGGTAATAAAGCAGGATTTCTGTGTTCCAAGTACAGTCACACTCTGTATAATGACATTTTGGTCATTTACAGACCACATAAAATTATAATGGATCTGAAAAAAAATCCCTATTTGTGGGTGGCGTCATAGCCATCATAGTGTAGTACAACACATTATTCATTTGTTTGTTGTGATGCCGACATAAATAAACCTACTCTGCTAGTCACATGAAAGTATAACAGTACAATTATATGCAGTACATAATACTTGATAATAAGAAATGACTGTGTTACTGGTTGATGTATTTATGATATTGTACTTTTATCCTTATTTTATCAACCTTCTACTTATATGAGAAAAAGATTTACTGTCAAATAATATGCCATGTTATACCAGCAGTAACCTCACATGTTCATGACTGCATAATTTTCTCTTCTGCTTGATTTAATCTTGTATCATTTGGTTCATCATGGTCCTTCCAGTGGGACAAGATTTGGAGGTAGAAGGATGATATTGATGATCCTGACCCTATGTAGGCCAAGGCCAATGTGCATGTTTGGGTCTTAGTTTTTTAAAAGTTAAAGTGAAAAAAATTTAAATAGAAAAAGCTTATAGAATAAGTATATATAAGGACCAGCTCCATGACCTAGTGATTTAGGGAGCCAGATCCCGCCTGGCTGACTGCTTCAAATACCAGTCCTAGTAGCTAGAAAAACGCTGTGGGCACATGTACATGCATTACCCAAAATCCCTACAGGATGGAGGGATGGAGAAGAGATTGTGGCATGATCATACCCCATTTAGTGCTGCTTTCTCTCTCTTCCTCTCTCTCCATCTCTCCTTTGTTCCTTCTGGTAAGTTCATGCATCCTTTGGCAATTAAAAAAAAGTATATAAAGAAAAAAATGTTTTTGTACAGCTTTACAATGTGTTTGTGTTTTAAGCTCAGTGTTATTACAAAAGAATAAAAAAGTTTACAAAATTAAAAAGTTTATAAAGTAAAAAGTTACAGTAAGGCTAATTTATTATTAAAGGAAGAAAAGCATTTTTATAAATTTAGTGTAGCCTGAGTATGCAGTGTTTATAAAGTATACAGTAATGTCCTAGACTGTCACGTTCACTCAACTATACCATATAGCCTATCCGTGTAGTAGACTATGCCATCTACACCTGTGTAAGTATACTCTAAGGTATCTATACAGTGATAGAATCATCTAATGATGCATTTCTCAGAATGTGTCCCCATCTTAAATGACGAGTGACTATAAATAGTAATGCATGTAGCCTTTTTTTCATTTAAGAAAAACATTTTTCTTTTTTTGGAGAGGTTTTTGCTATAGGGCGCGTGCGCTCACCAGACAGACAGAGAGAGACAGAGAGACAGAAAGCAAGAAATCACCCCCCAGGGGGTATGGCTATGCCACAATCCCTTCTCCTCCATTCTTCTTTCGGGATCTTGGGCATGCACGCACGTGCACCTGGCATGAGTTTAAGCCACTGTGTCTGGGACGTGAACCACGGTCAGCTACATGGGAGTTCAGCGACATAGCCATTATGCTAACTGCTGGCCCCAAGAAAAACATTTTAATGGCTAGAGATAAGTGATTTGAGACACTATTGACATGAAAAGATAATATATTTTAATTTCTGTGAGAGTTTTTATGGATTTTGAAATGTCAGAATCCGTGAAAACAATCATTCTGAAACTGGGCAAAACTTGTCATGACCAGGATAAAATTCTATAATTATCAACCCTTAATTATCTCTTTGAAAGGTCAGTTGTATTACAGATTATAATAGTAATAATTTTAAAAAATCACTTCTTGACTTTGAAGTCCTTTATTTTTCGTAGCCAGGGTCAACCATTCTACCTTTTTAATGATGGTTAGTTTATGTTAATATTAAAATGAATCTTCAACCACTGAGCACACAAAAACTGATAGTCTTGAAATGTATTAAGAGACATAGGAATGCCAGCCTGAGATTTCAAATGTGTT
Source organism: Tupaia belangeri chinensis (assembly GCF_000334495.1). Lineage (NCBI taxonomy): Eukaryota > Metazoa > Chordata > Mammalia > Scandentia > Tupaiidae > Tupaia > Tupaia belangeri. The sequence continues at coordinate 1,896,944 of NW_006205516.1, forward strand.
ATTATTACATAATGGAGTGTTACATACTCAAGTACTAGTGTTCAGGACTCTCAAAGAAAGCTAGCCAGAATTATCTTCAATAGAAAAAGATAATTTATTAGCTTGCACAATCAAATATAGACTGGTATTACATTTGTTTGTTCTATTGTGATTAACATCTTAGAGAACATATTGAGCTTAAGGTAAATTTTGCAGTTGCTTATACGACTTCACCATCTAGAAACACTAGGTGAAAGCAGAAAATTACACCCAGATGAATCAAGCCAATTAGGAATACACAAAATGCATACACATACTCTCAAACATCTACAAGCTATCTTAGTTCATTATCTGTGTGCGTGCGCACATGTACATGTGTTTTAAGATTTTTGCCATAGGGCATGTGGGCTCTCCAGAGAAAGAGACAGTGAGAGGGAAAGTGAGAAGCCACTCCCCAGGGGGATGGCCACATCACAACCCCTTCTCCTTCATTTTCCTCTCAGAATTTAGGGTACACACGCCCACATGCCTGGTGTGATTTTCAAGCTGTCAGGTGTGGAACTTGAATCATGGTGGGCGATGTGAGATTCCAGTGCCTCAACCATCATGTCACCTGCTGACCCACATTATGTGCGTTGTAAAACCCCCCCATCCATATCTGGTATTACAACTTTCTGTCTGACTTCAGATAACCCTCTTGCTACCTATTCACCATAACTCACAACTGCAACTCTTTTTATACCCACTTCCACCAACTTTAGGTCTTTTTAAAATAAAGTGCCATATTTATTGTAATATCTATCTATCTATCTATCTATCTATCTATCTATCTATCTATCTACATCTCCCAATGATTTGACATGTGTAAACCTGTGCTACCATTTTGATTAGGTTGATATCATTGATGAAGTTTTGAATATGCTGTATACCTTTAGTCCCATTTTCCCCATTAGCCGTGGTTTTTATCGAACAATTTCACATAATAGAGTGATTTTTAGGAATGCATGTATCACCTTAGAGTGGGACTGACTGTAGGCTATATGTGGTTGCTTTAGGGATGGCTGGATCCAGGCCCAAGACATATTAATACTTTCTTTTTCTGTCCATTTCTCGTCTTTGCTTATCTCTGCTTCTTTTTGTACTTTGGCTTCCCTTTTCCTATTGTAGACAGCTTCCTTCTTGTAGTTAATAAAGATGGCTGCAAGGAACTTCAGCTTTTAGTATCTTAATAATTTTCAATCCTAAAGGACATGAGAGTTTCTCTCCTGGTTCTTATGCAGGGAGCATACTGATGGTCTTAGGAAGCCTGTGATATTAGCGGCACAGGGAACAGTCCTTTGTCAGGCCAGGGTCAGCTGACTTCCCTGCCACACACCAAGTAGAGAGGGATTATGATGATTATCTTCCTCACTAGGACTGCATGGAGTATGCAATGCATGGTTTTTCTAAGAAAAGTTTATCAGCAGATAGGAACAACATGCTTACCATAAATTATTAAACAGCCATTGACATAAACAAGACCTCTTGATGTGTTAAATGAAAGCACATATCACACAATACTGCATATGGAATAATACCATTCACATAAAATCACTTTTTTGTGTGTGTATAGAGAATTCCAGAAAACAGTTACAAAGAATAATAGTAAAAGATTGGACCTTTATTTGTATCTTTGTGTAATGATTAAATTTTCTACAGTGAATATGTCTTACTTTATGAACAAGGAGAAAATACTAAAAGAAAATATATCACTTTTCATATATTAGGTAGATTTACATAAAAAATTAAAACCCAAGATTCATTTCTAGCATAGTGCATGACTGTGAGTCCTGAGACGAAAGTATGTGTCACACTTAGTTCCTGAACCAGTTCAGTAAGTGCCACTGAGAAGCTGAACTTGAAGAACCACCCACAGAACAAATCTTGGAATGTAATTTGTCTACCAGTAAAAAGACATTTTTTTTTTCCTGCACTGTAGGCCTTACACATAAAGAGGATAAGTCTTGGTAATTTGTGAAGCAACTGTGAAATGATGGACTAATGTGGAGCTTTAAGAAGAAGGTAATACATTAGAAACACTTTAATAATGTGAACTAAGCATAACTTTGTTTTTCAAGATGATCATCAGGCCACTTTTACAATCTAAAGAGAGATAAAAGCATAAGACCTTTATGCTTCTGGGTGACCATCTGAAAACATCTTTTGTCCCTCCTCCCCCTCTAGTGGCATCATTATGTATATATTTTTTAATTGCTAAACATAATCTAATGAAAGACATTAATATAGAAAGATCAATCACCAGGCTAACACACTCACAGACACACACACTCCACAGCTATAACTACAATTTCACGGTGTCATAGACCGAATGTTTGTTTCCCTTCAAAATTTGTATTTTGAAACCTAATCCTCAATGTGATTATATCTGGAGAGTGAAGGTCCTTTAAAGATCACTAGTGCAAACTTCCTATCTCGTCCTTCTGCAAATGTCTCCATTAGTCAATCAAGGAAATGGAACTTTCTATTTACCAGAATTTTTTATAACCTCAAATGTTAACAATCTTCTTCAAATTTTATTTAGCCCAAATCTGTATTTCTGTAATTTCTGTTCACTGGTTATAATTCTGTTACTATGTCCATATAAAACCTTTCATCTACTTAAAATGGTTATCGATTGGAGGGAGGAGGAGCAGGTGGTGTGGAGTTAAAGGCAGCTGGATTCCACATAGCCAACTCTGTTGTTCAAATTCCAGACCTGGTGGCTTGAAACTCACACCAGGCACTTATGCATGCATGCCCAACATTCCAAGAGGAAAATGATGAAGAAGGAATTGCAACATGGCCATCCCCTGGAGGGGGGAGGGGGATTTATTGCTTTCCCTCTCTTTCTGTCTCTGTCTCTGGTCAGTGCATGCATCCTATAGTAAAAACAAAAAAAGTGGTTATTGAGTCCCTATATTTTATCTTGGGAGCATATGCTGATATGTCTATACTGAATGTATTTAGGGACAGAGATAAATGGGAATTTCAACTGCATAATTAAGGCAGTACATTAGATAAATATGTAATAAGTATGTTCTCTGTGTGTGTACCTAATGAAAATATGTCATATTAGAATAACTCTTCATACATTCAGAAAGTTTCATCTATTATCTCATTTAATGATAATAATAGTTACTATAATCAAATTATTTCTTTCTAGGTGCCAGGCACTATGTTAAATAATTTAAATATATTATTTTGCTTAGTCCATACACTATAGAAGGAAAATGCTACTATTGATATTATCTCCATCTTTTTTTTTTTTTTGAGAGGTTTTAGCTATAGGGCTCGTGCGCTTGCCAGAAATAGAGAGACAGAGAGATAGAAAGTGAGAAATCACCCCCCGGGGAGGATGGCCACGCCACAATCCCTTCTCCTCCATTCTCTTCTCGGGATCTTGAGCATGCACGCACATGCGCCCAGCATGAGTTTAAGCCATCAGGTCCCGGACGTGAACCGTGGTCGGCTACATGGGAGTTCAGCAACATAGCCATTACGCTAACTGCTGGTTCCTCCATCTTTTAGGTAGGGAAATTGAGCTTTAGAAGCATTAAATAACTTGCTCAAGGTTTCACAGCTAGTAAGTATTTAAGTGGTCAGGATTTGAATCCAAGTCAGTATGAATCCAGAGCCTGAATGAACTCTTAAGTACATTAGGATAAGAAAGGGTGAAAGCTGAGATGTTGAGAGTTGTGACACAGCTAAGGTCATACTCTTACTCTGTTATTTTTTCATTATCTCCCCAGAGTTTTGCTGTAGTTTTACTAGCTTGTTATAAGTGAGTCATGTGAATGAATGAAATATCTGAAATAATAATATTACAAAAAGTAAAAATTAAAGCAATTGGTTTATATTCCTTTTTTAAAAAAATGCTGGGGGGGGGGGCCCAACCAGCAGATGTCATAATGGTTATGTCGCTGGACTCCCACATAGTCAATCATAGTTCAAGTCCTGGACTCAGCAGCTTAAAAGTCATGCCAGGCATACATGTGTGCATGCTTAAAAATCCTGAGAAGGGAATGGAGGAGAAGGGATGGCAGTGGGGCCATCCCCCTGGGGGGCAATTTCTCACTTTCTGTCTCTCTGTCTCTCTGGCAAGTGCATGCACCCTATAGCAAAAATCTCTCTAAAAGAAATTGTCAGAGGGTGCATGTACTTGTCAGATAGAGGCAGACAGAAAAAGAGGGAGGGAGCAACCCCAGTGAGGCGTGGTCATACTGTAATTGCTTCTGTTTCTGCATCCTTTTGGGATTTGGAGACATGCATACACTTGTGCCTGGCATATTTTTCAAGCTGCTGGGACTGGATTGGAACTGTGATCATCCATGTGGAATCTGGCTCCCTTAACCATTAGGCTATGGGGCTGACCCATATCCTTTTTTTTTTTTCTTTTTCTTTTCTGTGGTATATGTTATCTCAACATATATGAATGGGTACTTCTCAACATTGGAGTTGCAGTAAACAGAATTCTAAAATGGCTCCCAAGATTCCCAGCTCCTGGTGTACACACACCTTCTCCAAGTTATTCAGTCCAACACTAATCTAGATGCTGCTGTGAAGGGATTTTGCAGATGTAATTAAAGTCTCAAATCAGTTGGCTTTAAGATTAGGAAGTTTATATAGTGGATTTTACCTAATCACATGAGCTCTTTAAAAGCAGAGTTTTCGTTGGCTGGTGGGAAAGAAGTCAGAGAAATGCACGGTAACCGGCCTGGAAGAGAGCAAACATCTGTGCTGTGATCTGCCTATGGGGACCATACAGTGTGGAATGTGGGCAGCCTCCAGGAGCTGAATGGCCCCCAGCTGCTGGCCAGCCAGGAAATGGGGCCCTCAGTTCTATTAGCTTCAGGGAGCTGAATTTTGACAATAGCCTGAATGAGTTTTGAAGAGAACCCCAAGCTCCAAATGAGAATACAGTCAGGATGACTCCTTGATTTCAGCCTTGTGAATCCCTGAGCAGAGAGTCCACTCACACTGTACCTAGACTTCTGTTTTATAGAGATGTGAGCTGACACATTGGTACTGTTTGAAGTCTCTGTCCTTGTGATAATTTGTTACTACTATAGGGGTAAAGTGCCCCTGTCTTCCTTCTCCTGGTTAAGAGCCATGAATCTAGGTAGGTTACGGTAAAAACAAGTATAATACATTGACAAGGGTCTTTTGATTTCTGAAGTCCTTGAGTGTACTTGGTAATAAATATAATATTGGAGTGGACATTATGGTGTGGTGTTAGTAACAAAAGAGAAAAAGAGTGAATTCAGGAAGAAAAATAACCTTTGGACTGGCTCCATGGCACAGTGGTAATGTGCTGCTCAAGGAGAGCCGGATTCCACATGGCAACAGTGGTTTGAATCCCTGGCCAGGTCAACTTGAAACACACTGGGCATGCACACGAGTGCCCAAGATCCAACAGGTTAGAAGAGGTGCTCCTTTCTCTCTTTTTCTCTCTCTCCCTTCCTCATGTGCATGCCAATGTACTTTATTATGAATAAAGAAGAAAGAAAAAATAAACTAACACAAATTTAAAATATGAAGTGTTTAGCTTCACCTATACTCCCATATTACTACACCCTAAATTCAACCTAACTTGCAAAATATTCTTCAGAACCCAGCAATCCTGATACCTATGCCGTGTTAGGGAGTATTTGATTCTCTGCTTCTGTGGTCTTTTTTCACTAACTAAACCTGCTTGCCTTTAGAACTTGGACTTATTTTCAGTGTTAATTATTTTCATCCCAAATACATTTTTCAGTTTTATTAAAGTATAATTTATAATTCACAGGACCAGGGGATAGTGTGGTGGTTAAGGTATTGGATCTTACATGGTACATATCGCTCCCATCTGCCTTTGGGTGGTAATTACACACACACACACACCGTTCATCTGTTACCTTTTACACACACACCGTTCATCTATTACCTTTTGTATCTTTTTTTTTTTGCCAGAGAGAGATAGAGAAAGAGAGAGAGAAAGTAAGAAAGCCCCCCTCCCCAAGATAGCCATGTTGCAGTTCCTTTTCTTCCATTCTTCTCTTGAAATTTTAGACATTCATGCTCATATGTCCAGCAGGGTTTCTAAGCTGCCAGATCCAGAATTCAAATCATGCAGTCGACCATGTGGGATCCAACCACTCTTACCACCATGCCACTGGCTGGCCCAATCCATTATCCTTTGGAGTCTGACCTTAAGCAGAGAAGGGGGATGGGTGCCTGATCCAACTTCAAACTTTCATCAAGCCCCGGGATCTGTCACCTTCGTCCCTTGCTCTTTTTTCCTTTTCAGTAGCCAGAGGGCATATGTATTTACAAGAGAGAGAGAGAGAGAGAGAGAGAGAAAGCAAGAATTTACAATTGGATCTGATCATGTCACAATCCTTTTCCTCTATTTCTCCATCCTGTCTGTATTTTGGGCACATACACATGTCTGGTGTGGTTTTCAATCTGCTGGATCCAAGACTATAACCACAGTAGGTTACATGGATTCTGGCTCCCTTAACCAGTAGGCTATAGGGCCAGCCCTGTTCCTTGCTCTTAAATGGCCCATTAAAACTACTCTGTAGGGTTACTAGGAACCAGTAGCTATCCCAAGGTAAATGCCAGCTTCAGAACTTTCTTTTTCTTTTGGATTAATGCTGACATAGCCTTACTGGCTCTTTTTCTTTTTAAAAATTGTTTATTTAATTATTTTTAATTTCCAAAGGGCATTATGCTCGCTGGGGACACAGAAAGGGAGATATATATAGAGAGAACCCCCCAATTGAGGTATGGTGACACTGCAATCCCTTCTCCCCCATTTCTCCACTTTGGGCATGCTGCGGATCCAACCACTCTTACCACCATGCCACTGGCTGGCCCAATCCATTATCCTTTGGAGTCTGACCTTAAGCAGAGAAGGGGGATGGGTGCCTGATCCAACTTCAAACCTTCATCAAGCCCCGGGATCTGTCACCTTTGTCCCTTGCTCTTTTTTCCTTTTCAGTAGCCAGAGGGCATATGTATTTACAAGAGAGAGAGAGAGAGAGAGAGAGAGAAAGCAAGAATTTACAATTGGATCTGATCATGTCACAATCCTTTTCCTCTATTTCTCCATCCTGTCTGTATTTTGGGCACATACACATGTCTGGTGTGGTTTTCAATCTGCTGGATCCAAGACTATAACCACAGTAGGTTACATGGATTCTGGCTCCCTTAACCAGTAGGCTATAGGGCCAGCCCTGTTCCTTGCTCTTAAATGGCCCATTAAAACTACTCTGTAGGGTTACTAGGAACCAGTAGCTATCCCAAGGTAAATGCCAGCTTCAGAACTTTCTTTTTCTTTTGGATTAATGCTGACATAGCCTTACTGGCTCTTTTTCTTTTTAAAAATTGTTTATTTAATTATTTTTAATTTCCAAAGGGCATTATGCTCGCTGGGGACACAGAAAGGGAGATATATATAGAGAGAACCCCCCAATTGAGGTATGGTGACACTGCAATCCCTTCTCCCCCATTTCTCCATTTTGGGCATGCTGCCATGCTTGCCCAACCTGTTTTTCAAGCCACTGGGGCTGGCATTTGAACGATGGTTGGCCATGTGATATCTGCTTCCCTTAACCACTAGGCTGCAGGACCAGCCCAAACTTTGTTTGTTTATTGAGAAAGACAAGAATCTTCAACAGTGTCTCATGCAGTGATCCTCCCCCCAAGTCTTTTCTAGTCAGCCAGGATCATGGGTATGCATGCAAGCCCAGCATGTACTGGCCAACCTGAGAACTAAACCCCAGTCTTCCATATAACTTTCAGAATTGCAGAACGTTACATTACCACTGCACCACCATGGTTGAGCCCTTATTGGCTCTTATTCCCACCATCTCAATTATCAGCTATGCATTTAAAAGGATATATTCTATCTTTTATCTATCTACCTACCTATGTGACTTTATCATCATTTCAACTTGTACTATACTGGGATGTATTTTGTTGGTCATCTCTTCTATCATATAACCAATTCTATTCCATGGAAATTTGGGGATTTGAATAGGTGGATTTAAGCACTTTTTTTCTCTTTTTTTGGAGAGGATTTTGCTGTAGAGTGTGTGCGTTCGCCAGAAAGACAGAGAGAGACAGAGAGACAGAAAGCAAGAAATCACCCCCAGGGGGGATGGCCATGCCACAATCCCTTCTCCACCACTCTCCTCTCAAGATCTTGGGCACGCACGTACACGCACCCAGCGTGAGTTTAAGCCACCGGGTCCGGTACTCAAACCACGGTCGACTGTGGGAGTCCAGTGACATAGCCATTTCGCTAACTGCTGGTCCCTCTGGATTTAAGTTCGAATGGAGTTGTCATGGAGACAGTTATTTATTTATTTATTTAAATTTGCTGTAGGCCACATTACTCTCCAGACAGAGATAGAGAAAGAGAGAAAGTGAGAAAGAACCACCACCCCCGGGGGGTGATGTCCATGCCATCTCTTCCATTCTCCTCTCTGGATTTTGGCCATGCACATACATGTGCCCTGTACGTTTTTCAAGATGCTCAGTTGAAGACTTTAACTGTACAGTCAGCCATATGGGATACAGCGGCCTTAACCACCACACCACCAGCTGGCTCTGGAAGTGGTCTTACAGGCAAAAAGTAAAACTGTATGTAAATTCCACTTTTTGGGCTATATTGATTTGGCCATTAGTCATTACCGTGGATATATTGTTATATGTCTTTGAAAACAGGGCTGTTTGTATTTCTTGGTCAGATAATGTGCCAGAGTTACTTTTACTAATAGGAAGTTCTGTAGAGGCCAGAACTTGCTGGGCTGGAGAACTGCAAAAGTGGATCAAACATTGGGTAGAAGGTGAGAGTCCATGTTTTCCTCTAGGAGAGTGTGGGTTACCTGTTTAGTCTGCCTAGAAAGTATGCGCTTCAATCCATTTAAAACTGAGCTACTTTAATCAACCCAAATGTCCAAGAACAGATGAATGGATTGAAATAAATGTGACACATATATGCTATAGAATAATACTTAACCATAAAAAACAAGACCCTGGCATTTGATAGAAAGCAGACAAATATGGAAGATTTAATGTTAAGTGAAGCAAGCCAGACTATGAAAGATAGGTATTGTATGTCCCCACTTAACATATACCGAATGCCTGCACTCTATTGCAGAAACTGGAAGGTATAAAAACATGGAGAACAACTGTGGATACTAGAAACAGTGTGGGAGGTGGGTGGGCAATTGGGGCAGGGGAACTGGAAGGAGGGAATCAAGGGAAAGAAGTAAAAAAAACAAAACAAAACAAAACATCTAATAGGAAAAAAACCTGAACTACTGTGGAACCATAACCTTGGTCTAAGAAGGAGCTATTGGTTTCTCTAATTGTATTCTAAATTTTCCTTCTTTGGGTATGTGGTTGTTTAGGATACAGCTATTTGACATCTATCATTTTGACTGAGGCATGAAAGTCAATGAGGCTAGTAACAAAAACCAGTCTCCTCTTGTCATATTCCATATGTTGGAAACTCAGAAGCTAAGCCATGTGTCATACCAGCCCTGGGAAAGACTCTGTATCCTATTGATCTCTGAGGATGCCCATTGTAAATCCAAAAGTTATTTTGTAGATTAGGGGATAGAAGGCAAGAAGTGATTAATTAGTAATATGCTGAGCCAATGCTGCCCCAGGAGTAAAGGTTGGGATGGTAGTGGAGGATATTTGTGGTCTTATAGAGAAAATGTTGTTATAAACCTGTATAGTGAGGGAAATGGAAAAATTGGTTTTCAGCTTACACTGTAAAAGGAATGGGTTTTCTTATCAAAGACATTTTATTTTATTTATTTAAAAAATTTGCTATAGAGGATTTGCATTCACCACAGAGAAAGAGACAGAGAGAAGGCATGGGAAGGTAAGAAAGCACCTCTGGGAGATGGGCATGCCAAAATCCCCTTTTCTCCATTCTCCTCTCAGGACTTTGGGCATGCATGCACATGCACCTGGTGTGTTTTTCAAGCCACTGAGTCTGAGACTGAAACCACACAATTGGCCATATGGAATCCCTTTGGGTTAACCTCCATGCCGCTGGTTGACCCAAAGGGCATTTTAAATGCACCTCCTATTGTCTCACTTTGAAGAATGCTCATTTAAAAAATGAAAGAACCCAGGGCTGGCTCCTGTGGTACAGTAGTTAAGTGCTGCATAGAGAAGGTCATATCCTACATGGCCGACTGAGGCTTTGAATAGTATCCCTGGTGGCAACACATTGGGTGCATGCTTGCATGCCCAGGATCCTGACAGGATGGAGAACCGCAGGAAAAAAGGACTGCAGTGTGATGAGGCCCTATTGAGGGGTGCTTTCTCTCTCTCATGTTCAACAGCATTAAAAAAAGAAAATGAGGGAATCCACCTGTTTCAAAGAACACAGGTGCAGAATGCTGGTTAAACCAATGATTCTCAACCCAAAATCTCCACCCATACAAATTTGAGTTTTGCCAAAAAATCTTAGGTATCCTGGGCAGAGGACATAGGTCATTTGAAAAAATGTCTCAGGTGATTTTCTTTTCTTTGTTTCAAAAAATGTTCAATCATCTATTTCTTTAGAGAGAGATGCACTCTCAACAGGGTCTTCACACTACGATCCACTCCCAGTCTCAGCCAGTCGGATCCAGCATGTAGAGGGGAGCAAGATATCAGTACTCAAAACCTTTCCCACGTGGGTCCAGTTGAGTTACTGTTGTGCCACTGCCTGGTCCCTCTCAGGTGTACCCAAGATCTGGGGTCGGGTTGGCTGAAACTGGAGGGTGGATCATAGCATTAAGACCCTATTGGGAATTTTCTCTGTCTCTCCCTTTCATGTGTGCACATGAGCATGGAACAAATAAAAAAAATCTTAATATTTGTAAATGCTTGATGGCAATTAGTGGTGATGGCAGTGCTTTTGAAGATATGTGTTGCCAAATCCTGAAATGAGAGGAAAGGTTTGGGAGGGAGATAAAGAAATGCAGCCTGGGGGTCAGCAGGTGGTGTGGTGGTTAACGCACTGGACACTCCCACATGGTCAGCCCCAGTTTGAGCTGCACACCTGGTGGCTTCTTTTTCCTCCTTGGGGCTTCTACCTGGTCAATTAAAATAAATGAGTGAATAAGTAATTCTTTTTTTAAAAAAGAAAGAAATTAAGAAAGAAAGAAATACAGCCTGACATGGGAGGTGGGTTATACCTAAGGGTAGACTTGTAAAAAAAAAAAATCAAAATTCAATCTTTTTTTGGGGGGGGGTGGAAAGAAAAGAGAGAAAACATGTGATGCCCTTGGTTGAGCCAATTTACAGTGTATTCTGGATGGGAAATCTCATTTTGTTTGCTGTAATGATGTATAGTGAATGAATGTAAATAAATAAATACATAAAAAAAAGAAAAAAAGGGAAAAAAAAGAGAGAGAAAACAGGTGGGATAACCAGTGTCAGGGTCGGGAAGAAGCTTATGAGATCTGGGTATAGCATATATGATGGTTTCTGCAAAGTGCAGGAGCCAGCAAGAGTCTAGAAAGAGACAAGAGAAACTTAAGCTTATTCAGGATGTTATAGTCAGGGGAGGGGGGCAAAAACCAGGAGCAGTGTGGGACCAGGGTTTCTAACACAAGCAGGGAGGAAAAGGTAGAGAGAAAAAGGACATTCTAGGAGCAGCCAGAGGGAAACTAGCCAAGAGGGTGATGAGAGGTAGTCAGGAAGTTAGTATTGTCTCATTCCAAAGCCAAAAACATGTGTCTGTTGAAAGCTAGATAACAAAGACTTTTTCCCCTTGAGAGACTGAAAAGGAAGTTAAAGCCTATATTGTAATCTGGGACTGGAAGCATGGAAGTAGGGAAGATTAAAAAACTAGAGCCTCAAGTTTGGGGTCTAGTGACTATTGTCATTCTGTATTAAAGGGAGTGTTAACAGTGAATGCTAGAAGAACCCTGTTAGTTTTACCCATGCAGAGTTGAGCAATACTTTACTACAAATGTAAGTAGTTTTTCTCCAAATTTTTTCTCTCAGTACTTTAGGTTTAGTTGTTTTCTGGAATAGATTGAAAAAGCCAGTTGGTGAAGGAAAATTAGTCAGATAACAGTTAGTTTTACCCATGCAGAGTTGAGCAATACTTTACTACAAATGTAAGTAGTTTTTCTCCAAATTTTTTCTCTCAGTACTTTAGGTTTAGTTGTTTTCTGGAATAGATTGAAAAAGCCAGTTGGTGAAGGAAAATTAGTCAGATAAAGGGTATCCAGGAGGTTCTTTTCACTGCATCTGCCCATGGAGCTTTTTTTTTTTTTTTTTTTTAAGAGACATTTTTGCTACAGGGCACCTGTGCTCACTGGAGAAACAGATATAGAGAGACAGAATGTGAGAAATCACCCCCTAGGGGGATGGCCATGCTGCAGTCCCTTCTCCTCCATTCTCCTCTCAGGATTTTGGGCATGCACACACACACACACACACACACACACACGTCTGGCGTGAGTTTGAAGCTGCTGGGTTCAGGACTCGAACTGTGATCGACTATGTGGGAGTCCAGCGATATAGCCATTATGCCTTCTGCTGGTCTCCCCATAGAGCTTTCAATGAAAGAACAAAGTGCTCACTCCTTAAGTCCTGAAATTAGGAAGTTTTAGTCTACGAGTTTGTTGATATGTATTCCAACTCTTTTTGTACCCTGGCTTTCTTTATTTTTGTCTTTGCTATAGGGTGCATGTGCTCACATGGCTATGCCGCAATCCTTTCTCCTCCAATCTCCTCCTGGGATTTTGGGCATGCATGAACATAAAACATGATTTTCAAGCCACCAAGTCCTGTACTTGAACTGTGGTCGACCATGTGGGAGTCCAGTGCCTTAACCACCACACCACCCGCTTACTCCAAACTCTGACTTTTTTGATCTGACTGTAGGTGTGCAAAGACACCTTCTTGCTACCAGCTCACGACCCTATCAAATATTCTGGTCTATGCTCTTTTGAAAAGGGGTAATTGTCCTAGCTCGTAAATACCTGGTGTGTGTCTAGGTGAAAGGAATTGAGAAGGCTCTTTAAAAAGATCATCTCGCCAAGGCAGGGTGCAGGTTAGGAGAATACATGTCCCAGACCCAACTCAGACTAAGTAGGTCTTCCCGTTTCCTCATGACCAGAGACCTCCAGGCTGTGTCTAGGTGCTCCCATGTAGGATAAAGGTGCAAGATTTTTCATGTCTTCTTGGTGGCAGAATGACAACAACAGCTGTCCCCTATTTCTATGATCTCACAACTATCTCTCTTGTAATTCCAGACATATCTTCAAGTTTTTGAGCTGTACTGGTTAAGTTGTCCTCGGGACTTTTTAGCTAAGCAGCTGTTGATCAGAATGTGATGCTGTCATGAAACCATCTAGGGAAGCTGCTCTGGGGATAAATTGTTCTTGGTCCCAGGATCAAGTTCTATCTAAAAAAGAAAAATTTAGGTGGCTTTATTGCACTCTGAGTGTGCTGTCAGGTCCTGGAATGTTGCTGCATGCCAGTAGGAAATGTATCCCCAGGAAATAGAACGAGCTAAAATTATAAATAGCTTCTGAAGGGATTTTTAAATTCATCTATAATAGTTTTATAGCAAATTATTATAGGAAGCCAGAATTATTTTGGATATATTTCTGAGTAAGTTGAGGTCGATAATAGTGAGGATAACCATGTTCTGTTACATCACTGGTGAGAACATTTAGTCCAAATCATCAGGGCAATCATTACATTTTTTAAAGAATCATTTATTTATTTAATTCCATTTATTGTTATTATTTTTTAATTTGACCTGCTGAGGGTACCCACCCCCGTTCTTTCTCTCTCAGAAGAAATAAATAACCTTAAAAAAAGATACATGGTAGCAATTGTTCTCAACCTTCAATACACATCAGTCACCTGGAGAACTTTTAAAAATTCTGAGACCTTCTTTGAAGATGATGACTATGTTTCTATCCTTGATTTGGTTATCAAACACTATGCATATGCTATGAAAAACCATACTGTAAACCACAAAGATGTACAGTTATAATTATTATATGTAAATCAGAAATTATACTTTAAAAAATTCATGTCATACCCTGATTTGTTTGAGAAAAAAAGAGAAGCTAATGAATTAAAAAAAAAAAAGTCTGAGGCCATGTAGAGCATTGGTGATAGTAGAGATGGTACAGAAGGAGAGTAAGAAATAGGGGAGGGTATGAAGGAGAGAATCAAGGGGAAAAAGAAAGAAGCAAAACATTTAAGTGACACAAAAATGGAAAATTATCTCTTTATGATAATGTGTATGGTAATATCTTTGACTGAACCAATGTACTGTGTATTCATAATGAGAAAATTCATTTGGTATGCTGTAATGATATACAATAATTGAATTGAAAAAAAAAAAAATCCTGAGGCCCAGGGGCCAGCAGGTGGCATGCTGATTAAATCGTTTGACTCTCACATGGCCAACTGCAGTTTGAGCCCTGGACCTGGCAGTTTGTTTTCTCACTTTTCCTCTCTCTCTCTCTCTTTCTCTCTCTCTCTGTGGTGATCACACATGTCCCATAACAAATTAAAAAATAATAATGATAAAAAATTAAATAAATGATTCTAAAAAAAAATCCTAAGGCAAAAATGAGATATTTTTTTAAAAGAGTTATTTTATTTAACTTTATTTATTTTAATTTGACCAGAGAGAGAGAGAGAGAGAGAGAGAGAGAGGAAATGAGAAAGCAAGCCACTAGGTCCAGGACTCAAACCACGGTCAGCCATGTGGGAGTCTGGCACTCCTAACCATTGTGCCACTTTCTGGCCCCACAAAAGTGAGTTTTAATGTGTTTAAAAAATCCTTAAGAAAATTCTGAGGCCGGGAAAGGGCAAGGGGTCAGACATGGGGTTAGGAAAAAAAAAATACACACACACACACACACACACACACACATATGAAACTAGAAGTGGAATATTATTGATGATAACATGCATGATTAAGCCACTATGCAGTTTATTCTAGATGGGAAACCACATTTAGTATGTCATGATGATGCTCAGGGAATGAATGTAAATTAATTAAAAAAATAGTTTCAGGAGGAAAAAAACCCACTAAAATTGTTCTTATTGAAATTTTAAAAAAATGCGTATTTGATGACTGCAGTAAGCTATATAGCCCCAGCTATGTACTACTTTATAGTATGTTCATTCTACTCACTGAGGTTTATGCCTAAAGTCAGACTTGGGTTCATGTATATATATATATATCAGCTGCGCTTGCTATTGGAAATATTTAGACTAATTAAGTTCATTAGCAAATCAATTAAATGTGGGAGAAAGGCATAGAAAGCAATCATGGATACCAGAGACAATGTGGGAGGAGGGTGGAACACGGCAGAGGGTGAGAGATAGGGAATCAAGAATTGCAAAAATAACAAAATATACAGGAAACAGGAAACGGAAAATTGTTGACAATAACACGTACGTTGATGTGCTTAATTGAGCCAATATACAGTGTATTCTTTTTTTGATGTTGACCAGAAAGAGAGAGAGAAAAGGCAAGTGGGAAAGCAAGATACCAGGTACAAGATTGAACTGCGTTCAGCCATGTGGGAGTCCAGCTGCCTCAACCACCTCTTCACCTGCTGGCCCCCTTAGCTGAATCTTGAATGCTCAGTAGCTCACCAGATTAAAAAGAGGAGGAAGGGCATTGCAGGCAAGGAAAATAACACTTGCAAAGGCACAGATGGGGACTGCAAGTTCAAAAACATTAGATTTTAGCATGTAAGAGAAAGAACTGTGAACAATGTGTTTGAAGAAGTAGGTAGAGCTAGATGATAAAGGACCCTGACGAGATATTTATGCCCTGAAGAGATATTTACGCTTGCTATGGAGTCGCTGTTGGTCTTAAGCAGGGACTGCCATGATCATGATCAGCTTTTCAGTTTTAAAGGCTCACTCCTGAGCCAGCCAGTGGTGTGGTGGTTAAGGTGCCTCTCATATGGCCAACTGCCCAGTTTGAGTCCTGGACCCAGCAGCTTAAAAAACATGCAGGGTAGCCTTTTGGCTGGAACTGCCATCTTCCAGTAATTCACCAAAATGACGAACACAAAGGGAAAGAAGAGAGGCACCCGATACAAGGTCT
>NW_006205516.1:1913192-1926236 GCF_000334495.1 Tupaia belangeri chinensis
CCCGGTGGCTTAAAACTCACGCCGGGCGCGTGTGCGTGCGTGCGTGCCCAAGATCCCAAGAGGAGAATAGAGGAAAAGGGATTGCAGCGTGACCATCCCCCCCTGGGGGGTGATTTCTCGCTTTCTGTCTCTAATGTCTCTCTCTGTCTGTCTGGCGAGCGCACGTGCCCTATAGCGAAAATCTCTCCAAAAATAAAAAGAGAAAACCTCTCCAAAAAAAAAAAAAAAAAGGATTGCCCCACAAATGTTACCATGGCAAAACTGGAAGAGTCTACAATGTTACCCAGCATGCTGTTGGCATTGTTGTGAACAAACAAGGGCTAGATTCTTACTGAGAGAATGAATGTGCGTATTGAGCATATTAAACATTCTTAGAGCAGAGATAGCTTCCTAAAACGTGTGAAGGAAAATGACCAGAAAAAGAAGCCAAAGAGAAAGGTACCTGGGTTCAACTAAAGCGCCAGCCTGCTCCACCCAG
The DNA here is from genome assembly GCF_000334495.1 of Tupaia belangeri chinensis. Lineage (NCBI taxonomy): Eukaryota > Metazoa > Chordata > Mammalia > Scandentia > Tupaiidae > Tupaia > Tupaia belangeri. The sequence goes on from NW_006205516.1 coordinate 1,913,671, forward strand.
AGAAGCACACTTTGTGAGAGCCACTGGAAAGGAGCCTGAGCTACTGGAACCTATTCCCTATGAATTCATGGTATGATGGGTGTTAAAAAACTAATCTGTGGTCTGAAAAAAAAAAAAACCCAAAAACTGAAAAAACAAAACAAAACCATGCAGGGCATATGTGTGAGTGCCCCAAATCCCTAAAGGAGCAAGAAACAGAAGAGAAGGGATTGCAGCATGATGTTCCCCATGGATGATGCTATCTGTCTCTCTCTCTCTCTTTCTCTGTCTCTGACAAGTGCATGTACCCTCTGGCAAATTAAAAAAATAATAATAATAAATGCTCACTCCAGTGACAGTGTTAAAGAAGTAGACAATCTAGATTGAGTCATACAGACCCATTAGGAGACTCTTAAAATAATTTAGGTGAGAAGTCCTGTAAGTTTGGATTTAGACCATGGCAATGGGGCTAAAGAAGGAGAAATGAAAGTAAGACATACTTGGTAAGTAAAATCAGTTTGGAGAATGGAGGGAACAGACACATGGGAGAAAGGCACGGGACTGTGGAGTTTCTTGTTTGGTTGGGTGATTGGGAGAATACAAATATCATGGGATGAAACAGAACTTAGAAAGAGAAATCAGCCTTGGGAGGCATGTATTTGATTTTAGTGTTTGGTTAAATGTAAGGTGAAGAACAACAAAGAAAAATTTACTAGGATGCACTTGAATATACGGGGCTGCAGATTTGACAAGTGGACAGGACTGGAGGTAGATAATGTAGATTTGTACCCATCAAAGTGATAGGAACTGTGGGAGTAAATGAACTCTCTCAAAGTCTGAAATTTTTCTCCTTTTCTTCCTTTTTCTTACCTTACCTGATAGCCCTCTAGTGACAACAAGTACATACTACATTTCCAAGTGCCTCAACTCAGCTAATGTAATCATGACATGGCCATTCAGGCCCCTGAGTTTGGTTAAAATATTATTGTATTAATATGTCAATGTTAATGGGTGGTGACACATACGTGCGTCACCAAGCGGCACATATGACACCAAGTGTCCCAGTTTGAACCTAAAGTCATTATTTATCATAATTCAGGGAGTGTCAAGACTTAAAGTTGACCTACTAGGAATCTATTTGTATGAGGCATCAAGGAGCCCTCTATGAAAGAATGTATTCTAAAGTAGCAATTGTTAACCTTTGCTTCAAATTAGAATCACTTGGAGAGTTTTAAAGAATCCTGGTACCCAGCATGCATCCAAGACCAGTTAATCAGAATCTTTGAGGGTGGAGGCTGGCAGGTGATATGGTGGTTAAAAGTGCTGGACTCCCACATGGCCAACCTCGGTTCAAGTCCTGGACCTGGTGGCTTGTTTTCTCACTTTCCCTCTCTCTCTTACTCTGGTCAAATTAAAATAAATAAATAATGTTAAAATAAGATAATTCTTTTAAAAAAAGAATTTCTGAGGGTGACTCTTGCCAGACATAAGTATTTATTAAATTTTTAATAAATAGAATTAAGTAAATAAATAATTCTTAAACCAAAAAAAGGGGCTAGCAAGTGGTATGGTGGATAAAGGTGCTGGATTCCCTCATGGCCAAGCATGGTTTGAATCCCAGACCTGGTGGCTTGCTTTCTCTCTCTCTCTGGTCAAATTAAAAAATAATAACAACAAATGGATTAAATAAATAAGTAATAATTCTTTAAAATATATTTATTCAATTTTCTTAGGTGATTTTTAAAATATATATTCAAGATTGAGAAATGCTGCTCTAGAGGACAAGAACCTAGAGATGTACAGATATGAATCAAGTATACTGGCCAATGTGTACAAGTCAAGCTAGGTGCAGTAAGTGTCAATTGACTACAATGCCCCTAGCTACCCCCTTTTCAGGAAGTCAGACCTGAAGCTCTACCTGAACTGCCATACCTGAGATGAAGGAGCTACATAAGGGAGTAAAAGCTGAAACAACAGTCTCCTTTATAAACTCAATAGGATACTGAGAGTACAAGGAGTCAACAGTTTTGGTGTCAGCAACAACACCGGCAGTATTGGAGATGGTGACCCATTCTTACAGCAATATTTTATTGAGAGCCCGTGCTATGCACCAGGTACTAGTCTAGGTGTTAAGGATACAGGGGAAGGATAGACAAGGTCCTTTCTCTTTTGGATCACGAATTCTAGTGGGTCAGTTGGTAGAGGTGGATAAGGAAACAAAATTAATATCAGACAGTGCTAAAGGCTGTGCAGAATTCTGTGCATGGCAGAGAATGAACGGATGCCTATTTGGACTGGTAGGTCAGGAAAACTTGCTCTCTGCTGAGAAGACATTGAAGATATAATATGAATGATGAGAAGGAGTCAACCATATGAAGTACAGGGAAAACAATGTTCTAGGGAAGGGAGTAGCAAATACAATGACCCCAAAGCAGAAGCAAACTTGACATGCCTGAGAGTGGCACAAAATGAGTTCTAGAGTAAGTTAGGAAATGGATCATGTACAATCTAGCAGAACATAGTAAGGAGTCTGAATTTGAATCCAAGTCTGATAGAGAGTCCCTATATGGTTTTGAGCAGCAAAATGATAAGCCCTGGTTTATATTTTAAAAGTTCACTTAAATTACTGTTGTGTATAGAGGGTTACATTGGTTCAAGAATGGAAACAGGGAGAAAAAACAGGGCATTTTCAGTAGCTCAAGTAAGATATGATGTTGGCTTGGGCCAAGTGTTAATAGTGGACTTGTGGGGCCAGCCAGAGGGTGTGGTGGTTAAGGCAGCAGGATCCCACATGGCTGACTGCATTGAGTCCTAAACCTGAGGGCTTGAAAAGCATGCTAGGCACAGGTGCGGGCATGCCCAGAATCCCAAGAGGAGGTTGGAGGAGAAGGGATTGCAGTGTGGCCATCCCCCCTGGGAGTTGCTTTCTCACTTTCTCTCTCTGGTGAGCACACACGCCCTATAGCAAAAACAAAACAAAACAAAACAAAAACAAAGGATAGTGGACTTGGAAAGAAGTTTGAGATGTATTTTGGAAGTTGAATCCATAGGACTTTTACATAAATTGGATGTGAGAGTGAGGGGAAAGAGAGGTACCAACATGATGGTGATGATAGCAGCAATATTAGAAGTGGCATTGTTGAGGGGTTTGTTGGCAATGGTTCCTTCTGTGTCTTTGACAAATAGCATTGGTGTCTTCAGCTCAGGTATCAGCCCATGCAGCATCCGTGGGCATTGTTGACATACTAGCCCCTCTTGGTGATGACAGGAACAGGTGGCATTATTCCCAGAGGAAAATGGCAGGCACCACATGGCAGTCAAGTGGGGTCATTTACAGCACACGTGTAAGATAGCCTCTGAGTATTTATTCCCAGAAATATTTATTGAAAATTTAAGAAGGGTTATTTATAACTTCTGCAGAACAGGTGGCAAAGGAATCAGAGGTATATAATTTTGTGATTGTGATTGTGATTCCATATTATCCGTAGGCTACTTTAACAAAAGTAATCTAGATTACTCGTAAAAGAGGTTCAGATCAAACTTATATTAAATTGTGCATTATCAAATACATTTATTTGGTACAAATTCTCCCAACTATGCATATATTAGCATTTTATATTAAAATGACACAAGAAATCTTTAGATACTTGCTGTAAAGAAGTTAAATATTCTTTTTTGAAAAAGAATTATTTAATTTTATTCATTGTCATTATTTTATTTTTATTTTTGAAATTGACCAGAGAGAGACAGAGAGAGAGGAAAGTGAGAAAGCAAAATGCCAGGTCTGGGACTCAAACTGTGGTCAGCTGTGTGGGAGTCCAGCCGCCTTAACCACCATACCACCTGCTGGCCCCAAGAAGTTAAATATTCTAATTATTAGCGTTCTTCCAGTCACATTCCCCCACAAGCGATAACCATAATGAATAGCTTATGAGTTTCCTTTAAAATATTGTTCTATGCTTTTATATATATGTAAATATACACAGGTATAGTATTTCCATAAATAAAACACTGTAAGTATTGATCTGCATGTTGCTGTTTAAATAAATAACAATAAACTAGAGGCTTCTTCCTGTGTCAGCACATCTTCTTTTTAAACGAATGCATAAATTATGTTCTGTGAGTATCTTGCTATATATTTAATCAGTGCCCTATTAATAAGCATTTCATTTTATTTTTATACCTGCATTCTGTGTACCCATGCAGATGTTTCTGAAGTAAACCACTCTAGCAGGAGAATTGCTTGGTTGAAAAATGCATTTAAGATTTTTGTTGGACATACAACCACATTGTCTGCTAAGAAGAATGTATCCAATTATGCTCCTACCAATAGTGTTTGAGAGAACTCATTTCTCTAAACCTTCACCAACACAGAATTTCAACTATCTTTTTTATCTTTGCCAATAAGATGGGTAAAAATAGACATTTTATTATTGTTTAGTTTTCCCCTAAATATTAGTGAGACTAAATATTTTTTAAAGAATTATTTTATCGGGATCAGCAGTTAGCGTAATGGCTATGTCACTGGACTCCCACGTAGTCGACCGCGGTTCAAGTCCCGGACCTGGTGGCTTAAACTCACGCCGGGTGCGTGTGCGTGCATGCCCAAGATCCCGAGAGGAGAATGGAGGAGAAGGGATTGCAGTGTGGCAATCCCCCCTGGGGAATGATTTCTTGCTTTCTGTCTCTCTGTCTCTTTCTGTCTGTCTGGCAAGCACACGTGGCCTATAGCAAAACCCTCTCAAAAACAAAACAAAACAAACAAACAAAAAACCAAACCAAAACAAAAAAAGAATTACTTTATCTATTTATTTATTTATGTAGTTAATTTGACCAGAGAGGGGCAGAGTGAGAGAGAGAGAGAGAGGCAAAGTGAGAAAGCAAGCTGCTAGGTCTGGAACTCAAACTGTGGTGGGCCCTATGGGAATCCAGCACCCTCAACCACCACGCCACCTGCTGGCCCCAAGGCTGAATATTTTTTAATATTTGCTTTATTTCTGTGAATTGTTTGTTGATATTATTTACTCATCTTGTTTTTCCTTTTTTAAGGTTTTATTTATTTATTTATTTATTAAGAAGGAAAAAGGGAGAGAAAGAAGCACTCCTAGAAGCACTCCTAGCAGGACCTTCATGCTATAATCCACCCCAAGCCTCAGTCAACTCGAATTGCAGGCACTTGCACACACCTGATATATACAAGGAGGTCCCAGAAGGCAAATCTAGGACTATTCATGTGCCATTGTCTTGTCTCCTCTTTTTTTTTCTTTTTTTGGAGAGGTTTTGCTATAGGGCGCATGCGCTCGCCAGACAGACAGAGAGAGACAGAGAGACAGAAAGCAAGAAATCATCCCCCAGGGGGGATGGTCATGCTGCAATCCCTTCTCCTCCATTCTCCTCTCGGGATCTTGGTCACGCATGCACACGCACCCGGCATGAGTTTAAGCCACTGGGTCCGGGACTCGAACCGCGGTTGACTATGTGGGAGTCCAGCGACATAGCCATTGCGCTAACTGTTGGTCCCTTTACTCACTTTTTTAATCAGTTGTCTTTTTCTCATTGATTTATATAGGCTCTTCATCTATTTACAGCATTAACTCTTTTCTTTCTTTTTTTTTATAATTGCCAGAGGGCATATGCACTCACCAGAGACAGAGAAACAGGAAAAGAGGGGAGGAGAGGAGAAAGCACCTCACAATGGGCATGGTAATGCTACACTCCTTTCTCCTCCATTTATTCATCTCATTGGGAGTGGTCCTGCTGCAATCCCTTCTCCATTTCTCCTATCTTCGGAGATTTTGGACACACTCATGTGTACAGCATGTTTTTCAAGCCACTGGGTCTAGGACTTAAACTGTGCAGTAGGCCATGTGGGATCTGGCCACTTTAACCACCATGCCATGGGCTGGCCTAACTCCTGTGATTTTAATTGTTTTTATTCTTTTCCAGTTATACCATATCATCAGCAAATATATTGTTTCTTCCTTTCCAATATTTAGCACTCACTTTTCTTCTTTTTATTTCTCTTTTAAAGTAAGACCTACAGTGGATCCCCCCTTTTTCTTTTCTTTATGTATGTATGTATGTATGTATGTATGTATGTATGTATTTTTGCCCCTTAGTCCAAACAGCTCCATCCATAGATAACTGCTAAACTTCCATCTCTTGGACTTTAAATTCAGGTCTGGGTTTTACGTGATAGTTTGATGTTTCCTGGAATCTTAAACTCAGCATGTCTGAAATTGAAAGCAAACTCCTAATTGCCCACACCTGCCCAAACCTGTGTCTAGTACTCACTTCTTCAATTCTGCTATTCACATTCACATGACTCAATTATTCTAGTCATTCAGGTTTAAAACTTTAAATCATCCTTGCTTTTCTCTCTATTTTCTTTCCTTGCACTACTTTTGTTCAGAAATTCCTCTATTTGGTCTCTATCCCATTGTTTTCTTGTTTTGTTTTCAGTTTTGCCATAGGGTGTGTGGGCTTCCCAGAAAGAGACAGACAGAGAGAGAGAAAGAGAGAGAGAGAGAGAGAAATCCTGCCATGGGGCATAGTCACATAGTCATGCCACAATCACTTCTCCATTTCTCCCTCCTATTGAGATTATTGAGATTTTGGAGCACATACCTGCACCCACTGAGTTTTTCAATCCACTGGGTCCAGGACTCAACACGTGCATTCAGTCATGTGGGATCCAGTTGCCTTAACCACCATGTTGACTGACACTGTCCAATTGTTGTAAGACCTATCTCCTCCATTCTAATCTGTTACCCCTTTCAATCTAATTTGACAAACCATTATTTAGGGCCTTCTACGTATTAGGTACAATATATGGAGATACAAATGTGAATAACCAAAATTCCTGTCTTTGAGGAGTTTACAAGGAATGAGTGATGATTCTTAAATTTAATTACACTACAATATAATAGGAGTTAAAAGAACTATATGTATAATGAACTATGGTAGCTCAAAGGAGGAGATAACAAGTTGTCTCTGACTCAGAAAGGGTTGATATTTGCATTGAACTCTTAAAGACAATTCGTTTTTTTTTTTCAGGTGGAAAAGGAGAATAGGATTTCTAGTAAACAGCATGAATGTATATGCATTCATTCAACAAGCATTCATGAATGCTTATTATGTCAAACATTACACTGGATGGAAGACTTTGAAAAGTTCTTATTTTGGGGACCTGCAAATGGCATAATGGTAATGTCACTGAACTTCCATGTAGTTGACCACGGTTTGAGTCCCAGACCCAGTGGCTTAAAACTCACGCTGTGTGTGTGTGCATGTGTGTCTAAAATCCCGAGAGGAGAATGGAGGAGAAGAGATTACAGCATGGCCATCCCTCCTTGGGGAATGATTTCTCGCTTTCTGTCTCTGTCTCTCCAGTGAGCGCATGTGCCCTATAGCAAAAATCTCTCTAAAAAAAGTTCTTAGTCTTGGGCTAGCAGGTGGTGTGGTGGTTAAGGGGCTGGATCCCACATGGCTAATCCACAGTTCGAATCCTGGGTCTGGTGGCTTAAAAAACACACCAGGCATGTGTATGTGAATGACCAAAATTCTGAGAAGAGAATGGAGAAGAGACTGTGGCATGGTCATTTCTCCTAGGGGTGATTTCTCACTTTTTTTTTTCTCTCTCTCTCCAGCAAGCACATGCCCCCACAGAAAAAAAAGTCTAAAAATAAATGAATAAAAGAACAAACAAATTATTAGCTTTGTGGGTGACACAGGCACATAAACAGATAATCACAATAAAAAATTATGGGGAGGGCAAGCAGGTGGCGTGGTGCACTGGACTCCCATGTGGTTGACCATGGTCCGTCAATCTTGGACTTGGTGACTTGCTTTCTTATTTTCCTTTTTTTCCTTTCTCTGTCTCTTTTTCTCTTTGTATTTCTCTGGTGACCACATGTGTCCTGTAGCAAATTAAAAAAAATAAATATAACTAAATGATTTTAAAAATATATTAAGAAAAGAAATTATGTGGAATACGATTTTTTTTATTAAAACAGTCAGTTTGGGTATGGAAACTGTATATGCACAATGATAAACAGTCTTAGTTGAATTTGACATGCTTCTCAAAACATGTTTTATAGGAACCAGCAGTTAGTGTAATGGCTATGGCTCTGGACTCCCATGTAGTCGACCGCGGTTCGCGTCCTGGACCCGGTGGTTTAAAACTCACGCCGGGCGTGCGTGCGTGCGTGCCCAAGATCCTGAGAGGAGAATGGAGGAGAAGGGATTGTGGTGTGACCATCCCCACTGGGGGGTGATTTCTTGCTTTCTGTCTCTGTGTCTCTCTCTGTCTGTCTGGTGAGCGCAGGTGCCCTATAGCGAAAACCTCTCCAAAGGAAAAAAACACACACACACACACACACACAAAAAAAACATGTTTTATGACTGGATTTGTAGCAGATATTTTTCTTCCCTCAAAGCACTTCTTATTGTTGGATTGGGGAGGAGGGGTTGGTTTAGTTATTAAATGACAAAACATAGTTCATGTATTCGTTAATTTAATCAGCGAGCATTTATTGAGTGTCTATTGTGTACCATATATTGTTCGCCCTTGGTAATACACCAAGAGATCAGACTGTCTCTCCTTTTAAAGAAGTACCTCTCAAATAGGCTCACTGGCACACAAAAATACAGCTATAATCTAATGAACTAAAAACTGATTGAACTTTAAGATTTGTATTATAGAGGGATGTATGAGAGCTGATTTACTCAGTCAGTGTGAGAAGGTACTAGGGAAGATTTCCTGGAGATGATACCTGAGTTGAGTGTTAAATTATATGTACAGATTGGGTCAGCCCATGTCGTGGTGGTTAAGGCAGCTGGATCTCACGTGGCCAACTGCATATTTTGAGTCCTGGATCTGGTGGGTTGAAAAGCAAACTGGCTGGTGTGTGTCCAAAATTCCAAGAGGATAAGAGGAGAAGGGATTGTGGCATACTGTCCCCCCCATGGAGTGCTTTCTCTCTGTCCAACAAATGCATACACCATATAGAAAATTAAAAAAAAAGTGTGTGTGTATATATACATGTATAGATTAGGCAGATGAGGAAGGTGGGTATTACCTAGGCATTCTTTGAGGAGAAAGCACCAGGGAAGGAAGGTGGAGAGAGATGAGAAGTGGTAGGGTGGAAATGGAGAACTATCAATAGTTTTAATTGCTGGGGCATGAAATGAAAGGCAGGGAATAGTGAGGAATTAAAGAAGCAAGAGGACGCTATGTCATGGATGGCCTTGCATACCATGTTATAGTTTGAACTTCATCCTGTAGGAAGGGGATTTACATGGTGAGATGTGCCGAGGATAAGTTTGAAAAGGCAAAATTTTAAGAAATGGAATAAGATTGGCATGGAACCTAATAATGCATGGTATCTTTGGGGAATAGTTAAGTATGAGCTTCTGTGGTACCCATGGAGGGAGATCTGGAGAATGATAGAAGCTGAAAACAAAAACAGATATGGCCAAACTATGAAAGGCGTTAATTGTTCCAGTAACCAAGGAGGTGGATTTGTGTTTTAGAATGATGATTCTGCTACAGACAAGATAAATTGTAGCTTTGGGAGAGCTGCATGGGTTATTAATGGGGACAATTTCCCAGGGTGTTTTAGAAATAATGGTAAGTAAGGAAACCCTTTTAGACCCTTTAAAATTTTTTTTCAAAATATTTTATGAGAGAGAACATGCACAAGAAAAAGGGTGGGGGGGGACCCTCCACAGCATCTAATCATGCAATAAACCCCTTCCCCCAGCCCTCCAGCTAGTCATGAGCTTGGGCTGGGCACGTTTCAGGTCATCTTATGATTTGAACCTACGGTTGGCCATATGGCTTCTAGCACTGCAGATCAGTATGGTACTCTGACTGTGCCAGTGAGGCTGAATCCCTTTGGGCCTTCTGGGACTGTACTGTATTTTCTGAATCATAGCAGTATGATCAGCTTAATTATAATTATGTGTTTAGTATTTATCTACCCTTACTGTAGCCTAAACTTTGCGAGGACTGGAATCAAGATTGTTTAGGTCATTATTGTGCTTTCACTCACTCACATGGTATATGGCACATAAACAATGCTCAGTGTTTGTTGAATTAATGCAGCTTTGATCTGGTGTGTGTTTCACAGGTGTCGGTATATAGGAGGGTGTTTGGTGTGAGTATTTTCCCAGATGACTTGGGAGTTGTCTGTGGCAGAGGTTCATCACTTACATGGGCTTCTCTCATTAGGCAAATGGAAGGACTTTGGGAAGACTATCCAACTCCCATTTGCTTCCCATCTCTACCAAGACTCTCAGTTATGCATAGCTCTACTTAATGTTTTTCTGCTTCTCTATTGGGTTATTGTAATTTCATCTCTAATTCCTTCTGATGCTTAGTGGATACAATATTTTAGGCCAATGAATCTCTTGGGGTGGGAGAAGTATCTAGGACTCTCTAGTATTTTAACTTATATCATGGTGCATCATCTGCTTAGTGGTACCATCAATATTGGATGTGAAAATCAAATATTTGTACAAATACTGTTCTACCTATTTGTCAAAAACCGAGTTTTCTGATTTGCTTGATTACTTTAGCCAATGGTGTCTGACGTTAGAATTACAGGGACTTGACAGCTCTGCAGTAATATGGCTCTACCTAGAAGACAGTAATTCCTGTTTCCACACTATGTACTTTTAAGTTCGCCAAAGCAAAATTTCTTAAATAGGTACAGGGACCAGCAGATGGCATAATGGTCATGTCACTGGACTCCCACATGGCCAACTATAGTTCAAGTCCTGAACCCAGAGGCTTGAAACTCACACTGGGCACTTGTGTGCATGCCCAGAATCCCAAGAGGAGAACAGAGGAGAAGGAATTGCAGTGTGGCCATCTCCCCTGGGGGGTGATTTCTCACTTTCTATCTCTCTGGCAAGCACACACACCCTCTAACAAAAATCTCTCTTAAAAAAAAAAAAGAAAGAAGTACAAATGTAATGTAATATATGTTGGAGAAAACATAGCATTAAATAGCTCTTTCCATAAAAATTGAGTTTGATTTTAATAACTTAGGAGCATTTTGGGATAGGGCAGGCAAGGATAAAGGCAAAGGTGAGGTAAACAGGAATTTCAGTTGCTAACATGTTGTGACTAAAGCCAAGGATTAGGTAAAAGCCTTCCTTCTTCTTAAGAAGGTCTGTTAGTAGTGTTGTTAGAGTGGAAAACTGGGGGAAACTCCAGTAATTGGTCTTAATATTTTCAGGGGGATTTCCACTCCAAGATAACTAATACTTTGTCTAGTATCTTGAAGATGTTTTGGCCAAAAAGAACTTGTCCTTTGTACTTCTATGCTTTCTAAATAAACATCTCTGTGTTGGCTCAGTGATGATACTGTGAGAGTTGAGGTGTAGAAGTTTTTCACTACTAGTGAAACTCTGTCTAGGAAGTTACATGGAATCCCATGGATTGGTGTTTGGAAAATGGTCAGGGCAGATGCTATTATCTGATATTCTATGTCTCCAGGATACATCTGGAAGGGCCCTTTCTCTTGCCACTCACTCAAGTCCAGTAAGCATGTACCTAGGAGGTTGAATTTTGCTTAGACTTAGGTTACTGAGAGTTGATGTAATGTTGGAAAATAAGGGAGTTTTATGGCAGTCAATTACAGCTACTGCATTGAAGCCACAATGTTCTGGAAAATTAAGAGCACTATAGTTTTCTTTACAAAAAGCGCAAAGACAGTAGGATAACTTATTAATCCTTTTGAAGAAAAAAAGTCTTAACTCACCTTGACAAAAATAAAATTTAAATCTATAAACTACATGAATGAAAACATTCAAGTGTTAATGTTGAGAATAACATGTAGATATGTACTCATATAATCAGCGTGTAGAAGATCCTTCTAAGCATGAAGGCAAGAATGGAAAACATACAAGAAAACAAAAGATAGATTTGACTTCATAAACATTTTTAAAATTCAATAAGCAAAAATATCATAAATAAAATGAAAAGGCAAATGGAAAACTTGGATTAATAATCTTACTATGCAGGGACCAGCAGTTAGCGTAATGGCTATGTCGCTGGACTCCCATGTAGTCCACCGCGGTTTGCGTCCTGGACCAGGTAGCTTAAACTCATGCCAGGCACATGTGTGTGCATGCCCCAGATCCCGAAAGGAGAATGGAAGAGAAGGGATTGCAGCATGGCCATCCCCCCGGGGGGTGATTTCTCACTTTCTGTCTGTCTCTCTCTGTCTTTCTGGCAAGCGCAGGTGTCCTATAGCAAAAACCTCTCCAAAAATAATAATAATAATAATAATAATCTTACTATGCATAGGGCACTCATAAATAAATCAGAAAAACCTAAAAAAGACCCAATAGAATAATGGACAAATATCATAAACAGGGAATTCATAAAAGAATGAATAAATCTATTGTTAGGGGTACAGCGTTGACTCAACCAGTTGTCCCTTCATTTGTGGATTATGTGGTTTCCTAATAGTGACTGCAGTTGTGTTTTGGACAAATGAAACTGTCCCACAATATTTAGTAAGAGCTTTAGTCAACTCTAGTATTTTTTTAAAAAAAAGATTTATTTATTTATT
>NW_006205516.1:1926410-1948848 GCF_000334495.1 Tupaia belangeri chinensis
TTTTTTTTTTTTAGGGAGGTTTTTGCTATAGGGTGTGTGCACTCGCCAGAGAGAAAGAAAGCGAGACATCACCTCCCAAGGGGATTGGCCATGCCTCAATCCCTTCTCCTCCATTCTCCTCTTGGCATTTTGGGCAAGCTCACACATGCACTCGGTGTGTATTAAGCAGTCAGGTCTGAGATTTGAACAACGGTTGAGTACATGGGAATCCAGTGATGTAACCATTACAACATCTGCTGGTCCCTTCCTGAGCATTTTAAAACAAATTAATTAATTAGGGGACCAGCAGGTGGTGTGATGGTTGAGGCACTGGACACTCCCACGTGACCAACCATGGTTCAAGTCCTGGAGCTGGTGGTTTGCTTTTTCACCTTTCTTCTCTCTCTTTCTGTGCCAAATAAATGGATGAAAAAAATAAAATTAAATAAATAATTCATTAAAAAATAATTAATCAGAACCAGCAGATGGCATAATGGTTACATTGCTGGACTCCCACATAGTTGACTGCTGTTTGTGTCCCAGACCTGGAGGTTTAAAACTCACATCAGGCGCATATGAGTGTGCTCAAAATCCCAAGAGGAGAATGGAGGAAAAGAAATTGCTACATGGCCATCCCTCCTGGGGGGGTGATTTCTCATTTTCTGTCTCTCTATCTCTCTCTCTGTCTCTCCAGTGAGTGCACACACCCTATAGCACAAATCTCTCAGAAAATTAATTAATTAATTGGGGGGGGAGAGAGAGATCCCCAAGAGGATCTTCATGCCATCATTCATCCCTGCCCCTGCCAGCCAGGATCATGGACATGTGTGTATGACTGGCATGTACAAGGAGACTTCTGGACATTCCCATGTGACTTCAGCATCAGATAGTTTTGCATTATTGGTGCTATTACACCACTATGGGTTGTGTTTCTAAACTTTGACTTCAGCCTCTTGCAAAAGTCCATTCTAAAAGCCTTGCTACCTTCTAACATAGCAACCTTTACTCCAGTTCTAGAACATACCATGCCAGTTCCTGACATACAGAACTAGAAATCCCTATGTCTGAGCAGCTAGTGGTAGCTTCCCTGGTCTGCAGTTCTAGCTGAGTAAAACGAATGCGGGCTTAGGTAGGGATGAGTGGCAGAAGTGACAGGAGGTCCTGGGTTGAGGACTCCCAGGGTGAGAATTCTGGGGAAAGAGATGAGATGGGAGCTCTAGAAGGGTGAAGAATTAGAACAAAAATTTGGAGAAACGGAAAGAGGTGTGTGAAAAGGAGAACTGACTCGTGGTCTAGAGAAATCTGGCCAATTTTATTCTTATGCATATATTTAAAAATTGATGACAAACAAAGGTTAAATTTTGTGACATATTTTAACAATTGTTTTTCTTAAAATGGATAATATTGTGCAATATATTTGTTCATAATAACTGTCAGGTTTATTTAACATAGAAATGTATAGTTCACTATAGGTAGTTTTTTGAAATGAGACACAAAGTGAAAGTTTTATGGTGACTAGTCTTATATTTTTTAAAATTTATTTTATTTTTAATTTTTGCTATGGAACGTGTGTACTCACTGGAGAGAGACAAAGAGAGAGCAAGAAAGCATGAAATCACCTTCCAGGGGGAGATGACCATATCGCAGTCCTCTCTCTTCCATTCTTCTCTTGGTACTCTGGGCACAAGCACAATTATACATGGTGTATTTCTCAAGCTACCAGGTCTGGAACTTGAACCGTGAAGATGACCATGGGGGATCCAGCCACCTTAACCACCATGCCACTGGCTGGCCCTATCCTTATAATTAAAAAAAAGAAAATGCCATGGAGTGTGTGCACTTGTTGGAGACAGACAGAAAATTCCTTTCCCCCATCCCACCATGGAGAATGGCTATACCACAATCCTTCTCCATTCCTCCTTCCTGTCAAGATTTTACTGTTGTGTCACTGTCTGGCCCTTTCTTTCTTATTTTTAATTGTGGTAAAATATACCTAACCATGAGTTTACCATCCTAACCATTTCTTTAAGAAAAGAATTATTTTGTTTAACTTTATTTATTTACTTACTTATTTTAATTTGACCGGACAGGAACAGAGAGAGAAAGTGAGAAAGCAAGCCACCAGATCTGAAACTCAAACTGTGATTAGCCCTGTGGGAGTCCAGTGTCTTTAACTACCACACCACATGCTGACCCCTTAACCATTTTTTTTTAAAAATTATTTTATCTGACTTTATTCATCATCATCATTATTATTTTTAAATTTGACCAGAGAGTGAGAGAGAGAGAAAGTGAAATAGTAAGCTGTCAGGTCCAGGACTTGAACTGCAGTAAGCCATGTGGGAGTCCAGGACCTTAACCACCACGACACCTGCTGGCCTCCATCTTAACCATTTTTAAGTGTACAATTTAAAGAATGTTAATTATACTCATGTTGTTGTGCACAAATCTTCACAATTCATCTTGAGAAAACAGAAACTCTACATACTTTAAATAACTCTTTGTTTCCCTCTCTCTAAATCCTTGGTAACCACCACTCAACTTTCTGTTTCTACACTTCTGACTACTTTAGAGACCTCAGATATTAATGGAATAGTGTAATATTTATCTTTTCATGACTGACTTATTTCACTTAGCATAATGTCCTTAACATTCATCCATGTGGTAGTACGTGACAGGATATCCTTCCATTAAAATCCTTAAAAAGAAGAGCTGGGTGGCAGTGCAGTGGTAAAATGTGATGCTCTGCAGAGCTGATCTATCTGGGAAGGTTCCAGGTTCACATCCGGGGACCTCTCTGAGTATGCCAGGAATGTGTGCCCATGATCTGGGGGTGGCAAGAGAAAATATCCTTGCCTTGTTCCCACTCTTAGGTGGAAAGCATTTAGTTTCTCACCATTAAGTACAATATTTTCTGTAGGATTTTTGTATATATTCTTTATTGCGTTGAGGAAGTTCACCTCTATTCTTATTTTTCTGAGTTTTTTTTTTTCCACATGAATGGGTGTTAAATTTTGTCAAATATTTTTTTCTACTTTGATTGATTTAATTATGTGGTTTTCCTTGTTTAGTGTGTTAATGGATGACTTATATTACTTGATTTTCAAATATTGAGCCAACATTGCATCTCTGGAATAAACTCTGCTTGATATGTATAATTAAATTCTATTTGCTAATATTTATTAAGAATTTTGGTATCCATAGTTTCCTTTTTTTTGTACTATATTTAGTTTTTGTATCAGTGGAGTAAAATGATTTGAGAAATGTCATTCTCTTCTTCTGTTTTCGGGAGAAAACAATGTGTGGACTTGATGTTAATCCTTTAAATGCTTGGTAGAACATTCCAGTGTAACTATCTGGAGATGGAGATTCCTTGTGAGTTTTTTAAATTACAAATTATTGATAAATTCCTTATAGTTTTAGGTAAACTCAAGTGATCTGTTTCATGTTGGGTGAATTGGTATTAATTTGTGTCGTTTAAGGAATTAGTTCATTTAATCTAAATTGTCAAATAAATATGCAGAATTGTAGTATTTCCTTGTTATCCTTTTGATGCTTACAGGGTATGTAATGTGTGTATGTATGTGCCCCAGATCCCGAGAGGAGAATGGAGGAGAAGGGACTGCAGCGTGGCCATCTCCCCTGGGGGGTGAGTTTTCGCTTTCTGTCTCTCTGTCTCTCTCTGTCTTTCTGGTGAGCACAGGTACTCTATAGCAAAAACCTCTCCAAAAAAAAGAAGTTTGTCAATTTTTGATCATTTTAAAGAACCAGCTTAATGTTTTATTAATTTTTTATTGTTTTTCTGTTTTTGATTTTATTGATTTCTGCTGTTACCTTAATTATTTCTTTCCCCTTGCTTGCTTTGGGTTTATTTTTTTCTTCTTTCTCTAGTTCTTGAGATGGGACCTTGAATTATTGATTTCAGACTTTTCCTCTTTTTTTAAAATGTATTTTTTTTGAGAGAGAGAGACACCCTCCAAGAGTTTAATCACACTGCAATCCACCCCCTGCTGCTCCTACTCCCTTACTGCCTCCACCACCCTGAACCTTCTAGTTAGATATGCATACACCACTTATGTTTCAGGTTGACCTGAGACCTGAACCTCTGTTTTCTCATTTGACTCCAGCATTTGTAGTGCAGTGCCCTATAACCTGTGCTGCTGCAGCAGTTTGGCTACTTCTCCTCTTCTATTGCATGCATTTAGTGCTATAAATTTCTCTCTTGGCATCATTTAGCTGTGTCCTGCAACTTTTAATATGTTGTGCTTTCATTTTTATTCATTTCAATGTCATTTATTTTTGAATCATTTCAATATCTATATCTGTATATTTGTATATCTATGTATTTTTCTAGGTGTGTTTTCTTTGAGACTTTCTGTTTGATCCACGGATTATTTAGAAGTGTGTTGCTTAGTTTCTAAGTGTTGAGAGATTTTCTTGTGATATTTTTGTTATTGATTTCTTTTTTTAAAAAAGAAAATTTTGCTATAGGGTACATGTGCTTGTTGGAGAGACAGAGAGAGATAGAGAGACAGAAAGTGAGAAATCACTCCCCCCCCCCGGGGTTGGCCATGTTGCAATCCCTTCTCCTCCATTCTCCTCTAGGGATGTTAGGCATGCATGTACATGCGCCCCGCATGAGTTTTAAGCCACTGGATCTGAGACTCGAACCTTGGTCGACTATGTGGGAGTCCAGGGACATAACCATTACGCTATCTGCTGGTCCCATTTTTGTTATTGATTTCTAGTTTGATTCCATTGTAGTCAGAGAATGTATTTTGTATGATTTAACTTTTTAAAGAAGTTTTTGCTATAGGGCACATGCACTTGCCAGAAGGACAGAGAGACAGAGAAACAGAAAGCGAGAAATCACTCCTCAGGCAGGCTGGCCACTCTGCAATCTCTTCTCCTCCATTCTCCTCTTGGGGTCTTGGGCATGCATGCACATGTGCCCAGCGTGAGTTTAAGCCACTGGGTCCGGGATTTGAACCATGGTCAACTACATGGGAGTCCAGCGACACAGTCATTATGCCAACTGCTGGTCCCATGATTTAACTTTTTAAAAAATTGTTAAGTTTTGGTTTTTGGCCTGGGATAGGGCCTATGGTGATATATGTTCCATGGATATTTAAAAATAAGGTATATTATGCTCTTTTTAGGGGGCATATTCCATAAATATTGATGACATCCTATTGGTGATGGTATTGAGTTCCTCTATATCTTTGCTGATTTTTTTAAATCTATTTATTCTATCTTTTTTTTTTGGTTATAAAATAAGTTTCATTTTAAGCATCCCTAATTTCTAAGACAGAGTATAGCATTGTAACATCTACTTCCATCCATAATCTTTTACTGTACCAAATCACTAAAATATTGTGGTAGAAAGGGAACTAGTAACTCCAAGTAACCAACTCACCATATGTAATTTGTATTGTTATCTCATTTCCTACATAATTTATTATCCTACTACCAACCTGTCTAACCCCAGTATCAGTAACAGGCTTTAAATCCAGATTTAAACACATTTTCTATGTCAAAAAGAACTACTATTATTATTAGTAGTAGTAGTATTTTTGGAGAGGTTTTTACTATAGGTTGCGTATGCTTGCCAGAAAGACAGAGACAGAAAGCGAGAAATCACCCCCGGGGGGGATGACCATGCCGTAATCCCTTCTCCATTCTCCTCTCGGGGTCTTGGGCATGCACACACACGCGCCCGGTGTGAGTTTAAGCTACTGGGTCTGGGACTCGAACTGTGGTCGACTACATGGGAGTCCAGCAACATAACCATTACGCCAACTGCTGATTCCGAACGTTTATTTTTTTATATCAGAGCCTCTTATACTTTCTTTCCAGTTGCTTTTGGTGCAGGTGATTTCTGGGCTGCAGGTTTCTTTTCTTTTTCTTTTTCTTTTTTTTGGAGACGTTTTTGCTATAGGGCACATGTGCTCGCCAGAAAGACAGAGAGACAGAAAGTGAGAAATCACCCCCCAGAGGGGATAGCCATGCCGCAATCCCTTCTCCTCCATTCTCCTCTTGGGATCTTGGACACACAGGCATATGCGCCCGGTGTGAATTTAAGTCACCGTGTCCTGCACTTGAACCGTGGTCGACTACATGGGAGTCCAGAGATATAGCCATTATGCCAACTGCTGGTCTCGGCCTCAGGTTTCTGATCCTTATGAGCTTTTGGAGGTGGAGCTGCCTTTTAGCCTATGATTTTCTTATCAGGAATCTTTTGTGCTGGAGCCTTATTGCCTGCAGTAGTTGTCTTTTTTGGTCTTTTGGAGCTGCAGCAGCACGCTTAGTAGCAGGTGCTTTTTTGGGAGAAGCTTTCAGGAGAGATGCCTTTTGAATCTTCCTAGTTTCATTCTTGATTATTCTTTTCCTTATTTTCTTTGCCTTCATGACTTTGAAACAATCGAAATCTGTCACCTTGGCTTCCTTTCTCTGGCTTCAATCTTCTTGGCTATCTCGTGGCTGCCTATTTTGTATTAATATCTGTCTTCTGCCAGGCTTGTTAGATATACTTCTGGCATGCACTGTGTGGGAACGTGAGCATGAAGTCAGTGAGCTGCATGCCTTTGAAAGGCATGGCCTGTCTCCTCACCTGAGTGCAAGATCCATTAACCAAAGCCCTGTTCTGATCAATAACATCTGCAATTGCAACCAGCTTTCCAGCAGGAGGGCCAAAGAATATGTTGGCCACCCAGCCAACCTCCACAAAGTGCCTAAACACCATGTTGTCAGCATTTGGTGAGAAGAAAACTATTCTATCAATTATCGAGAAGGAGTGTTGATATCATTATGGATTTCTCTAGTTCTTTTTGCTTTGTATAGTTTACAGTTCTATTGTTTGATGCATATACATTTAAGATTGTTACATCATGATGAATTGACCTTTTAAACACTAAGTAATTCCTTCTTTGTCTTGGTTAAATCCTTGAGGTACAAAAAATATATTTTAGGGGACCAGCAGGTGGCATGGTGGTTAAGGCACTGGACACTCCCACATGGCTGACCACGGTTCAAGTCCTGGACCTGGCAGCTTACATTCTCACTTTCCCTCTCTCTCTCTTGCTCTATCCCTCTATAGTCAAATTAAAATAAATAAATAAAGTTAAATTAAAATAATTCTTAAAAAAAGAAAATTAAAAAAAAAATTTTTGGAGAGGTTTTTGCTATAGGGCGCTTGCGCTTGCCAGACAGATAGAGAGACAATCACCCCCCAGGGAGGATGGCCATGCCGCAATCCCTTCTCCTCCATTCTCCTCTCGGGATCTTGGGCACGCACGCACACCCACCCGGCGTGAGTTTAAGCCACCGGGTCCGGAACTCGAACCGCAGTTGATATGTGGGAGTCCAGCGACATAGCCATTACGCTAACTGTTGGCCCCCAAAATATATATGTTTTATGTTAACTATGTCCATATGTTTATTATTAGTATATATTTAATTTCATATATAATGCATAGTGTTATATATAACATTACATATGTATTTCAATTGTATATGAGAATATATAGTCTCTGTCTATATACAACCATAGTAATATAGCCAGTCTTGCTTTCTACTGATTAATGTTTACATGATATAACTATTTCCATCCCTCTGTTTTCAACCTAACTGTACCATTATATTTAAAGGAAGTTTCAGGTCAACTGGTGGAGTGACAGTTCAGGTGGCTAGATCCCACATGGCTGACTATGCTGTTTGAATCCCTTATCTGGCACTTTGAGAAAGATGCTGGGCACATGTGCATGCATTCCCAAAAGGGACTCTCCTCTGAGAGGAGACTAGAGGAAAAAGGACTGTAGCATGACCATCCCCCCAGGGATATTTTATCACTTTCTTTCTCTCTCTCTCTCTCTCTCCAGCAAGTGCATACACTCTATAGCAAAAAATAAAAATAAATAAATAAAATAAAGATAATTTCTTATAGGCAGCATACAGTTGGATCATGTTTTTAAATCTACTCTGCCAGTCTCTGTTTTTTTTTTAATTTGTAAATTTATGAAATTTAGATTTAATATAGTTATTGCTATTTTGGACTCAAATCTGCCTTTTAATCTTTTTTTTCCCCTGTTATTTACTTCTGTTTTCTTTTTCTTAATGCCTTCCTGTAAATTACTTGGACATTTTCTGTAATTCAGTTTTTATAGTGTTTTTGAGTGTATCTTTCTATAACATGTTTAGTCATTGCTCTAGGTATTTACACACACACACACACACACACACACACACACACACACTTGTCATAAACTATTGGTGCTTTCTTTCATTTTACCAGTTGGAATGAAGTATAGAAATTTTCCTCTCTATGTTCTCTATATATTGGTGGCCAGCAGGTGGTGTGGTGGTTAAAGAACTGGACTCCCACATGACTGACTGCAGCTTGAGTCCTGGACATAGTGACTTGGTTTCTCATTTTCTGTCTCTCTCTCTCTGGCAAGTACATATGCCCTATAGAAAATTAAACAAACAAAGAAACAAACAAACAAAAACTAATTATTTTTAAAAAAACATTTAAAAAAGAACTATATCAGACAGCATTATAATTTTTGCTTCAATCATCCAAAATAATTTGGACAGAAAAAGAGTCTGGCAGGTGGCATAGTGGTTAAGGGCGTTGGACTTCCACATGGCCAACCATGGTTCAAGTCCCAGACCTGGTGGCTTGGTATCTCATTCTCTCTCACTCTCATGCTCTCTCTCTTTTACTCTGTCCCTCTCTCTTCAAAAATAAAATAAATAAAGTTAAATAATTTTTTAAAAAAGAGCAGAAATATATATTTACCCATAATTTTGCTTACCATATTCTTTCTTCCTTTTTTTTTTTTTTTAGAGGTTTTTGCCTTAGGGTGCATGTGTTTTCTATATATGGAGAAAGAGAGACAGTGAGAAGGAAAGTGAGAAATCATTCCCAAGGGGGATAACCACATCACAGTCCCTTCTCCTCCAGTTTTCCTCCAGGGATCTTGGGAATGTACACACATGTGCCCAGTGTGAGTGTCAAACTACTGGGTCTAGGACTCAAACCATGGTCACCACTTGGGAGTCTAGCAATGTAACCATTACATCATCAGCTGACCCCCATTCTTCCTTTCTTATTTCTCAAGATTCCTTTTTGTTTTTTTTAAACCTTTTTTTTTTCTTTTTCCTTTTGTGAATTCCCGTAAGACTTTCTGGTTAATAATACCAGCTGGTGACAGATCTATTAATTGTTCTTCATCTGAGAATGTCTTGATTTCTCCTTCATTCCCAAAGGATATTTTTGCTGGATACAGAATTCTGGGTTGACAATTTTTTTTCTTTCAGCATGTAAAATACATCATGCCACTTTGTCTGGCTTGCATGATTTCAGATGAGAAATACACTGTTATTCAAATTTCATTTTCCCTATGCATAAGGTGTTATTTATTCCTTGCTGCTTTCAAGATTTTTTTTCTTTGCTGTTGGTTTTCAGAATTTTGACTATTATGTGTCTTAGAATGGAATTTAAAAAAATTTATCCTGAGTGAATTTGAGATTTTCTCACTTCTTGAATCTATAGGCCTCTGTCTTTTACCAAATTTGGCATGTTTTCAGCCATTATTTATTTGAGTACTTTTTCAGCCTTGTCCTCTTTCTCTTCTTGTGAAAATTTGATGACATGAATGCTATCCCTTTTTTAAAAATTATCCCAGAAAGCTCTGTTCATTCACCCCCACCCACTATCTAGTTCTGTCTTTTTTTTCAGGTAGGATGATATTCATTGTTCTTTATTTGAAGTCACTGAGTTTTTCTCTTTCTCCTTCATACTGCTGTCTAGGCCACTTATTGAGTTTTTAAATTTTAGGTATTGTATTTTCCAATTGATTCTTCTTTTCACCTGTTTCTTTGCTAAGATTTTCTGGTTTTCTTCCGATTTTTCCAAGTGTGTTTATAATTATTTGCGGAAGCAATTTTATAATAGTTGCTTTTAATTTTTTTCAGATCATTCTAATATTTCTGTTATCTTGGAGTTGCAATTTATTAATTCTACTTTTAACTTCATCTTGAGACCTTCCTGGTTCTTCATAGAAGGAGTGGTTCTCAATTGAAACCTGTGTATTTTGGATAGTATGTTACGAGACTCTGGATCCTATTTAAACTTTCAAAGGTGCACTGCCTCATTATTGTTAAGGTGGATTGTAGGAATCCAGGTTCCTCACTTGGCCTCTGTTGACACTCATGGGGAAGAGTTGCTCCATGCTAATGCTAGATGGGAGTAGGAGTTCCAGTTCCTACCCAGACCTCCTCTATACCTACCTGGCTGTTCTCCACATGGTGAGAGTGGCCCTTATTACCACTGAGAAGTAGTGAAAGTCATGACTCTCCACTAAGGTTCCTCTGACACCATCCCAACAGGGAGGAGAGGGACATGTTGTTACTGCCAGGCTCTCATTGTAGCCTCTACTTCCACCATTGGCGGAAGAGTTCTCATTATCCCCCATCAGAGATTAAAACTTAGGCTCCCCAATCAGTTATCTCTGACATTTTTCTAGAGAAGATATTGGGACACCTGCTATCTACTGGAGAGAAGATGGAAGTCTAGGCTCCCCTCTTGGTCTTTGCTGACAGGAGAAGGGGTGGATAAGGCAACAGTTTTCTCGTACTATTTGGCTGCAATAGAGTAGTTGTTTCTAAAAGTTTTCTGTCTTGGGGCTGGAAGGTGGCGTGGTGATTAAGGTGCTGGACTCCCACATGGTTGACTAGTTCGAGTCCTGGACCTGGCGACTTGCTTTCTTACTTTCTCTCCCTCTGGTTAAATAATAATAATAAAAAAAATACCAATAAATGAAATAATTCTTAGAAAAAAGTTTTCTGTCTTGCCAGGCAGGTTACCCCTTTTCTCCTTCTTCCCCTTTTCTAGTTCTTTGGATGGAGAGAGCAGACTTTAAGTTTTTATATATATATATATATATATGCCCATTGTCATATCTAGGTTGCCAGTTTCTTCAGCTCTAAGTCTGAGAAACTTACCATTATGTCTTTCCTTGGGTCTCAAGGTCTCTAGCCCCTCTGCCTTATTCTCTTCACCTTTCAGAGCCTTCTTATATTTGTTTTATGTATATGTACAGTTTTTAGTTGTATTTAATTGGAAAAAGTATATGAATTCACTTTTCTGGAAATGGACTGGATTTATTTCTAATCTGACCTGAAAATCCATTTTGAAATTACATTTATAGTACACTACCTTATTATATATTATTTGTTCTGCTTTTTTCCGCTACTTTTTTCTCCTTTCATGTCTTCTTTGCCTTAGTTAAGACTATTTTGTTTTAAATTTTTTTAGAGGTTTTTGCCATAGGGTGTGTGTGCTCGCCAGACAGACAGAGAGAGACAGATAGACAGAAAGCGACAAATCACCCCCCAGGGAGGATGGCCATGCCACAATCCCTTCTCCTCCATTCTCCTCTCGGGATCTTGGGCATGCACGCACACGCGCCTGGCGTGTTTAAGCCACCAGGTCCTGGACTCAAACTGTGGTCGGCTACATGGGAGTTCAGCGACATAGCCATTATGCTAACTGCTGGTCCCTATTTTGTTTTAATTTTTAAATATATGTTCTTTTACTGTTATTCTTCAATTTTTAAAAATGTTTATTTTGTTCCTGAGAGAGCGAGAGAAAGACAGGCACCCTTGACAAGGTCCTCATATCACGATCCTCCCTCTAGTCCTGCAGCCAGCCAGCATCATGGGTATTCCTGGCATGTTGGTAGACCTGGGGCACAAACCTGGAGCCTTTGCACATGGTCTCTAGAATCATGCAGCAGCATCCTTACTACTTGTGCCATCATAGTTGGGTCACATTATGACGTTTAAAAATGTTGGTCTGTTTGTTTGTTTGTTTATTTATTTCATGAGAGACACAGAAAGAGAGGCACCTTCAAAGGTCTTCACATTTCAATTCCATCCTCAGTCAGGATCACAGGCATGTGCACAACCATTGTGCATAGGGAGACCTTGGAACGTGAACCCAGGATCTTTCCATATGCTTTCAGCATTGGGGAATGTTGGGTTATTGCCTGGCCAATACTCTTATATTTTTACCATGCATATATGAGTAAATAAAATGTCTTTTCTAATAAAATAAACATCTCTACCTTCTCCTAAAACAAGGAATTTAGAATGCTTTAATGGGGCAGCTAGTGGCATGGTGGTTAAGGCAGCTGGATGCCACATGGTCAGCTGCATGGTTCCAATCTTGGACCTGGTGGCTTGAAACACATGCAGGGTATGTGTGTGTATGTGTACCAAATCCCAAAGGGAAAAATGGAGGAGAAGGGGCCAGCAGATAGTGTAGCGGTTACGTCCCTGGCCTCCCACATGGCCAACCACAGTTGGAGTCCTGAACCTGGTGGCTAAAAATTCACACCAGGTGAGTGTTCAGGCGTGCCCAAGATCCCAGGAGTAGAATGGAGGAGAAAGGATTATGGTGTGGCCATACCCCAGGGGGGGTGAGTTCTCAATTTCCCTCTCATTGTCTCTGTCTCTCTCTCCAGCGAGCACACACAGCCTAAGGCAAAATCCCCTAAAAAAACGACGGAGAAGAATTTGTGGCATGACCATCCCCCATGAGGAATGCTTTCTCATTTTTGCCTTTCTCTCCCTGTCTCTCTCCGGTGAGTGCACATGCCCTCTAGCAAATTAGAATACTTTAACTCCAGGCCAGCCTGTGGCCTGGTGGTGAGGGGCACTTGGGTCCTACATGGTTGACCATGGATCCTGCATGGCATGACCATGCTATATTAGAGGATGTTTTCCCCCTCTCTCTCACTCATTGTCTACCTATCTCTCACTGGCAAGCATCATGCTTAAGATTAAAAACAAACTTACAGAATTTCTAGTTTTTATAAAGCAGAAGACTTTTTTCAGGATATCTAGTCCTCCATATTCCTTAAATTAGAAATTCAAATGTCTTCCATCCTTTCATTAAAAATTTTACATTGTGTATATTAGACTGGAGACAACTGGCACACTTGGTCTCATGATGATAAACCCTGGGTTTTGGCGTGGAGAGAGGTGGAAAGGAGTAAGGTGAATAAAGTATGCTTTTCTTTCTTTCTTTCTCCTCATTCTTTCCTGAACATTTGCCAGCTGTGTAAGTGGTGCATTTCTTAAGGTATTTGAAACAAAGTTTTATTATCAGTCAAATAATGATAATAACTCCACTTTGTAGGGTTATTATAGAACTAAATAACATGGCATATGTAAAATGCTTTACTCAGTGACCAGCATGAAAAAGATATTGGAAGAATGTTAGTTTTCCCCTTCCTCTTTAGTGTCTTCCTTTTCTTTCTCCTGTCTCCATTTTTTAGCCAGATGGGAATGGGACTTGGTGAGAGAGATATTATTGGGTTGTTGGGAAAGTCATGGTGCATTTTTGCATAGAAAAACATAGAAGAGATGTCATGACATTCCCGATGACCTAATATATAGGTAGTGGTCGGTAACATAGTGGGTGAAGAAGAACTAGAAGAGGAGAGTCTCTATGATATAGGAAAGAAAAGGGAAATGTCAATTTTCAGGCAAATGGGGCGGCCATTCTTAAGTGATTTGAGAACACATAATCAAAAAGCACCTTCTTTTGCATGATCTGAAATAGGTTGGTACTTGTTCTGCTTATTAGCAATATTTCCTTTTTTTATTTTTTTGGAGAGGTTTTCGCTATAGGGTGCGTGCACTCGCCAGACAGACAGAGACAGAGAGACAGAAAGTGAGAAATCACCCCCCGGGGGGGATGGCCACACTGCAATTCCTTCTCCTCCATTCTCCTCTCAGGATCTTGGGCACGCGCGCACATGTGCCCGGCGTGAGTTTTAAGCCACCGGGTCCGGGACGCGAACCATGGTTGACTACGTGGGAGTCCAGCGACATAGCCATTACACTAACTGCTGGTTCCCTTAGCAATATTTCAATTGTGTATAATTTCTGTTTATATGTGATTCTTAGAAAACAAATATCGGGGCCGTTAGGTGGCGTGGTGGCTAAAGGCACTGAATTCCCACATAGCTGACCATGGTTTGAGTCCCGGACCTGGTGGCTTCCTTTCTAGCTTTCCCTTTATCTGGTCAAATAAAATAACGATAATAACAAATTGAATTAAATAAATAAATAATTCTTTTTTAAAAAAAGGAAACAAGTATTAAGTGAAAAAGGAGTGGATGGGAAAGAAAGGAGTCTAGAGCTAAATCACAATGGAAAGAAAACAGGATATTATTCCTGTTATTTAGAATAAATGGAGTATAGATTTGATGACATAAAAATGTTTCTAGAATTTCATAAACTGGAAAAATATTTTCAGAGGAATAATCTATAATCTGAAAATTATTGGTTTTTGTTTTGTATCAAAAGGCCCAAATCTTTGTTAATAGGCAATATAAATGAAGATAAAGGGTACATCTATTTTCTATTTATACAAAGGATTAAAAGTAGAATTTCGATTTAAATATTTAATTTATGAGTTTCTGGGTGATAGAGCTAGATTTTATAGTAATTTATATAGGCTTGCTTCACGGTTTAATTTTAACCATATATTACTGATCCTAATTCAAATGTCAGAGTCTTAGATTGAGAACCCAGAGAGGATTTAAATTATGGGCTTCTGCTGTTTTTCACTTTCCTGATTTACCAATTGCAGTAAAGCATGAATTATAGCCTTGCTATTCTCTGGAAGACCATGACTAATACTAGAAATAATAATAATTGTTGCCACCCCTAAATCAAGAGAAACGGCATAAAAGCAGTAACTGATCTGGAATGTGGAAGCTAGATTTATTTCTTTTAGAGTAAGCATGAAAAACAGGTAATCTACATATAGTTTAGGAGAAAAGATGTAGGACTGGTTTGTGATAATCAGTCTATTGTTATTCAAGAGGGACTTTGAGAGATCTTATAGAAAGAAGAGATCATTTTGAAAACTGGGGAAAATAGAGAAAGAAAGAAGGACCCGTGCATAATTCAGAAAGAGCAGGATGCAGCTCTATTTTAGTAAAACAGTAAAAAAAGAATTAGTGTTATTGTTTTAGAATCCCTCTTCTCTAAAATGTTTTCTCAACTATAAAACATTAATCTGAAATATCATTACCAGGTGTGTTTAATTAATTTAGCTGCAATTGTGTTCTATTGAATTGTTGCTAGTTCTGTGAGAATTTTAAATATTTTATGTGCAAAAGCGAGTTGAATCTTAAGAGCATTGGCCCAATGTGCTTTTAGTAAGATATCTTCAGGGGGCTGGCAGGTGGTGTGGTGGGGTTAAGAGCACTGGCCTCCTACGTTCCCAACCGCAGTTCGAGTCCTGGACCTGACGGCTTGCTTTCTCACTCTTCCACTCCCGCCCTCATGCTCTCACTCTGTCCTTCTCTGGTCAAATTAAAATAAATAAATAATGTTAAGTTAAAAAAAAAGTTATCTTCAAGCCTTTCCTGCCATACCCCTCTGTCAAGCCTCAGAAATATGTTTTTATTATTTAGGGAAAAATCTTCCCCTGTCTCTTCATAGCACTTCTGTATAGCTAGGCACTCTTTTGTCACTTATAAAGGTATCAAAGCTGCTATACTGGGGGAAAGGCTTCATTGTAATCTAATTAAAAGTCATTTACAGAGGGGGCTGGACAGTAGTGCAATGGTAAAATGCCACACTGTGCAAGGGTGACCCCTATGGGAGAGTTTGCGTCCCGAGACCTCCCACAGTACACTGAGTACATCTTTACCCATGATCCAGGGCTGTCTGGGCCTGGGAGGAGATTTACAGCGTCAAGATCCTGTTGGGCGTTCTGTCTCTCTGCCTCTGTCTCTCTCTTGCTCATAAAAGAAAGAAGTGGATAATTTTTAAAAATCATTATAAAGAGACTATTGAGAGTCCAGCCTAAGTATTTAGATGTCTCTCGTTTGACACCAATTGATTGAGAAAAACTCTGAAATGAAGACATTTATTTATTTAGTAAGATACAAACAGCAGCCTCATTTTTCTTTTACAAACTTGCTGCTGTTATGTTTACTGTCCCCACCTATCATTAATAGAAATGTCAAATTCCTTTCCCAGCATAGTGGTTGAGTTCAGGCTCTAAAATTAGTCTGACTTATATCATGTTCTACCTCTCATTAGCTATATGATCTTTGTCAAATTACTTAGCTTCTCTGTTCCTGTTTCTTTTCTTTTTTTTTTCTAAGAGAGAGATTTTTTGCTATAGGGTGTGTGTGCTTGCCAGAGAGAGAGAGAGAGAGAGAGAGAGAGAAGGAAAGTGAGAAATCACCCCCTAAAGGGGATGGCCACACTGCAGTCCTGTCTCCTCTCAGGATCTTGGGCATGCACATGTGCTTGGCGTGAGTTTTAAGCCGCTGGGTCTGGGACTTGAACTGCAGTCAAGCGACATAACCATTATGCCATCTGTGCCTGTTTCTTCCATAAAGTATGGAAATAATGTTTTCTGCTTTGTAAGCATTGTTGTCAGTCTTAAATGTGGAATATATGTAAAACACCTCATACAATGTGTCTGGTATATACTGAATGCTCAGTAGAAGTTAGCTTTTATTATTACTCTATCCTGGAATGATAAAACAACAGCAAGTGTTTAATGTTTAACTGAGAATAGCAGTTTGTCAATTTCAAATACTATTAATATTTTGTTTTTTTTACTTTTAGATTTTTGCCATAGGATGAGTGTGTGAGTACGGAGAGAGAAAGAGAGAAAGGGAAAATGAGAGATCACCCTTCAGGGGGAATGACCATTCTCCTCTCAGGATTTTGGACATGGACGTACCCATGCCTGGAATGTTTTTTTTTCTTTATTAATTTACATTTACTCACTGTACATCTTTACAATACACACCATGGTTTTCCCAGCATGAATACAGTGCCTAATAGTCAGGTCAGAGACATTACAATATACGTTATCGTCAACAGACAACTGCATTTTTATGTCTCTTAAGTGGTTGAGTTCAGGCTCTAAAATTAGTCTGACTTATATCATGTTCTACCTCTCATTAGCTATATGATCTTTGTCAAATTACTTAGCTTCTCTGTTCCTGTTTCTTTTCTTTTTTTTTTTCTAAGAGAGAGATTTTTTGCTATAGGGTGTGTGTGCTTGCCAGAGAGAGAGAGAGAGAGAGAGAGAGAGAAGGAAAGTGAGAAATCACCCCCTAAAGGGGATGGCCACACTGCAGTCCTGTCTCCTCTCAGGATCTTGGGCATGCACATGTGCTTGGCGTGAGTTTTAAGCCGCTGGGTCTGGGACTTGAACTGCAGTCAAGCGACATAACCATTATGCCATCTGTGCCTGTTTCTTCCATAAAGTATGGAAATAATGTTTTCTGCTTTGTAAGCATTGTTGTCAGTCTTAAATGTGGAATATATGTAAAACACCTCATACAATGTGTCTGGTATCGACTGAATGCT
Source organism: Tupaia belangeri chinensis (assembly GCF_000334495.1). Taxonomy (NCBI): domain Eukaryota; kingdom Metazoa; phylum Chordata; class Mammalia; order Scandentia; family Tupaiidae; genus Tupaia; species Tupaia belangeri. The sequence continues at coordinate 1,943,811 of NW_006205516.1, forward strand.
CAGTAGAAGTTAGCTTTTATTATTACTCTATCCTGGAATGATAAAACAACAGCAAGTGTTTAATGTTTAACTGAGAATAGCAGTTTGTCAATTTCAAATACTATTAATATTTTGTTTTTTTTACTTTTAGATTTTTGCCATAGGATGAGTGTGTGAGTACGGAGAGAGAAAGAGAGAAAGGGAAAATGAGAGATCACCCTTCAGGGGGAATGACCATTCTCCTCTCAGGATTTTGGACATGGACGTACCCATGCCTGGAATGTTTTTTTTTCTTTATTAATTTACATTTACTCACTGTACATCTTTACAATACACACCATGGTTTTCCCAGCATGAATACAGTGCCTAATAGTCAGGTCAGAGACATTACAATATACGTTATCGTCAACAGACAACTGCATTTTTATGTCTCTTAAATCTTTCGTTGTTTTTTCCCCTCCAACCCCTCAATGCCCACCCCCTCCTGTACTGTGTCTAGTATCTACAGTTGCCCTCCCTGCTATTATACCTTATAGTCTTTCAGTTACTGCCTATGGAGTGCAGTGACAGTGCCTGTCTTTCATAGTCTGGTTTGTTTTGCTTAGTATTAAAACTTCCATATTCATCTACTTTGTATCAGATGTCAAGGTCTCATTGTTTTTATTTTTTATTTTTTATTTTTTTTTTATGGTTGAGTAGTATTCCATAGAGTACATGTGTCACATTTTTTCAATTCACTCATCTGTTCTTGTACATTTGGGTTGATTATGTCCTAGCAATTGTGAATAATGCTGCGATTAACCAGAAAAACACCTGCACATCCTGGTATATTTTTCAAGCAGCAGGTCTGGGACTCAAATGGCGAAGTTGGCCTTGTGGGATCTAGTGCCTTGACTGCACTGCCACCTGCTGGCCCCAACAAACACTATTTTGATACAGTGACATACTTTTTTGGGGAGGCGTGTGTATGTGTAGTGTTATGGACAGGGTCTTGCTGTGTCTCTGTCCTCTGCCTTAGCCTCCTGAGTAACTGGAACTACAGGCATATGCCATCAAGCCTGGTTGTTTAGGATGGGTCAGGAATCAAACCTAGGTTTCCCTTGTGACCTCAGTCTGTTGAGCAGCAGCAGCATCCAGGGGTCTTATAAAATAATTAACTTAATAAGAGTAGCACCACTATTTTAACCATTATTTGGGCAATAATAGAGTCACAGTGTTACAGTTTAATTTACTAATTATTTTTTGGACATTAATCCATTGCAGGTCAACTGTATAGCTAACTAGGCCCACTTTATGCATCATCATCTCTTTATCAGAACGAATTCTTTAACAAACCATAAAGGCTTTATCTATTAAAGAGGTCTGAAAAGAGGATGATAAATTTAAAATGGGAAAATATTACAAAACTAAACTTACATGGTGAGTGATATGAGAAGGAATATTAGCTAAGTAATCTTATTGCCCAAATCTTTGAGGTTTTACTACATTTTTGCTTTTCGTTATTTTTTGCTATGACATTTTGGGTGCAATATGTTATTTATTATTTTGGTATTAATCATGATTTTTTTCCCTCTAAAATATGTCATTGAAAATTCGGCTGACTCCATAGATGTTATTTTATTTTATTTTTTTGGAGAGGTTTTTGCTATAGGGCGTGTGTGCTCACTGGAAAGACGGAGAGAGACAGAGAGACAGAAAGTGAGAAATCAATCCCCTCCCGGGGGGGATGGCAACAACACAATCCCTTCTCCTCCATTCTTCTCTCAGGATCCTGGGCACGCATGCACAGGCGCCTGACGTGAGTTTAAGCCACCAGGTCCGGGACTCGAACCATAGTTGACTACATGGGAGTCCAGTGACATAGCCATTACGCCAACTGGTCCCCGTAGATGTTATTTTTTAAACAAAATATTTAGGGAACAAAATTTCCTGACTATGTGGCTCCAGCTTGGTAGGGCAAATAAATAAAAAGCAAATTCCTTGTTCAGTAAATTCTACAGTAAACTTTTTTCAGAAATGTAGCAATTGTGTTAAGTTAGAGCAACTTATGTAAACATTCAATGCCATAGTGTGTGATTACAGAGGAAACAGGGACTATGTTCTTCTCCCAACACTCTCTATAGCTTGTGTGTCATAGCTAGAAATAGTACAAACGGTTGTTACAGAAAGTGCTTCTTCAGTAATTCCCTATGACATGCATTTACCTCCCTTCTGCCTTGGTTAGAGACTTTCATCCTTTTGCCAGCTGCTGCATTCAGTTGTTTGGGCTATTATGAGTGGCAGTGGGTTGATTCCAGAGGGGAAATGATTTCACATCTCTGCATTTAAAAATGTCTTGTACAAATGTGTTATGAAAGATTTGGAGAGAAAAAAAAATCATAGTCTTCTGCAAACAGTTTGTGTTTGAATTCTGGGGGAATTAGCCTAATTGTAAAATTCAGAAGTCTGTAGAATGTAGTTAAGAAACCAACTCTTTCTTAATTTTAAATACTTGCTATGAGAGGGGTTTCAGAGCAGCATAGCAAGCAAGAGAATGCTATGGACTCTTTGCAGTAAGCCATTAGGATCTCCAGCTATCATATGGGCAAGGACAGGGAATGTGAGTGGAATGATAGAAGGTACATTCATTTGATTGGATTGATAACTCTTTACCCAAATAGATGGGTTGATGCGATCCTGGAGGGATCCCTAATCTCGATGTCAGGGTTCTGCTTAAGCCCTATCAGGTGTTAAGTATTTTCATCAATAACTTGGTTGGAAACACGGAAAGCATGCTTGCCAAGATTTAAGGGTGTCATAAAGATGAATGCTCTGGAATCAGAATCATGGTATATAAGAGCCTGGCCAACTTGTCCTATGGCATGAAATGGTGAAATTTAACAGAGATACATGGAAAGGTCTGTACTTAGGAATGAGGATGTATCATTGATTGGCCGGTTAAGTACTTCATACAAACTCAAACATCTTTGCTATTATGCTATTGTTTTTTTTTTTGTTATCTGTGTAACCTTGGACACGTTATTTAACCCTGCTTAAACCTGTTTCCTTATTTATAAATATATGGTCATGGTGTGTGTGTGGGGGACCTTGTAAATGAACATACCATGAAAACTAAGTTTTCCAGGGGAACCAGCAGTTAGCGTAATGGCTATGTCGCTGGACTCCCACGTAGTCAACCGCGGTTCGTGTCCCGGACCTGGTGACTTAAAACTCACGCCGGGCGTGTGTGCGTGCGTGCCCAAGATCCCGAGAGGAGAATGGAGGAGAAGGGATTGTGGCATGGCCATCCCCCCTGGGGGATGATTTCTCACTTTCTGTCTCTATGTCTCTCTCTGTCTGCCTGGTGAGCACATGCGCCCTATAGTGAAAACCTCTCCCCAAAACAAACAAACAAACAAAAAACCCCTAAGTTTTCCAGGTCCCCAGTTCCCAGTCCTTCTCTCCAGATGTTTTTTGTGAATTCTTTCAGAAATAGTTTTGTCATATATTATGAATATATGTGTGTATAAACCTTCTCTTTTTAAAATTGAACTTTATTTATTTATTTTAATTTGACAAGAGAGGGACACAATAAGAGAGAGAAAGGGAGAGCAAGGTAGAGAGAGCGAGAGGAAGCAAGCCGCCAGGTCCAAGACTCTAACCATGATCGGCCAAGTGGAAGTCCAGCACCCTTAAACTGCCTGCAACCTGCCAGCCCCATAAACTTTCTTTTTAAAAAAACATAATATGCACACTATTTGACCTCTGTGACTTGCTTTATTTGTCTAACATACAGGTTGCAACCACAGATTCTGTAGCCACACTATCAGAGTTAAAATCCCAGTTCTACTGCTTGCTTGGCTGTGTGACCTTGAGCAAGAGATTTAACCTCTCTGTGCCTGCAGGACTGACTTACCATTAGGCACAGTGGCTATGGCCTTGTATTTACTTTCAGGAACTCACAAAAAATTTTTAGTTTTAGGAGCCCATGGAAGTATTTTAATTTTAATTTCTATTAAAATCAGGAGAAAATAGGGGCACTAGGTGGTGTGGTCTTTAAGGCACTGGATTCCCACATGGTTGACCACTGTTGGAGTCCTGGACCTGGCAGCTTGAAAACTGTGCCAGGTGCAGATGTGTGCATGCCCAAAATCCTGAGAGGAGAATGGAAGAGAAGGGATTATGGCATGGCCAATCCCCCTAAAGAGTGATTTTTCTCTCCCCCCACCCCTCTCTGGTAAATGTACAGACCCTATGGCAAAAACCTAAAAAAGAAATAAAATTAGGAGAAAGTAATGAATACATAAAAATGAATTCTGCCCAGGTTTGAATATTTGTCTTTATATGTTAGAACAGTTGTTATATATATATATCCCATAAAGATCAAAGTGACCAGGGCCCACAGAAGTCATAGCGTGGCCAGATGTGCCTTGGTTTCATCATCTGTGAAATGGAGATAATATTAGTGCCTACTTCATAGGGATGTTGTGTAAAATATCTGTTAATATTTGGGAAGTTGATAGTCCTTGGCATATACTAATTTCTGCATGTTTATTAAATGAAATAATTGCTTAAAAATGGGAAAAATATGGACAGAGTAGAAAACTCAGAGTACAAAAATGTATACAATAGGGACCAGCAGATGATATAATGGCTATGTTGCTGGACTCCCACATAGTCATTCATGGTTTGAGTGCTGGACCCAGAGGCTTAAAACTCACGCCAGGCGTGTGTGTGTACGTGCCCAAAATCCTGAAAGGAGAATGGAGGATAAGGGATTGCGGTGTGGCCATCCCCTCTGGGGGGTGATTTCTTGCTTTCTGTCTCTCTGTCTCTCCAGTAAGTTCATGAACCCTATAGCAAAAATCTCTCTTAGAAAAAAAGATTAACAAGAAAGTATACAATAAAAAGTATACAATCAAAAGTAAATCTCTTTATAATTGTGAATCCCTAGTCCCTCAGTTTTCTTTCCCAGAAATGGCCATTGTTACCATTTTTCAGATGTTCTTTGGAAATTGCTTGTGTAACATATATAGATATTTTATTTATTTATTTATTTATTTATTTATTTATTTATTTA
>NW_006205516.1:1949137-1955734 GCF_000334495.1 Tupaia belangeri chinensis
TTTATTTATTTATTTTAATTTGACCAGAAGGGGACAGAGCGAGAGAGGGAAAGTGAGATAGATATTTTATTAATTTACCTTTAAAGTATATTTCTTTACTTCTTTTGAGGGAGGTAGCCCCCAACAGAGTCACCACACTGATATCCACCCCAACTCTCAGCTGGCTCAGATCACAGGCATGTGTACATGCTCTTGGAGTGCCCAGGGGAGTTTCAAGATGTGAATCCAGGACCTTTCCCATGTGGGTCCAGTTATATTACCACTGCACCATTGCCTGGCCCTAGATTATGTATATGTGTATGTTTTAAAAATAATCAAAAAGACCCTTTATTCTAAATGTAGACAGTATCATAATTCATCAAAATAGCTTATGACAAGGGCCAGCAGGTGGCATGGTGGTTAAAGGCTCTGGACTCCCACATGGCCAACAGTGGTTTGAGTCCCGGACCTGGCTGCTTGCTTTCTCCCTTTCCCTTTCTCTCTCTCTCCATCTCTCTGTGGTCAAATTAAAAAAATAATAATAAAGAATGGAGTTAAGTAAATAAATAATTCTTCTAATCTTCAAATATTAGCTTCACTTTTACCTTGGTGATACATACATATGTATATGTAAGTGAATAAACATAATGTGTCTATAAAATTAAAAATAACTAATGACTGTTAACTGTCTTAAATATTATTTTATAAATGATGCTTTCTAACAGTAATTTAACAGTAATGTAGAATCTGTTTTTAAAAATTATATTTTTAGAACATATTAAACAAATAGAAGTAAAAAAAATCTATGAAGTCTTCTATATCATGACAAGTTACTAATCAGATAAAGACCATTCCATCATTAAAAGAGATTAAAAAGCAGCATAAATAAATTTAATTAGAAATGTTCATTTCCTGTGTTTTGTCTTTCTGTATAACCCTAACTCTTTACAGTTAAAATTACATTCTGAGTTCTCTCTATTTTTAAATTGTCTTGTATTTATTAAAAATTTATTTTATTTGACTTTATATATTTATTTTAACTTGTCCAGAGAGGGACAGAATGTGTGTGAGGGAGATTGAAACTGAGAAAGAAAGCCAGTGGGTCCGGGACTCAAACCATGATCGGCAATGTGAGAGCCTAGCACCCCAACCACAACACCACCTGCAGGCCCCAAATTGTCCCTTATTTGATGGGCATTTGGTTGTTTCGAACTGTTGCAATTGCAAACAATGCTGCATATATGTATAATGCTGTAAATGTGATAATATAACAGTAGGATAAATTCTCTGAAATATAATTGCTAGGTGGATTATTTTAAATTTTGATACATATTGCTCAATTGCCCCCATGCCTATTGTATCAATTTAAACTTCCATCAGAAGGATAAGAGATTGTCTATATACTTCTGCTTCTGGCTGGCCTCTCTCTGTCTGTGCAGATAGCACGCCCACAAACATGGTGAACATGCTTAAAACCCGCCGGACTATCTGTAAGAAGTGTGGCAAGCACCAGCCTCATAAAGTGACACAGTACAAAAAAGGCGGGGATTCTCTGTGTGCTCAAGGAAAGTGGCATTATGACAGGAAGCAGAGTGACTATAGTGGACAGACTAAGCCTATTTTCTGGAAAAAGGCAAAAACTACAAAGAAGATTGTGCAAGGCTTGAATGTGTTGAGCCCAACTGCAGATCTAAGAGAATGCTGGCTATTAAGAGATGCAAGCATTTGAACAGGGAGGAGATAAGAGAAAGGGTCAGGTGATCCAGTTCTAAGCTTCATCATTTGTTTTATTATGAAGACAATAAAATCTTGAGGTGAACGTTCACTTCATTTGATTATAGTTAGTCTTTTTGTGCGGGAATAAAGTAATCAATAAAATTGCCCTTGTGGGGACCAGCAGTTAGCATAATAGCTATGTCATTGGACTCCCATGTAGTCTACCATGGTTCAAGTCCCGGACCCGGTGGCTTAAACTCATTCAGGGTGTGTGTGCGCGTGTGCCCAGGATCCTGAGAGGAGAATGGAGAACAAGGGATTGTGGCGTGGCCATCCCCCCCGGGGGGGTGATTTCTCACTTTCTCTCTCTCTGTCTTCTGGCGAGCGCATGCGCCCTATAGCAAAAGCCTCTCAAAAAGAAATGATTGCCCTTGTGGGGAAATTTGATTCATGGTAAAAAAAGAAAAAAAGCAAATAGATTGTCTATTTTCCCATAATCTTATAAAAATAGTGTTTTCAAACTTTTGACTCTGACAATTTGATAGTTGAAAATGGTATCTCCTTATAAATATATTTATGTCATTATGAGTGAGCTTCAGCAATTTTCACATTCTAAAAGCAATTTCCTTTTGCTTTCTTTCCTTTCAAGGAACTATCAGTTCATGTCCTTGGTCTATTTTTCTATTGGTCCTTTTCTTTTTGAGTCATAGGGGCTCTTTATATATTAAGGGAATATATCTGTGATATGAATTGCTACTATTTGTCCACCTTATCTTTTGACTTTGGTTATAGCATTTTTTCTTTTTTTCATTCAAACCTTTTAAGTTTTTTAAAAATTTAGGTGTTTTTCCATTGGGCATGTGTACTCACTGGAGAGAGACAGAGACAAACAGTGAGAGGGAAAGTGAGCAAATACTCCCCGAGGGAAGTAGCCATGCCATAATCCCTTCTCTATTCTCCTCTAGGGATTTTGGGCACACATGTACACTCACCCAGTTTAATGTTCCACCCACTGGGTCCAGGACTCAAACTGCAAAAAAAAGTCAGCCATGTTGGAGTTCAGCACCGCCTGCAGGCCCCAAAATCATTTAAGTTTTCATGCATTCAAATTTGTCAGTATTTTCTTTATAGCTTCTGGATTTTGTGTCCTGTTGTGTCCCACTTTGTGGTTATTTAAAAAATTATTATTTTTAAAAATGATTTGAAAAATGTTTAAATCTTTGATACATCTAGACTTATTTTGAGGTAAGGAGGTTTTTTCCCCCTGCAAAAAATTTTGATTTTTTAATCAAATCAGATATATTAAAATTTCCCTCAAACCTTTTGAATTTTATCTTGTTTAAATGGTCCTTCCTTATCCTAGGTCACAAACATATCCAACTGATTTTTCTTTAATACATTTTACTTCCTTAGAAACTCTGTAATCACATTTAGAGTTTACTTTGGTTCAAGGGATGTGGTAGAAATCCTGCGTATGTCTGGCCAGTTGTTGCTTATCAATTGTTGAATGTTATTTTTCCCCCACTGATTTGAAATGTGGATTTTATTCTAACAGTAAAGTCATATGTATATATTTGGCTGATTTCTGGACCGGTTTTTAGTTCTGTTGTTATGTTCCATCTGCCTTTTTATGTGTCAGTATCAAACTGTCTTAAATACCATAATGCTAAGCAAGTACATATCCTTAGTTTATTAAGAGTATTTTAGGGCCAGCCCTGTGGCCTATTGGTTAAGGGAGCCAAATCCCACATGGCTAACCACAGTTTGAGTCCTAGCCCTGGCAGCTTATATCGCTGTGTCTCTGGACTCTCATGTAGTTGTCCATGGTTTGAGTCCCGGACCTGGTGGGTTAAAGCTCACGCTGGGCGTGAGTGCATGCATGCCCAAGATCCCGAGAGGAGAATGGAGGAGAAGGGATTGTGGTGTGGCCATCTCCCCTGGGGGGTGATTTCTCACTTTCTGTTTCTCTGTCTCTCTCTGTCTTTCTGGTGAGTGCACACGCCCTTTAGCAAAAACCTCTTAAAGTAAAACCAAAACGTGGAGTATTTGAGCACTATGTGTCCAAAATCCCAACAGGATGGAGAAATAGAGAAGGGATTGTGGCATGACCATGCCCCATTGGGTGGTTCTTTCTCCTTCTCCCGCTGCCCTTGTCTCTTTGTTGAAGTCATATATACTCTGGCAATTTTTTTACAAAGGAGTATTTAAAACTATTTTTTTCAAAGTTCCTTAATTTCTAGGGGGGCGTGAGGCAGCAGAGTGAGGCACCTTTAACAGGGTTTTCACACTGCAATCCTCCCTTCAACCCTACAGCCAACCAGTGTGGATGGACCCAGGTATGTTCAGGTAGACCTGGGATGTAGCCTAGAACCTTCCCATATGGCTTTCAACATTGTGCAGCAGCACACCTACTGCCTGAACCACTGCAGCTAGGACAGAAATTGTGATTTTTAAAACAGCTTTATTAAGATATAATTCACAAGCCATACAATTCACTCATTTAATGTGAACAATTGAACTGTTTTTAGTAACCATCACCACGATCAATTTTAGGACATGTTCTACACCTCAAAAAGAATCCCTGTACCAATTAGTGGTCATTCCTGATTTTCCTCCAAGGCTGTCAGGCCTAGGGCTTCACTAATCTCTTTCTGTCTCTGTAGATTTGCCTATTTTGGACATTTTATATAAATGGAATCATGCAATACATAATCTTTGTAATAGGTTTCTTTCTCTTAGCATAATGTTTTCAACGTTCATCCATGTTGTTATGAAGTAAGTTTTAAAATGTAGATCTATAGTGGTTTTTACAATGTTCCTATCAGTTTACCACCTGTATTAATTTGATAGGACAAGAATAACAAAATACCACAGACTGGGTGGATTAAACAACAGAAATGATTTTTTTCACTATTCTGGAGGCTAGAAGTCCAAGATCAAGGTGTCAAAGTTAGGTTTCTTCTGAGGCTTCTCTTCTTGTCTTCCAGATGGCTGCCTTCTGGCTGTATTCCCACATTATCATCCCTCTGTGTTCTAATCTCTTTCTCTTTTTATAAGGAGACCAGTCATATTGGCTTAGGGACCATCCTAATGATCCTATTTTAACTTAATTTACCTCTTTAAAGGCCCTATCTCTACATATCTTTACATTCTGAAGTGCTCAAAGTTAGGACTTAAACATACAAGTTTTGAGAGACACAATTCAACTCAACACAACCTTAGAGAAAAAGATATCAAACCTGTATAGCCTAGCCTGTTTCTACATACGTATATGTTTTTGTGTGTGTATGTATGTATGCATATATTTGTGTGTGTATATATATATAAATATATAATCAACTTGACTTAACTTAGTCAAAATGTTTAAGCTAGTTTACATGTAGGTTTGTGTGTGCTTGTGTATGCACAAAATCTCAACCCTATCAGCTCAGCTTTGTTTTTTAAATTATGTTTTTCTGATTATAAAATTAATATGAGGAGTTTTTTAAAAAGTTCACAGAAATATATATTATGAAAAGTTATGCATTGATTTCCATTTTTGCAACAAAGTAAACTCATGGCTTAATTCCATTTTTCATGAACATTTTGAAGTCCTCATATATACATACATTATACAAAATTTAGAAATACATAATATGGGGCCAGCAGGTGGCATGATGGATTCGCACATGGCCAACCACAGTTCAAGTCTCAGACCTGGAAGCTTGAAAATCATGCTGGGTATATGTACTGGGTACACGCGCCCCAAATCCTGAGAGGTGAATGGAGAAGGGATTGTGGCTTGGTCATCCCATCTGAGAGGTGATTTCTTATTTTATCTGTCTCTGTTTCTCTCTGGTGAGCACACACGCCCTATGGCAAAAATCTAAAAAAGAAATACACAGGCTGAAAGGTGAAAATGTTCTGTAGCCTACATCATTAACAGTTTACAGCTTATTTGAGATCAGCAGATGGCATAATGGTTATGTCACTGGACTCACACGTAGTTGAACATGGTTTGAGTACTGGACCCAGAGACTTAAAATTCATGCCAGGTGTGTGTGCATGTGTGCCCCAAGTCCTGAGAGGAGAATGGAGTAGAAGGGATTGCAGCATGGCCATCGCCTCTGGGGTGATTTCTTGCTTTCTGTCTCTCTATCTCTCTCTGGCCCTCTGGCGAGTGTACGTGCCCTATCTCAAAAATCTTTCTAAAACAAAACCAGTTTACAGCTTATTCTTCTAACTTTTCTTCTTTACACACAGATAACCAACAATGAAAATGGAATCATATTCAACATAGCATTGTACATCACGCACATTTCTCCATGTTGATACTTATAAATCTCTGTGTGTACATGTGTATTGGATTTCATATTTAGATGTTTCCCTATTGATGAATTGCTACCCACTTTTAGCTATCACAAAACCTATGAACAATACTGCGATGACTATCTTTGTGGATACATCTTTGTGCTATTATGGGATACTATAGAACAATCTCTTAGAAGCTGAAAGCAACAACAAAGGTTATGAACATTTAAAATGTTAATAAAGGAGCCAGCAAGTGACATAGTGGTTGAGGCGCTGGATTCCTGTGTGACTGACCGCAGTTTGTATCCCAGACCCGGTAACTTGAAACGCACGCCACGTGGGTGTGCTTGCGTGCCCAAGATCCCGTGAGAATGGGGAAGAAGGGTTTGTGATGTAGTCATCCACACTGATGAGTGATTTCTTGCTTTCTGTCACTCTCTGTCTCTCCAGTGAGGACATGCACCCTATTGCAAAGATCTCTACAAAAAAAGGAAATTGCATAAAAATAAAATGTTAAATACTGCCAAATTTCTTTTTTTTTTTTCGAGAGGTTTTTTGCTATAGGGTGCGTGCGCTCGCCAGACAGACAAGAGAGAGCCATAGAGACAGAAA
>NW_006205516.1:1955767-1984676 GCF_000334495.1 Tupaia belangeri chinensis
CGCTGCAATCCCTTCTCCTCCATTCTCCTCTCGGGATCTTGGGCACGCACACACACACGCCCGGTGTGAGTTTTAAGCCACCGGGTCTGGGATGCGAACCGCGGTTGACTACATGGGAGTCCAGCAACATAGCCATTACACTAACTGCTGGTTCCCAATACTGCCAAATTTCATAGGAGTTTTTTAACTTGGTGGTAGTTCCTGCAGATGGTAGAGCATATTGGCAGAGACTACTTTTTCTCCAGATGAATCAAGAAGTTGTTTAGAGGTCCATAGTGGACCCTATTCTGTCTTGTATTTTTGATAACAAACCATATCTGTGTCCCACAAATTTCTTATCTCCATATTTTCCCCCTAATTTCCTTTCCTGCACTCTTCCCCTCCCACACTCTCCTTCCACTTTGTCTCTACTGTCCACAACAATTTTTAATGCTTTTATGTCTTCTAGTAGGAATTATTTTTAAAATGTTCATAAAACAAAAATTGCAGAACTTGTATTGAATAATTTTTGTGTTCACTTTTGCAAAATATAGATCAAAAATGAACTTTTAAACTTTGGCCATTAGGTTTTTTTCCCCTAAAGTTAATGAGAAACTTACTCTCTCTGATAGAAAAGTCTATGTCTTTTACATAGAGTGTTTGATTTTTTTTCTTTTTTTCTTTTGCATTGCATGTTTCAAGTTTTGCCCATTTTTGTTCTTGTCTTAGCATATAACTAATTTCCACCTTAGCAATAGGATTATTAGTTATTATTATGGCAATTCTCCTCTTCCATGAAAGATAATGAACCCACTCATGGGTATATTTTATAAAACACAGTCACAATGGTATTGCCACATAATACTGAAATAATGTAATTATCCTATATCACTGTTATATATGATATATTTCTGGTCAAAATGTGTTCACTTAGTACAAAAGTTACATCTCAGAACTATGATTTCCATTTTGAAATTATCCCTTTACACACCACATGCATGATCTATGCTATAATCTTTATACTTATGAAAATGACTAACTTTCTATTAAATATTAATATACGTGCAACTCAATTTCTTTGTTTTATATCTTTTTTTATTATTATTTATTTATTTGCATTCATTCATTGTACATCATTACAGCATTCAAAATGAGATTTTCCATCCAGAGTACACTGTATATTGTCTCAGTCAAGCACATCAACAAACATGTTATTGTCAGCAAATAATTTTCCATTTCTTGTTTTCTGTATGTTTTGCTTCCCCCCCCCATCCTTGATTCCCTATCTCTTACCTTCTGCCATCTCCCACTCTCCTCCCACACTGTCTCTGGTATTTATGTTTGCTTTCTATACTGTTTTCCCCCCACATCGTATTGAATTACTAAAGACCTTAATTAATCTAAATATTTTCATAGCAAACACAGCTGATATATACATTTCCATGGACACAAGTCCAGTATATACTGCATAGTGACTAAATCATTCATATATAAAAAATTTTCCATTTCTAGTTCCTAGAATTATTTTTACCCCTCTTTCTCACCCTCTGTCCTTTCCCACCTGCAACTTAATTTCTAATAAATAATACCTGCCACTGTCATGAGACACAGGCAAGAGAACTGTTTCAGTCTATCCATGTATCTTGTTTTCTGCTTTTCCTGTTACCATGCCAGCAATCTAACAGTTTTGTTGTCACCGAATCGGCCTTCTAGTTGAAATCAACAAAGCCAGCATTATCCAATTACAGCCTAAGAATGGCCTAATCTTCAAGACCAGCTGCTATAGAATAACTCAGGCATTCTTTTAATCAAAATTATATCATCTCATTCTTTCATTTTTGCCTATTGAAATGATAGAAGTGTTTAGCAGGAATACAAGAAAATATCTACATTTTGCATGAAATTGTTAATAGGTTCTCCCAGCATTTAAACATAATGATACATAACACTAAATGCAGAGAGGATTGGCTTGAAAATGGCATTTTCAAGTATGTTCTTTTCCTTTTGTTTTAACCATTGTTGCTTTGAGTTTTCTTAGTGAAGACTAAACTTATGTTCTGATTCCCTTGAATTCTTTTTCATCATACCTACTTAAAAATTTATTTTCTTTTACTGCTTACTATATTAATGTATGCTTATTATAAAACAAAACAACATAAAAATAGCAATATTTGACAGATCATGGAAGTAGGTTGTAATCCTAGCCTTCAGAGTCAATTTTTAAAAAATAACTTATTTATTTAATTTCATTTGTTATCATTATTTTTTCAGAGAGAGACAGAGAGAGAAGGGGAAAAGCGAGAAAACAAGCTACCAGGTTTAGGACTCAAACTGTGGGCAGCCATGGGAGTCCAGTGACTCAACCACCGTGCCAACTGCCAGCCCCAAGAGTCAATTATTTTTAAGAATCAGGTGTATAGGGACCAGCAGTTAGCGTAATGGCTATGTTGCTGGACTCTCACGTAGTCGACTGCAGTTTGAGTCCTGGACCTGGTGGCTTAAACTCACGCCGGGCGTGTGTGCGTGCGTGCCCAAGATCCTGAGAGGAGAATGGAGAAGAGATTGCGGTGTGGCCATCCCCCTGGGGGGTGATTTCTTGCTTTCTGTCTCTCTGTCTCGCTCTGTCTTTCTGGCGAGCACACGCGCCCTGTAGCAAAAACCTCTCCAAAAGAAAAAAAAAAGAGTCAGATGTATATTTTCTAGTCACTTGCATGCTTATCCCAATATATGTTATTTAAACTATTCTTATAAAATGTATTCATATATAAGATGTTTTATGCCTTACTCTTCTTTTTTTCCAGCTTATTTTTTTGGAAAAAAATATTTATTTATTTTTATTTATTATTATTATTTAAACATTCAATCACTATACATCATTTAGATTGTAAAGAGATTTTACCCAGCATGATATACATGATATACATCTCAGTCCAGTTGAGAATACTATACACATTCTCATTAACAGAAAACAAATCATATCTGTGTCCCACAAATATCTTATCTCCAGATTTTCCCCCTAATTTCCTTTCCTGCACTCTTCCCCTCTCACACTCTCCTTCCACTTTGTCTCTACTGTCCACAACAATTTTTAATGCTTTTATATCTTCCAGTAGAAATTATTTCAAAAATATTTGTAAAACAAAAATTACAGAACTTGTTTTTTCAACAGAGTACTTTACATTCTTTTGTCTGTTAAATATTTCTTCCCTCTGTCCCTCCCACCTACCCTTTACCATCCACTCTTTACTATCTACTCCCTTCCTTTATCTGTACTTGGAATTATTTCAAACATAGAGGAAAGAATAGAAAATTGTAGAACTAACTCCTGGGTACCCACAACCTATCTGTATAAAAATCTTAACATCATGTTTTATTATTTTGAAGAACAGTTTTTCATGGGCTGATCTGATGGCAGTGGTTAAGCACTGTGCAGAGGAAGTTAGATCCCACATGGCCTACCAGGGTCTGAGACCTAGCCCTGAAGGGTTGAAACTCTGGGCATACTTAGGATCCTGGTAGAATGGAGGGTTGGAGGAAAAAGGATTGTGGCATGACGAGGCCTGGTTGAAGGGTTCTCTCTCTCTCTCTCTCTTCTCTTGCACACACATGTGCCTTCTGGAATGAAAAAAAAAGTGAGTTTTAAAAATGCTAATTAAAATGTACAGAGTTGATATCTCCCATATGTTGTCCTTCCTTGATCTCTTTCCTCTTTTTTTTTTGAGAGATTTTTGCCATAGGGCATGAGTGCTCACCAGAAAGACAGAGAGAGACAGAGAGACAGAAAGTGAGAAATCACCCCCTGGGGGGGATGGCCGTGCCACAATTCCTTCTCCTCCATTCTCCTCTTGGGATCTTGGGCACGCACGCACATGCGCCCAGCGTGAGTTTAAGCCACTGGGTCTGGGACTCGAACCGTGGTAGACTACATAGGAGTCCAGTGACATAGCCATTGTGCTAACTGCTGGTCCCTCTCATTCCTCTCTCTTTGCAGAAATAATTGTTATCAAAAATTTTGTGTTCATAATTTAGGTAACTGTAAATAATTATTAGTATTGTGGGCTTTAATTGTTTTATGGGCTTTTTAAACATCATATAAATTGTGTCATTTAATATTTAATGTATTTATTAATATATATGTGTGCATGTGTATATATACACATATATATGTGTATATACACATATATATGTATACACAACTCTGCTACTTGTTTTTTTTTTTCTTTTTTTTGGAGAGGTTTTCACTATAGGGTGTGTGCGCTCGCCAGAGAGACACAGAGAGACAGAAAGCGAGAAATCACCCCCCAGAGGGGATGGTCATGCCGCAATCCCTTCTCCTCCATTCTCCTCTTGGGATCTTGCGCACGCGCGCACACATGTCCGGCGTGAGTTTTAAGTCACTGGGTCCGGGACGCGAACCGCGGTTGACTACGTGGGAGTCCAGCGACATAGCCATTACGCTAACTGCTGGCTCCCGTACTTGTTTTTTTTTCTTCACATAAGGTTCTATTTATCAACTATTTCCCTCACTTCATTTTTTAGCCTCTCCTTCTCTACAGGTTATAGTTTAGATAATGGTTTGTTCCTCAAAGGTTCATGTTTTAGAATTTGGTCTTGGTGGGCAGTGATTGGATGTCTCCCAAATGTTCATGTATTGGAACTTGATATCATAAAAAGATGAATATTGACAACCTAATCTCTTCTTGGTGTCTAGGGTGGGACCTTTGGGTGTGATAAAGTTATTAGGGTGGGACTGCCATTAATCAGTTCCGGTGTGTATGTAAGGAGAGGAAATGAGGCAGGCAGAGGCTACATGGATACAGGCCACACTCTGCTCTGCTTTGGATCCTGCCCTCTGCTATATTGTAGCCTCACCAGAAGTTGAACCATATACCCTTGTACCTCTAAACCATGAGCTTAAAAAAACATATATTTCACCCAAGAATGAGGCATGTTACATTCTAAGGGTTTTATAGTTTCTATATTTAGGTCTATGATCCATTTTGAGTTAATTTTTATGAAGAATGTAAGGAATGTGTCTAGATTGTTTTTGTTTGTTTGTTTGCATGTGGTTGTCTGATTGTTCTAGCATTATTTGTTGAAAAGACTATTTTTTCTCCTTGTGTTACCTTTGCTCCCTTGTAAAATATCATTTGACTATATTTATGCAGTTTTATTTCTGGGCTCAGCTCTCTATTATGTTCATTGATATATTTGCCTATTCTTTTTAAAAATATTTATTTAATTCCATTTGTTATAATTATTTTTTAATTTGACCAGAGAGACAGAGAAAGAGAGAAAGGGAAAGTGAGAAAGCAAGCTGCCAGGTTTGGGACTCAGACTGTGGTCCACCATGTGGGAATCCGGTGCCTTTAACCACCACACTGCCTATTGGCCCCTGATATATTTGCCTATTCTTATGACAATATCATATTGTCTTGAGTACTGCAGCTTTATAGTAAGTCTTGAAGTCAAGTGGTGTCAATATTTACACTTTGTTCTTCCCTTTCAATTTCCTATTGGTTATTTATTTATTTTGCCTCTTCATATAAACTTTAGAATCAGTTTGTCAATATCCACAAAATAACTTGTTGAAATTTTGATTGGGATTGCTTTGAATCTATAGATCAAATTTGGAAGAACAGACTTCTTGACAGTATTGACTTCTCATATCCATGAACATGGAAATATCTGTCCATTCATTTAGTTCTTTGATTTCTTTGATCAGTTTTATAGTGCTTCTCATAAATCTTGTGCATATTTGATTATGTTTATACCTAAGTATTTTATTTTTTGATGCTAATGTAAATGGTATTGTGTTCATTGCTGTTATATATGAAAGTGATTTACTTTTGTAGATTGGCCTGTGTTCTACAACCTTGCTATAATTGCTTATTAGTTTCAGTATTATTTTCATCTATTCTTTTGAATTGTCTATATATACAATCATGTCATTTGTGAACAAAGACAGTTTCATTTCTTCTCTATCTATCTGTATAATTTTTATTTCTTTTTCATGTTTTATTGCATTAGCTAGGATTTCTTGAAAGAGGTTGAAGAGGAGTGGTGAGAAGGGACGTCTTATCCTTGTTCCTAACCCTGACAGGATAAAGTTACATGGTACTAACTTTGAATAAATCTTAGAAAATTTATAGGAAACAGGTACAGTATCATTCAATGTTCAGAAATTTGTCATTCCTTGCATTTAAGAATAAAGTTAAAATTATTATTAATATGCATTAGCATAGAAAGAATGATCATAGATCATGCTTTGGATTTTGACTTGCTCTTCAATTTCTGAATAACTTAAATTATTTTCTGACCATCTAAGAATTAGTGTTAAACAATAGTATAACCCATCTTCATAACTCTATTTACTTATTTATTTATTTATTTGGTGGTGATGGTGTTTGTATGTGTGTGCGTGTTGTTTTAGACAAGATCTCACTGTGTCATGATCCTTCTGCCTCAGTCTCCTGAGTAATTGAGTTTCCAGATGCATGCCATCAAACTCTGCTTTTTTGTGTGTGAGGGGAGTGGGGGCAGGAATAGAACCTGAACTTCCCATGTAGCCTCAGTCTGCCAAATAGCAGCATCTGGCATGTACTACTGTGACTGGGTCATAACTCTTTATTTGAATGGTATTTGACCATGATCCTAGGTTGTTGGATTGACCACAGCTTTGCTTCATGTTGAAGTGTACTGATCAAGGGAAATGTACTAGCTGATCTTATTTTTTTAAATTCAGATCAAACTTATTTCTATCTTTATCTAGATGATGTTATTAAAACTGAATTTTGGGGCCAGCAGAATGTAATGGTTATGTCACCAGACTCCCATGTAGTCAACCACAGTTCGAGTCCCAAACCCAGCAGCTTAAAACTAGGGGCTGGTAGGTGGCGTGTTGGTTGGGGACACTGGACTCCCACATGGCTGACTGTGGTTCGAGTCCTGGACTTAGCGGCTTGCTTTTTCACTTTTCCTCTCTCTCTCTCACACACACACACACACACACTCTGTCCCTCTCTTATCAAATTTAAATAAATAAATAAAGTTAAATAATTCTTTAAACGAACAAACACACAAACAAACAAAAACCCTCACACTCGGCACATGTGGGTGTGTGCTCAAAAATCCCAAGAGGAGAATGGAGGAGAAGGGATTGTGGCATGGCCATCTCCTCTGGGGGTGATTTCTCACTTTCTGACTCGTGTTTCTCTTTGTCTTGCCAGCAAGCACATGCACCCTATAGCAAAAATCTCTCTTAACAAACAAACAAACAAACAAACAAAACCCCCCAAAACTCACGCTGGGCATGTGTGCTTGCATTCGGCAAGCACATGCACCCTACAACAAAAATCTCTCTTAAAAAACAAACAAACAAACAAACAAATGACCCAAAAACTCAGCTGGGCACGTGTGTTTGGGTCCCCAAGATCCTGAGAAGAGAATGGAAGAGAAGGGTTTGTGGTGTGGTTATCCCCCCTGGGGGATGATCTCTTGGTTTCTGTTTCTCTATTTGTCTTTGTCTCTTTGCAAGCCCATGTGCCCTATAGCAAAAATCTCAAAAAACAAAAACAAAAACAAAAAACAAAAAAACTCCAAAACTGAATTTTGTCCTAATTTATTGTAGATAATGTAAAATATCTCTGAGACTTTTATATACCATATCTAGTATATATATTACAGCTGATGTAAAAAATATGTTTCAATAATACCTTTATTAAAGTTTGTCTCACAAATATAAGACATCTAATAACCATTACATCATCTGCTGGTCCTAAGACATCTTGTTTTGGTGAATTATGGATATTTTTTCCTAATTCTAATCATAGTCTTACTACGTTATCATATTGGTTTCATAATTACTATCAAAATCAAAGCTTATAATCTTTGTCTATTTGAATGGCTACCAGTCTGTCTACCCCTACTTTTCGAGTTTTATTACAGTAGCTAAGGACCATTAATGGTAGGATTCAAATGAGAAGTCAGTTATATATAGGGACAATTAAGTAAAATCTCTTCTTCATAGAGTAAATAAAGCTGGAGTTGATTGGCCAAGGGTCATTACATTATCACATTATGCCCCCTCCCCACCAAATGTAGAGGAGTAACTAATTCCTGCCCCTTTTCAGGGCTATACTTGTGAAAGTTGTATGAACCATTACTGAGCTTATTTTTTAAATCCTGTTATAAAATCCTAAAATGAGAGCTTAATGAAGGAAAATTTGCAAAATAAGGTCACTTTGTTGCAAGGTGGTCTAGGAGAGAGACATCCTCTATTATAGGGATTGCTCTAGTAAATAGCTCCAGACTTTAGTGCTCAAAGCAAGGGAGACACTAGATATTTATAATGAAGTGGCTAAGAATCTGTCTTTAAAATTTTAAGCCATCCAGAGTGTGATCTGTAGAACTATCGATTTCATTTACTGGTCATTGTGATGTTCTGAACTTGTTCCAAATATGGCCATCTGTCCTCTGATGCTGGCTGAAGTTTCCCCATTTAGATTCCATGGTTATTTGAAAAGGGATTAAGTTTGAAGACATGAGGCAGGTGTGGTTGATTTGGTTAGTCCAATTCCCTCATTCCTAGATTCCTGAAATAGGTTTCTAATAGGTTTCGTTTCTCTCTGTCTTCCTTCTCATTCTTCTCTACTACTCTTATTACTCCGCCGGATTCTAAAACGTGGCTTTTGTTTCCATCGTCTTGCTTTCGTGTTTAGGAAAGTTCATGGACTTTTCACTTTCTATAAATATAAGTCCATGGCTCTCAATTTGATATTGTAGGTCTTTCATATTCTTGTCTAACCAGCCATTTCTCCCACTTGTATTTGAGTCTCAACCACTGGGCCAGAGAAGGTAGGTCATAACATTGCTGGGACCAGTAATAGAATTTTACATGGAAAAAAACCCAAACCATGAGATTCAAGTACCTGTATCCAGTCCCAGGACATAATGTGGAGAAACAGTATTTCAAGTCTGTCTATGGAAGATGTAAGAGATAGAATGGAGAATGGAATGGAAAGTATATGTAAGGCTGAGAAGTTCAAGACTTAGTCTTTTTTTTTTTATTTAATTTTGGGGTTGGCAGGTGATATGGTGGCTAAGGGTGCTGGACTCCCACATTGACGAGAAAAAGAGAGAGGAAGCAAGCAACCAGGTCTAGGACTCAGACCACTGTTGGCCATGTGGGAGTCCAGCACCTTAACCTCCACACCATCTGCTAGCCCCAGGACTTAGTCTTTTAACTAAGAATATGCTGGGGGTTATTGGTTATGCACTTAGAGCCTAGTATCTATCTGGGGGTGGGGAGGATAGGAATAGTTTCTTAAAGGAGTCACAATGGGCAGATCACTATTCTTTCTCATCCTCATCTTTGTCCCCCAAGGCACACCTCATAGGCCCTATGCCGCAGTGGGGAGGGTTTGCTTCTTTGGACTATAGCCTTACTCTGTCCTAAATATTTCAGCTGAACTTAGTGGTGCCAGGAGTAGCCCAAGATTTTCTGTGTGAACAATTCTGTTTCCCAGGGCCCAAATCCTCTTCTGGTGGTGGAGTTTAAAGGGTAGCCATAATGGTAGAGGCCAGGAACAAATGTCAAGAGCGGGGATATGGCAGGTCAGAGACCGAATAAACATCTAGAACACTGTATGGCATAGAGTAGGTGCTTAACTACTAATTGCTGAATAACTGTAAAGTGTAATGGTGAGAACAGACATTACCTGCAGATAGGTTTTATGGGCAAGATTTGAGTGGTGGTTGTTCAGAAGTTAGTTGAGGTTTTAACATATTGAGTTTGAAGTGCCTGCTAGAAATGCGTACCAAGCAGCTGGATATATAGATATGATTGATGATGGGTGCTAGGGGAGAGGTCTGGCTGGAGATATAAATTTGGAAGTCATCAGTACATAGTGATCCTGACATCCAGGCAAGGTGTGTGGATTGAGAGGAGAGGGGGCTGAGAAAAGAACTCTGGGGAATTTCAACATTTAGGGACTCTAAGAGGCTAAGAGAAAAGAGACCAGCAAAGAAATTGGGAGAAGCAGCAAATAATGCTGTCATGGTAACTGAAGTGAGAAAAAGTTTCAGTAAGAATGAAGGAATGAAGGCCCAACCACTGTGGCACAGCAGTAACACAATGCCCTGTAAGGCTGGAAGCCACATGAGTTTGGATAACCAGGTTTGCCTGAAAACATGCAGGATATTTGTGCAGTTGCCCAAGATCATGAGGAGCATAAGAGCTAGGGAAGGGTGATTATGGGCTGATGAAACCTTGCCAAGAGTGTTCCTTTCTCTCTTTCTGTCTCACATGCACATGCTCTTTATCATTAAAAAAATGGAATAGTCAACAGAACCAAATGCAGAGAAATCAAGGGACATATGGACAGAAATCTATCAAGAGCTGTTGGATATGGCCATATGGAGGTCAGTGATGGCCTCAGCAAAGATGCTTCAGTAGAACAATGAGATCTCTTCATATTGTTCTGAGATGAGCAAGTAGAGATGGCAAGTCTAGATTACTCATTTAAGATATTTTGGTGAGAAGGAAATGAAACTCAAAAGGAAGTATCTAGAAGTCTGTGCAAAGCAAAAGGATGCTTTAAGGAAGTTAGACTTGAGTACATGTAGAGAGGAAAGGTTCAGGAGAGTGGGAGAAGCTGAAGGTAGAAAAGGTCCTGGAGGAGGTGATGGGGGATTGAAAATGAGAGTGGGGGAGTTGGGTGGAAAGGTGAACATTAGTCCAAACAAGAGGAGGGATAACCTCTTCCTCTGACCAAAAGAAAGAGTGGATTAATTACAGGAGACTGCACAGTGAAAGGAGGTTGAGGGCTTTCACAATTTTGGCACCAGCACCACCATTCTGGCACCAGTACCAGTTCAGTTCCTCTTGGCCTTGCTGTCTCAGGGGCCTTTGGCTATTGCTTCAGTCTCAGCCCCTCCTCTCTATGGGTTCTGACTGACTTTTTTTTTTTTTTAAGAGAGATATTTTTGCTATAGGGTGCTTGTGCTCATCAGAGAGACAGAGAGAAAGAAAGTGAGAAATCACTTCTGGGGGTGGGGGGTTGGCCATGCTACAATTCCTTCTCTTTTATTCTCCTCTTTGGGTTTTAGGCATGCAAATACATGTGCCTGGCATGAGTGTTAAGCTGTCGGTTCCAAGACTTGAACTGCGGTCGACTACGTGGGAATCCAGCGACGTAACCATTATGCCATCTGCTGGTCCTGAGTTCTGACTGACTTCTGTGGGTACACCTAGTCTGCTTCTCACCACATTTCTATGCTACCTTCTGCCCTGGCACTTTCCTGTTGATACTGAGACTTGGGACACAGGAGAATGCCAGTCTGGAGAGGCAGGGCAGTTAACACTGCCCAGTGGTGGAAACTTTTCATCAATAAATAACTGAGGGGCTGGTAGGTGGCTAAGGGTGTTGTACTCCCACATGGCTGACTGCAGTTCGAGTCTTGGACCTAGTGGATTGCTTTCTCACTTTCTCTCTCTCTCTCTCTCTCTCACACACACACACACACACACACACAGTACTTCTCTGGTCAAATTAAAAATAAAAAAGAAAATAAATAAATAAAGTTAGGTAAAATAATTCTTAAATAAATTAATAACTGAAGTTGGTGGTTAAACTCTGTTTTTATCCTCCTTGTCTACAATCTGAGATGCAAGTTATGGTTATACCATCTCTGAAAATGGACCTGTGAGCTCAGGCTGGATACCAATGCACCTTTATATTGACTCTCATTCCTTCATCTTCCTCTTTTTTTCTCCCTCTTGCTTCCCTGGGATTGCACTCTTTAATAATATATCGGGCTAATACATTTAGTTCCTGTATATCAAAATGGTTGAACTTCAGCACTTTCATATGGGTTGACCAAATAGTAACATATAAACCATTGTTCTGCTTTCTGGAGAATCTAGGGTAAGAAACATTGGTCCTAGTGAAGAAAATGAGGTATGGTTACCTACTGAATCTGAGCTCTTATTAGTAGCTATAAGTTACTGGCCACCTATGTTCATTGTTTACATACAAAATCTTATTTTTATTTTTTAGTTTATAGAGGTTTTTGCCTTAGGGTGCATGCACTTGCTGGAGAGAGAGACACACACACAGTGAGAGGGAAAGTGAGAAATCACCTCTTGGGGGAATGGCCACTCTGCAATCTCTTCTCCACCATTCTCCTCCTGGAATCTTGAGCATGCATGCTTAAGCCTGGTGGAATTTTTCAAGCCACCAGGTCCTGGACTTTAACTGTGGTCAACTATGTGGGAGTCCAGTGATGTAACCGCTATGCCATCTACTGGTTCCCAAAATCTTATTTAACATATAGAATAGATATTGTACCCATTCTACTCATGAGGAAACTGAGGTGAAAAGAGTTAAATTACTTGCCAAAGACTGTACAGCTAATAAACAGTGGAACCAGATTTCAAACCTAGGTCTGTTTTGTTTCTAAGCCTGCAATCTTTTTATAACACCATGTTGTTGTGCCCAAGACAATTGATAAGGGAGCTAAACAAAGACCAGTAAAGGATTAGCGAGCGATAGTAAAAGTCCAGGTAAAGTTTGACATCAAAACTTTATAGTGGCTTGAATTCACACAGTTATACAGTTTTCTCCAGCTGTGTTCAGATATTTGGCTACAGGATCAGAGGAATCTGATAGATGAATGATTTGGCAGTAAGGTATGGCTTTGGCAAAGAGGTAAATGGGAAAAAGGGAGAGCAGGGGGATTGAGGATGCTAGCAAGAGAGTACGGTGACAGGTCATAGTGTACAGACTGGGTAGGGGGAAAGTAAGACTCCAGGTGAGGACTGACTGGGAGAAAATGTAGGGGATTCAATATCAAAGAGCAAACTTATTTGGAAGTGAAGAGTTGGAAAACCTATGTAGGGTGAGTTGTGGTCAGAGTAGATATTGGTTTGAAGGTATCAAAGGTAGAGTGTTTCCCAAAGGAGTGGATTGTTGTTGAAATGGAGCAGAGGTGAATGTCATTGGAATTGAGGAAGTCAAGGCACTGTAAAGCCATGGTGGTATATGAGTCATCCTTATGGATTTAGAAATCATCCAGAATGATGGTGGAATTGGAGGTGGTTTGTGAACCAGAAACTAGAGTCCTCAATAAATATGAATGGACCAGAAGTTGGATATTTGACAGGAGCAAGGAGAGGAAGGATAGGGTATATAATCAGTGCAATTTTCAAACAAGAAGGAATTTTTTTTTGCATGAATGTGAAAGATTAATAGTTTAGAGTTACAGGTCTGCAAACTATCTGTGAGGGCAAATCTGGTCTTGCTGCCCGGTTTTGTAAACAAAGTTTTATTGGAACACTGCCATACTCATTTGTTTACATATTATTTAATGACAGCTTTCAAGCTGTAACAGTAGAATAAGGTAGTGGGACATAACCTACAAAGCCTAAAATATATATTTACTATCTGGTGCTTTAAAGAAAAAGTTTACTTACCTCTGACTAGAAAATGCTGTGAGGGAGTAAGGTAATTGATAATACAGCTCTCCCTAACCTTCACTCTAACCCAATATGCAGACTGTGCAAGAAAGAAGTCTTGAGATGACTATATGGGACGTAGTATTGTAGGATAGAGAGCCAGTATTCAGTTAGCAATAAGAGATGAAAGGGGCATAGAGTGTGATGAAATGAGATGGAGGGAAGAAGTGGCAGACTTAGGAGTGGTCTTGTTTACCTTGGAATGTACTTTAGACAGTGTAGTGGAAATGTTGGGAGAGAGAGGGACAGCAAGAAATGGGGGAGAGAAAGGAAGTAGAGAGGAATACCATTGAGAAAATTCTTGCATTGTTGATGTCCAGCTAGAGTTTGCCATTTGGGTGGTGCTCAAGGATTACAGGCATCACAGAGCATGGGAGAATTTGCCCAAGTTTCTCATTTGGGTCAGGCCAGCAACTTCCTGATTGTCTCTAGCTTAGCAAGGAATTCCAAATTCAAAAGGCAAGATTCCATGGCTGGACGGTTTCCAGGGCAGCCCTAGGCCTCTCTAATTTCCTTGTTTTGGCAGTAAGAGAAAAATGTCATCTGGTAATTTTTCAATATAGAATACAATCCTGTTTTCTCTCTACTGGAATACTCATGAGTTTTACTTTCTATCTGTGGAGTTTAAAAGGTTGTTAATTTGTTTTATTGTCACCTAGCTGGAGAGTATGCATGCTGGTAAGTCTAGTTTGAAGGTAATACATTTAAAATACTATGTATAATTTAAACAGCATCTCTAGATCAGAGTCATTTTCTTTCTCATCTATCTTGAATTAAATTCAGAACGATAATTTCTGTCAGGGCAGGGTCCATACATGACTTCTTTATTGTTGTGTTACCAGAGTCTGGGAGTAGTAAAAACTTCATAAAATTTGTTGAATGAGTGTATGACATTTCTTAATAGAATATAGTTTTGGTAGCAATGTTGAAAGTATTGGACAACACCATTTGAGATTTTTCATGAGAACTAGTGCTTGCTAAACAGAAAAAAGAGTATATACAAGGGAGTTTCAAAAGTTCATGAAAAATGGAATTTTATGTACATAATATATATAAAGGGCCAGTTGGAGTGTGGTGTTTGAGTGGCTGGATCCCACATGGCTTACTGTGCAGTTCAAATCACATATCTAGTGGCTTGAAAAACACACTGGGTATATGTGTGTGCATGTCCAAAATCCCAAGAGGAGAATGGAGGAGAAGGAATTTTGGCATGGCTATCCACCCTGGGGGATGGTTTTTCTCTTGCTCTCTTTCTGGCAAGCACATGTGCCCTATAGGAAAACTAGAAAAAGAAAAAAACCCCAAATTTCCATACATATGTAATATATAGATAGTTAATAATTTGATTCTAAAACATTTGGTCTCCTGGGCTATTTTTTAAAATTTAGTTTAGAAATAAATGTTGTTGTTTTACTGGATTAAATGTTAGCATCTTATCCAGTGCCAATTCTAATAACCAGGTGAAAGATTTTTTTTAACCTTAACTCAGCTTTGTCTGTTTTGGATTTTGTGGAAGATTTACAAATCTATTTGAGTACGTGGTCTGAATTTTTAAAAACTCTTTTCCTCTAAGAGTTTCTAGGATGATAATTCTAAAAGTCTTATAGGTGGAGTGAGAGAGAGACAGAGAAAACAGAAAATTGACTTCACTGAGGATGGTTAATAGCATTTTTTTGGTGCACTTCAAAACATTACCATAGGGTGGAGCTCTTCCCTTACTCTAGAATTACAAGCAGTTTAAAATTCAACTTTTTAAGGGTTGAGCAGATGGTAGGAAAATAATGAAAGCAACTTAAAATTGATTGCTGTCTTGGGAAACTAAAAGAAGTCCTTTTTTTTGAAAGAATGAAGTTCTAAAAAGTTTTAACTTTAAATATCTTTCAATAGACTAATAATTGCTTCTAAAAAAATGAAACATCTATTTGAAGATTTCAGACTCAAATCAGAACATGAAAAATTCTTTTTGGGCTGGCCCCATGGCTTAGTGGTCAAGGAAGCTGGATCCCACATAGCTGACTGTGGTTTGAATCTTGACCCTAATGGCTTAAAAAACATGCCAAGTGTGTGTACATGTGTGCCCCAAATCCTAATAGGCTGGAGAAATGAGGTGAAGGGATGGATGCATGACCACTCTCCATTGGGAGGTGCTTTCTTCCTGCCCACTTTTGGTGAGTACATGTGCCCTCTGGCAATTGAAGAAGAAAAAAATATATTTTAAAAAATCTCATAATCTGAGAGTCAGCAGGTGGTATGTTGGTTGAGGCACTGGACTCCCACATAATCAACTGCGATTTGAGTCCCAGACCTGGCAGCTTGCTTTCTCAATTTCTCTCTCTCTTTCTGTCTCTCTCTGGTCAAATTTGAAAACAAGGATAAATAATAATAACAAATAACAGTGAGCAAATAAATAATTATTTAAAAAATCACACAATCTAAAAATGAGTTGAAGGGCCTGCCAATGGTGCAACAATAAAACTCGATGTTCTGCAAGGCTGACCCACAAGGGACGGTTGCAGGTTCAAGTCCAGAGACCTACCTAAGTATGTTGGGCATGCTTATGCCTATGATCTGGGGCTTGTTGAAGTTGGGTGATGGCATCAAGACCCTGTTGGGGATGGTCTCTCTTTTGCTCATGGAAGAAATAATAAACATTAATAAAATAATAAAAATGAATTGAATAATAAACCATATTACATATGAGTTTTCATGTGTTTGTGCATGTGTATACACACACACACACACACACACACACACACTCCTACACCTCTCAAATTCTCAAAAATCTCTTAAGGACCTCAAATTTATGTCTGGGTGTGTTTGCATTGTGGGAAAGACTGAGGACATCCAGGTCAGATGCCTAGAGTAATTTGCTTACATATCCCAGATATCTGTCCCAGGCATCTAACATGAATGCTGGCCTTAAATACTGATGGGAATGACAGACCTATTTATACACCTTGTGGCCAGCACACAATGAAAGAGAATTCCTATAGCCTCACCCTGTTCATGACCAAAGTTCTATATCCCCTC
This sequence comes from Tupaia belangeri chinensis, assembly GCF_000334495.1. NCBI lineage: Eukaryota > Metazoa > Chordata > Mammalia > Scandentia > Tupaiidae > Tupaia > Tupaia belangeri. The sequence continues at coordinate 1,972,293 of NW_006205516.1, forward strand.
ATTCACTGTAACCTGAATCAAATCTAATTGCAGGAGTATCAGAGAGTGGCAGAACTTGGAGGGTTAGCAGTCCTCAGGGCTTCATCAGGAAATACTGAGTCAAGGCTAAAGAGGGCAACATTTGGATCTGGAATCATGGATAAGTTTTTCATTTTTAACTATCCCCGTGTGTGTGTGTTTTGCAGTGAGCATGTAGTACTTCTGTAAGAAAAATACAATAATAACTCTTCAATCTTGTAAGAACAAACAAACAAAATAAGCAATAGCAAAAACTGGTTAAGAACCAAACTTCTGATCTTTTAGGAGCACCCAGTATATCACCAAAACTGAAGGGGGCGAAATATGTGTATTGACATTGAATTCTGGAGTCAAGAGTCCAGGTTCTAGGAAATGAGAGCAAGCATAAATGATTGACTTGTGAACAGTGAGGTGGCTGGTGGTGGGTAATCCTGAATGATTACTTAGAGAGAAAGAAATCCAATGTCCTCAGGGTAAGCAAGGCTGAGCCTTTGCAGTCTCCTGGGTGAAAGCCCTGACAAGTTATGTGGTGAACCTGAGGTGGACACTATTTCTGGTCCATAGCCTCTGAGTTGCAGGAAGGAGGTCAGTACTCAAGTTTCTGGTCTCTGATTGTTGGATTGGGTCAGGGCTAAGGTATGGCAGGGAGGGTCTTGATGGTCAGATGTAGGCCCCTTCCTTTTCCTAGAATGTTGGGCTATTCTCAACAGATAACATTCCAGGGTTTTAGGTTTATTGGCAACATTCCTGGATTCTCCATATCCTGGCATTCAGTGATGTCATACTCATGGTATGTAACAGCCAAGAATGCTGCATAGTGCTCCAGAGGGGCTCTCTGGTTTGTGGTTGGCATAGTTGAATCTCTTAGGTTAAGGAGTACCTGGGAATATTCATCTGCCCAGTCCTCCTATTTGGACTCCTACAACCCACCCTACTCCAAGAGCACTTGTGAGCCTTGGTGGCTATGAATTTGTGTTAGAAAACCTGGAAGTTTGTTGGCGTTCCCTGAATGTGTGTGTGTTGGGGGGAGTTAGGAGTGGTTGGTGTGTGTGTGCGCGCATGCATGTGTGTGTATGTGACAGAGGGGAAAAGCACAGGTAGGTGGGCACACTCAGTTATACTAGTAACTTTTTCTTAGCTTTGGTCAATTTTGCCTCGAATAAACCTATTTGGTCTCATGACTGCATTTTTCCTCACAGTGTTTTAGTCCCAGGATTAAGAAAAATTGGACCTCTTTCATATTCTCCAGGTAACTGATGGAAAGCACTGAAAACCAGCCTGAGTTTTCCCTTCATTAATGTATGTGTGTTGTGTGTGTGTGTGTGTGTGTGTGTGTGTGAGAGAGAGAGAGAGAGAGAGAGAAGACAAAATCAAAGGAACAGGCAAAATTAATTATGGCCAGAAAGTCAAGGTTCCAAAAATGACAGACACTCCTACTTAATGACCGAGTTCCATTCCTACTATTTGGTCATGAAGTGAATTGGTTGATAAGCAAGGTGCTTAAAAGCAGTGTCTTGTGTGTCATGTCACTATAGGGTATGTGTTTTTCAATAGATATCAACACCACTAGAGTAATGCAGTTCTATCCATACAGAAAGTATACACTAGATAAGCTCAGGAAAATGACAACACACACCACAACACAATAATATAAATCTGACATAATCATTTTTATTTATTCTGAATACTACTGTGGGTGCACAATAAAGTGCACATTTATAAACGAAATATGTAGTCTTACATAATTGCAAACACTTCATGTAGTGAATACTAACCGGCTGTGAGAACAACACAAAGACTGAGAAAAAGGCTTCCTGAGACTCACACAGATCGAGAAAGGGGATACCTTGCACTGGAGAACTGGTGGTTAAGTCTGAGTGGTCATTAAATGCATAGGTCGTTAAGTGACTAGTGACTGTACTGTATGAGGCACCATGATTTATGGGATTAAAGGCAGCTATCAAAACTGGAGTTCAACTTTAAGACCTAAGGAGATTCCTAAAGGAGACAAGAGAAGAAATTATAAGAAAACAATTTAGATGATCAAGATTCTAAAAGATACTACCAACTAATCTTTGAAAAATTTGTCTTTGGTAGTAGGCATATTTTGCTCAGCATGGACACCTTTTTAAAAGTTAGTTGTATCTTTATAGCTCTGTTGTATTAACCAATTGTTTAGCTTGTTTGTTTGCCTAACTATGCTATGATTTTTATAAGAAATGGAGTTTCATCAAAGAAAATAACTGACAGTAATCAATGGTAGAGTTATCACTTTGTCCTCATTATTGAGAAGTGCCTCTGTATACCCATTGGAAAAGAAAGATGTTAGGGTCTTGACTTATTTTTCTGTTTGGATGAGATGTATTGTGTGTTTGTATATTTGGCTTTATTTTGAAACACATTTTTCAGGTCAGCTTTATTTCTGTGACCCAGTTTTTCCCTCTTTTCTGTCACTTGGCTTATTGAAAATATGAAACTGGGAACCAGGCACTTGAGGCCTCTTAAGGGCTGTGTCACTGATTTGGTATGTGATCTTGGCCAAGATGCTTAATAGATGAGGCACAGAAAGGTTAAATGGGGTTCGAAGGACCGTAAATACTGACCTACCTCATTAAGATATTGCTTAGGTCAGTACATTTTTAAAAAATCCAAAAGCAAACCAAAGCAAATCAAAACAAAAACTAAGCTCATTTCCCCCCTATTTCCTGTCCCTTTATTACTCACTGTTCTCCCCTCTTCCCATATCTGCTGATTAATTCTGGAGTAGAGAAGGGCCTCTCCCTTTTCTTGGAGAGGTTTTTGCTATAGGGCGTGTGCGTTTGCCAGACAGACAGACAGAAAACAAGAAATCACCCACCAGGGGGGATGACCATGCTGCAATTCCTTCTCCATTCTTCTCTCAGGATCTTGGGCACACACGCACACACACCCAGCGTGAGTTTAAGCCACCAGGTCCAGGACTGGAACTGTGGTCGACTACATGGGAGTCCAGCGACATAGCCATTATTCCAACTGCTGGTCCCAAGAGAAGGTCCGTTTTTAAGACAAGTCTTGTTCCTCTTGGGTCTTAAACAGTCCAGCAACATCTTTTTTTTTTTTTTTTGAGAGGTTTTTGTTTTTGCTATAGGGCGCGTGCGCTCGCCAGACAGACAGAGAGAGACAGAGAGACAGAAAGCGAGAAATCACCCCCCCAGGGGGGATGGCCATGCCGCAATCCCTTCTCCTCTGTTGGGTCGCACACACACGTGCCGGGCATGAGTTTTAAACCACCGGGTCCAGGACGCGAACCGCGGTCAACTACATTGGAGTCCAACGACATAGCCATTACGCTAACTGCTGGTCCCACCAGCAACATCTTTCAGTATACTTTTGGGTGCTTGGTCTGTGTGAGGAAAAAACAGAATTTATTTTGAATAATTATATTTGCCTCTCATAGGTCTAGACTGGGTATCTTAAGGGTTATAGGTCTAATTTCAGTTCTTTCACTGGTTTTTAGTATACATTCAGGCATCTTTTGGAGTGGTAACAGAAGGGAAGGCCAGCATCACTAACCTGCTTGGAAGAAAGAAGCTTGTTTGCTAGAAAACCCAGAAGAGGACTTAGTGTTTGAAGCCATCTCTGAGAAAACCCAATGACCATAAGCATTAATTTATTACTAACCTTACTAATGAAATGACTATTAAGTTACTTGTCTCCTATGTAGCTCATATGCCTATCATGTATATGAATAAAATTTATAAGAAGCAGTAGTGTATTTGAACTCCTTAGGAATATAATTTCAAGGCAGAATCATAGTACAACAGGGTTTTGTTGTATTTTAACATGTTTGGAAGTCTGGTGATGCAGATTGTGATTTCTGCTAATGCACTCTATAATATTAAGGATTAGATTCCAAATGGCTCTTTTCTACAATAGTTCTAATTTATATGCATAGCCATAATCAAATCTCCTGCTTGTGGGATGATATTAGTGTAGTATCTCTATTACCAAGTGGGGAAACTATTTTGAAGCTCTTCTTTAAAATACATAAATCTAGGGCCAACTAGTGGTGTGGTGGTTAAGGTGGCTGGAACTCACATGGCTGACAGCATAATTTGAGTCCCAGACCTGGTGGCTTGAAAAATGTGCTAGGTGCATGTGTGTGCGGGTCTAAAATACCAAGAGGAGAATGGAGGAGAAGGGATTGTGGTGTGGCCATTCTCCCTGGGGGGTGTTTTTTCTCACTTTCACTCTCTCTCTGTCTGGAAAGTGCATATACCCTATAACAAATCAAGAAAAATAAAAGCCAACATAAATATAGGGCTGGTCCCATAGCTCAGCAGTTAGAGAAGCTGGGTCCCACATGATCAACTGGGGTTCAAGTTTCAGCCATTGAGACTTGAAAAACATGCTGGGCATATGTGTGTACATGCCCAGAATCCTGACGGGAGGTAGGAATGGAGGGAGGAAGGATTGTGGTATGGCCACACCCCATTAGGGGGTACTTTCTCTCTTTCTCTCTGGCAAGTGCACATGACCTCTGGCAAGAAAAAAAAAAACCCATAAATCTATTCTGGAATAAGTTGGGATTAGGTACAGTTGCAAATAGGAAAAAGACTCTTTTCCCAACCACCTTGGTTGGAAAACTTGTCTTCCTTGCCCTCTCCTCCTTTGCCTTGCTCTCTCTCTCGGTCTTATAGATTTTACCATCTGTGGCAGACACTGCTAGTTACCTCCTAGTATCCAATATCCAGTCTTTTTTTTTTTTTTTGAGTAAAAGAAACTGGATTTTTAGTTGGGTACATTGTCTCATAGCTAAAAGATACTACCTCTTAGCTTTCTTTGCACATGCCCATGTGACTAAGTTTTGGTTAATGAGATAGAAATGGGCATGTTGTGTTGGACTCCCAGGATATATCCCTTTAAAGGTAGTTATCACTCATGTCCTCTCTTCTTCCTTTAGCATACTGTCTGGAAAATGAATATGATAGCTGGAATGCCAGCATTTTTAAAAGAATTATTTTATTTAACTTTATTTTATTCATTTATTTATTTATTTTATTTTGACCAGAGAGTGACAGAGTGAGAAAGAGAGAGAGAGAGAGAGGGAAAGTGAGAAAGCAAGCCAAGCCACCAGGTCCGGGACTTGAACCACAGTTGGCCATGTGGCAGTCCAATGCCCTTAACTACCAAGTCACCTGCAGGCCTTTTTTTTTTTTAGAGAGAGAGAGATTTTTTTTTTTTTTTTTTTTGCTATAGGGCACGTGTACTCGCCGGAGAGACACACAGACAGAGAAACAGAAAGCAAGAAATATCCCTCAAGGAGGATGGCTATGTCACAATCCTTTCTCCTTCATTCTCCTCTCATGATCTTGGGCACATGCGCACATGTGCTTGGCGTGAGTTTTAAGCTGCTGGGTCCAAGACTTGAACCGTGGTTGACTACATGGGAGGCCAGCGATGTAACCATTATGCTATCTAATGGCCCCACCAGCATTTGTCTTAGACCATGAAGGCACATTCCCTAGGAATGATAGATATACACCCAGAAGGAATATGAGTCCTGAAGATTTCATGGTGCTGCTGTAATAGCTTTGGCTGACTACCTTTGAACTTTATCTTATTTAAGCCACCATTCTTTTGTGGCAATTCCCACAGAGGAAATGGTTTTGAGGGGGAAGATGATGAGTTTGACTTGGGGCTTGTGAATATGAAGCCTTGGCAGAATCCCTCAGCTAGAGATATGTAAGAGTCAGAGCTGTAAAGAGACGGTGAGTCTGAATTAAACCATGCAGCTTTTACTGTCATTGATCTCTTGTATTCTGATGTTATTAAAATTCAGAAGAAATGCAGATATACCTCGGAGATATTGTAAATTTAGTTCCAGACCATAGCAATAAAGCAAATATTGCAATAAAGTGAGTTGCATGAAGTTTTTGGTTCACTGGTGCATATGAATAGACTGCTATACTGTAGACTACTATACTTTAGTCTACTTAAGGTGTGCTATAGCACTATGTCTGAAAAAACAAAGTTCAGGGCCAGCCTTAGTGGCACAGTGGTAATGTGATGCTCTGCAATGCTGGACCCATATGGGAAGGTCTTGGGTTCACGTCCCAAGGTCTCCCCATGCATGCCAGGAGTGTGTGCACATGATCCAGTCTGGATGAGAGGCTCGAGGTGAATTGCAGTATGAAAACCAAATTGGGGAAGGGTGCCTCTCTTTCTTTCTCTCTCATGAAATAAATAAACTTAAGCAACATTAATACCTTCTATCTGGATCTTCTATCTAGACCACTAAAGCTTTCTCCATATCAACAAAAAGGTTGTTTCCTTTTTATATTTTAGAGAGATTTTTGCTATAGGGCATATGCACTTGCTAGAGAGACAGAGAGACAGAAAGTGAGAAGTCGCTACCCAGGGGAATGGCCACATCACAATCCCTTCTCCTCCATTCTCCTGTCAGGATCTTTGGCACACATGCACATGTGCCTGGCCTGAGTTTTTAAGCTGCTGGTTCCGGGACTTGAACTTTGGTCAACTACGTGGGAGTCCAGCAACATAACCATTAAGCCATCTGCTGGTTCCAGTTTTTTCCTTTCTTATCATTTGTGTATTCACTACAATAGCACTTTTTTAAAAAAAATTATTTTAATTTTTATTTGTTCACTCATTTATTTTAATTTGACCAGAGACACATACACACACACACACAGAGGGAAAGTGAGAAAGCAAGCCACCAGGTCCAGGACTCGAACCGCGGTCAGCTATCTGGTAGTGTCCAGCGCCTCAACCACCATATCACCTGCTGGCCCCTGCAGTAGCACTTTTAATTTAATTACCTTCAAGGATTTTTCCTTTACATTCCCAACTTGGCTAACTGGTACATCAGGCCTACTTTTCAGCCTGTCTTGGCTTCAAACATGCCTTCCACACTAAGCTTAATCATTTCTAGCTTTTGATTTAAAATGAGAATATACAACTCTTCCTTCCACTTAAACACTTAGAGGCCATTGTAGGGGTATTGATTGGCCTCATTTCAATATTGTGTCTTAGGGACTAGGGAATCTGAGAAGAGAAAGATGAGAGAATGACTGCTCAGTGGAGCAAGCAGAACACACACATTTATTAAGTTAGCTGTCTTATATGGGGATGGTTCATAGTGCCCCCAAATAATTATAGGAGTATCATCAAAGATCACCAATCACAGCTTCTGATAAGAAATAGAAGAATGCTAAAAAAAAAGTTTGAAATATTGTGAGAATTGTCAGAATGTGAGAGAGATAGGAAGTGAGCATATGCTGTTGGAATAATGGTACCAATAGATGCACTCAAAGCAGGGTTGCCACAAACTTTGAATTTGTAAAAAATGCATTATCTGCAAAGTGCAATACAATAAGATATGCCTGCAGACTTAACTCCACAGAGCTTGCTTTGGGAAATGTTGGCTTATACTAGAAGGTTAATAGCGTTTTAACTGGTCTCTCCTTGCCTTTTGAAACTATTTCATATGTTGTTTCCAACATAAATTTTTTTTTTTTTTTTTTTTTTTTTACTTTCTTTCTTTTTTTCTTTTTTTTTAAATTAGAGACAGAGTTTTGCTATAGGGTGCGTGCACTTGCCGGAGAGATAGAGAGGGGCAGAGAGATAGAAAGCAGACAGAGAGAGAGAAAGAGAGAGAGAGAGAAGGTAGAAAATCACCTATTCCAGGGGGATGGCTAAGTCACAGTCCCTTCTCCTCTATTCTCCTCTTGGGATTTTGGGCACACATACACATGAACTTGGCATGTTTTTCAAGCTGCCAGGTCCAGGACTAAAACTGTACAGTTGGCCATGTGGGATCCAGCCTTTTTAACCTTCACAACAGCTGCTAGCCCAAGGTAACTTCTTAAAACCCTTTGACCTGTGCCCACTGACTACAGTTTGACTTTCTTTATATTGATGCCCATGGCCCTTCACAATCTGGTCTGAATCTACATTTTCATTTTTTTTTCTGTGTCTTTTCATGTACCCCATGTTTTATTCAGAATGATGTACCCTCTGTCCTATTTATACTGCATGATGTTCACTTTTATGCTTTTGCACATACTTAGGATCATCAGGGGCTCATATGGATTCTTGGTGCAAAATAGAAAAGGATGCCTCTTCCTCAAAACACTTTATTACCATCTGTCAGAAAATTGTTGTAATATACCAGTTGTTAGAAAATGGCATTCTCAGGCAGCTGGTGCATGGTGGTTAATATGTCTGGATTCCACATGGCTAACTGTATGACTTGAGTCCTGGACCCAGCAGCTTGAGAAACATGCCAGGCATGTGTATGTGCATGCCCAAAATCCCCAAAGGAGGGAGAAACGGAGGAGAGGAGATTGTTTTGTGACCATCCCCATGGGGGCTGGTTTTTCACTCTCTCTCTCTTAATGTATCTCTCTCTGGTGAGTGCTTATGCCCTCTGGAAAATTAAAAAAAAAGAAAATGGCATTCTCCTGCCATCTACTTTGTACTAAATAAATAGATAACCCCCCAAAAAAACTATTAAACTATGAAAAATTTCAAATAATAAATTACCAACAATGTGAATAGCATCTGCTTAGATGTGGCCCTCTTTTGCAGCACATGAATGAAGGAAACATGAATAGGACTTTGCTCATACTGTTCCTTCCAGCTGGAACTCCCACCATCTTCATGTGTCCAAGGGCTACTTGAATGTCACTTCCCCAAAGCTTTTTCTTATTCATTTTTATTTATTTTATTTTAACTTTATTTATTATACTTAGCCATGTGGGAGTCCAGTGCCTTTAACCACCACCCCATTTGCCAGCCCCAGCTTTTTCTTATTCTTCAAGGTGAAAATAAATCTTCTTATCTTGAAAACCCAGTGTAGGTTTAACTGTACTGTTCTCAAGGTATTTATCACTTTCTAATTGTATTGTTTTTGTGCATATGTTATCACTCTACTAGACTAAATGGTCTTTGAAGGCAAGATGAATTTTGATTTACTTTGTAACTTCACAATAATTGGAGAATATTCTACTTAGGGTTACCATATGTTTCATTTGCCCAGGACAATTTGGTTTATACATGTTCTCTGATGTAGGTATTAACAGTGCTGCCTTTCTTGCTCAAAATGTCCCACTAGTATGATAAATGCTTTTTTTTAGAGAGATATTATTGCTATAGGGCACATGCACTCGCTGGAGAGACAGAGACAGAGAGACAAAAAGTGAGAAGTTCCCCCCCAGGGGGGATGGCTACACCACAATCCCTTCTTCTCTGTTTTCTTCTGGGGAGGGCATGCATGTACATGCACCCAGCATGAGTTTTAAGTCACCGGGTCTGGGAGTTGAACTGTGATCGACTACTTGGGAGTCCAGTGACATAACCATTATGCCATCTACTGGTCCTTAGAATGATAAATTCTATAGTCACTCTATTTTGTAGTGTGCACTCAGTAAATAATTGATGGATGAATACATGAATGAATGAGGGATTAGGTGGCCATCCACATAGAGAAGATAATTGAATATGAGGAATTACCATCTCAAGTAGCTGCCTGGAATACTTAATTCAGCTCACTGCAACAAAAATTTATTAATTAATCAAAAGAAAAGGTGAATATATTCATCAAAGGAGACAATATAGAAAAGATGAGGGCCAAGGCCAGAGCCAATGGAGAATGCTTACATTTCAGGGATAGACAGAGGAAAAAGAGCCAACAAAGGTGACAAATTGGTGGCAAAGAGGGAGGAGAAAAATGAGGGTAATTTCATGGGAGTCAGGGAGAGACTGTTAAGAGGGATGAGGTAATCAACATTGCTAAAAGCTGCTGCAAGGTCAAGCAGGGTGAATTCTAGGAAAAGCCATTGAATCTGCCAGTTATTAGGTCATTGCTGACTTTCAAGACAGAGCTTGAATAGAGTGTATTGGAGTGAAGGGTGGAAGCAGGGTTACAAGGGGTTAGAGATGAACTAAGGCTGAGAAAGGAGTCAGTGAGAAGAGTGGCTTGTGGAAGGAAGGTGAGAAGTTGGATGGTAACTTGGGCTAAACTCGGGGGAGCCCTGAATATAGACCATGGGGAAGGAACTACTAAAAATAGCTAATGGAACAATTTTTCTCAGGAATGGAGAGGGGATGGGATCAAGTGTCTAAGTAGAAGACATAGCCTTGGCAAGGAAAAAGAGACATACCACTTTCTTTGAGACAGAGGGGTTGTAGTAGACTACAGGCAAAAGGGCCATGTAACTATGCAATTTGAAGCTGGAGGGGGCTTGAAGGAAGCTACATGGCTGCAATTTTTGCAGTGGAGTAGGTGGTGAGGTCATCTGTGAGAAGAGGGACAGCTGGGTTAGGACTGGGGGCTTGAGAGCAGTGGAAACAGTTTGGATTTAGAACAACTGTTCTAAGAAATTCCCTAGGGAGTAAAGAAGAAGCCTGCCAAGCTGCAGTGCAAGCCCAGCTGAGGTTTAACTTCCCATACCGAATGAGATAGTTATTTCCACAGAATCCATAGAAAATGTATTTCTCAAGCTTATTATCAAAATACGTTTTTCTTCGACTAGGAAGAGAATAAAGAAAAGCATGCTGGCAATTTACAATGTGACTGAGCGTTACGAACATTTAGTCTCTCCCAAGACTGTTGTTGCTCAGTCATCCAGAAGCCTTATCGCACCCTGAGCGCAAATGAATGCTTCATACGGGTTGTTTGTGGGAGGTTAAGTACATCGACCTAAGGCCAAGGATCTTCTATTTTCAGAGCTACTCAGGGATAAACCTTGAGTTGCTATGCCCAGTTCAGAGCAAAAGGCAAACACTGACATTTCTGGGAGACAGAGCATAAAGTTGCAAATAGCCTCTGTGATAAAACCTGATTTCAAACCAGGCAAAACCTTTAAGCTTACAAGCGGCCTGTTAAATCCACCAAAGACCAAATGTCAGGCGTTGCCCTTTAAAGCCCAAGTAAATGACCACTGTACTGGTGGCTTAAAATGAGAAAAGTTAAACATCTCACACACGCACAGGTAATCTTTTCAAATGTCGTTTAATCATACATTCATAATTATTGCAGTGTTCTTTAAGGAGGATAACACTTGGAGACAACTGTTTGGCCAAAGTGTTAGGCGTTATTTTCTTGAAAACAGTTTGCTTCCTTTGTTTCAGTGGGGAATCAGAGTGGCATTGGTCCAACAGCACAGCTGCCCAAGTGCATAAACAAGTGACTCCAATTCTTTTTTATCCACCTCTTTAAGCAAAGTGCAGGATCTACACATATGCAGTTGATTAAGGATATTTTCATGTGTTTGTATTGCCAAACTCTTCTAATGGCACATATCTGGGAGGTGAGCAGTAAAACAGATAGAATATAAGTCTTAGGACTTACACGCATCAGGCACCATAAGCGATTTCACTTAGATGTCTGTAAATTACTCACAGTTTCCCTCTTTTGTTTACTTAGTGAAAGGGTTGTTTATTAAGCACCACCTGCATTAAATTATATGAGTATTCATTTCCTTTGGAAATAATTAGCTTGTTGTTTATGTACCATTTTCTTGAACCTCATCGCTGTACCATTTCGGGGGGCGTTGCAGAGGGAGGAAAAAAACCACGCCATTTGGGAATAGCCTTTCTCAATCTGAAGAATGAATATGGGTCGCTCACTTCAGCCTGAAAGTTTCTTTTACTAACTTTGCCTTGTAATTCTAATTGGAACTTAGGGGTAGGGGCGAGGAAAGATGATAAGGGGTTATAGGCAAAGGAATCACCCTTCTCTCCTAGACAGCCCAGAAAACCTATGCTTCAGTAATAGGAATTATTATTATAATCAAACCTTTATTAAGTGTCATTAGTGTACCAAATATGGTGCTAATACGGTGCTAAATGTTCTGTGTTATTTCATTGGATTTTCACAATAGTCTATGGGCATACCACCCTGAACATGCCCCATCTCATCTGGTCTTCGCAACAGCCCTGTGGTATAGTTACAAAAGTGTGGGAACCAGCAGTTAGCGTAATGGCTATGTCGCTGGACTCCCACGTAGTCGACCGTGGTTCGTGTCCCGGACCCGGTGGCTTAAAACTCACGCCGGGCGCGTGTGCGTGCGTGCCCAAGATCCCGAGAGGAGAATGGAGGAGAAGGGATTGCGGCGTGACCATCCCCCCTGGGGGGTGATTTCTCGCTTTCTGTCTCTATGTCTCTCTCTGTCTGTCTGGTGAGCGCACGCGCCCTACAGTGAAAATCTCTAAAAAAAAAAAAAAAGTTAAAAAAAAAAAGTGTGTGTGTGTGTGTGTGTGTGTGCGTATGTGTGATTTTTATGAGAAACCTAAGGATCAGAGCGGTTAAATGATTTCTCCTAATATCACACAGCCAGAAAAGGAGTAGAAGAGTTGGGA
>NW_006205516.1:1984711-2002505 GCF_000334495.1 Tupaia belangeri chinensis
AATTCTCAGGGGTCAATTGGAAGAACACATTTTAAAGCTTTGGTATTCCAAAATTGGAAGCAACCCTAAAGGTATATCTTCTACCTCATGAAAGGTTATTGGCAAGTTTATAACTGTTCTCTACAATAAATATTGATTTTCTTCCTTGGGGCTAGCTTTCTTCATTTTCCACATTTGTTAATTCACTAACAAATCTGCTTTTCCTTAACTACTACTTGTTCATCTCTGAGTTCTCATAGAGGTATAAAAGGACATGTTTACAGTCTAAAAATATTGAGGCAGTTTACACAAATGGCTGCTAAATTCCAGAAGAGCTCTGATTTAACCAGCTAGTAATTATAGACTTAGCTATGTCCTGGGCCCAGCCACAGCCGCTGAAACATAACTTCCTGTTGCATAAGCCTGATCACAGATAATTAGAGGAAAGTACAGGTGGCAAGTCTGTACTGGGGGAGAAGAATTACGGCTAGTTTTTACCATACAGTATGCAGAAAAATTATAGGCTGGCGTGCTCCAGGCCAGACTTGCAAAAGACCCTCTGTTCTCTTTTCTGAGCTCTGACTGTTGCCTGCCCCCACCTTACTTTAAAATGTTTTGATCTACCATTATCTGTGTAGTGAAGGGTGATACTTTTGAGTGGGTAAGCCAGTAAGCAAAGACTGAAAAGTCTCCAAGACACATTTCTCTGTCAGCCCACTCTTTTCTTCCAGTGGCCAAGTGAGTGCTTCCAGCATGGGAAATCAGATGGAAGAAATTTAGAGTACCTGTGCTCAATGTTCTGCACTGTGTCCAGCTCCCTGGCCAGGGTTTTGAGACAGAGAATGTATCAATGACAGTTCATGACATACCCCGGCTGAACTATATTTGCCATGCAGGCTATTAAGCTTTCAGCTATCTGCAGCCATTTTGTAGCATCACTTCCTAGATTTCCACTGGAATTTCAGTCCTATCCAAGGGGAGAATTTTTTTTTTCTAGAGGGGTGAATTTTAAGAGCAATCCCATGAGTTCTTAAGGCCTTCATGTGATTGGTATGCATAGACCTCAAAGAGATACAAGACCAAGCATAATAAACCAGTAGAGTTTCTAGAATCATATTATTACCTACTGTTTGTAGAAAATTAACAAATGTGGAACCAAGTCATATAAACGAAGGGCAGCCTTGGAAGACTCTCAGTGGAAATGAGTATTCATAATTCTGAAGTATACATCTGGTCCTCAAACTACTGAAACACAGAGAACAGGTACGCTAAATTTCTTCTATCTGATTTCCCATTCACCTAGTAATGATTGTTCTATTTTCCTCCATTGTAATGCATTAGATGAAAAGCATAACCATATTTCAACTGTCTCACTATTTTATGCTAATTTATACTGACATAAAATCAGTCAAACTATAAAGAATGAAAGGACCACTTCAAGTCTAATAATCACAATTACTTTGAAACTGAGAAGTGTCTGAATTTACATCCTCACAAATACTGAGACAACACAAATATTGCAGCTAAGTGTATGCATCTTAATTACAATTCAGTGCTCACAATCAAAGGAAACATTAGGAGTCCAATTCAAGTACTCATTCCTATACACATAATAAAGGATACAAACATGTGCTTGAAAATGACTATGAGACGAAAATAGAAGATACATTTTTCATTTTTCCTATTTATGAACTAAAATGAAGAATAACTGATATATGTATATAAATTACATTTATTTTGCAAAAAGCCATGTTCACCTAGAAAAAAACTCTTTCAGTTTCAGTTGCTATTCCTAGGTAAGATTGATACTTAATTGTTGAAGATAAATGATCTATTTATTTTAAAAAATGTGGATTTTAAATAGTATTTAAAAAAATTCCATTGTGAGGCCAGTAGGGGGCATGGTGGTTAAGGCTCTGGGCTCCCACATGGCTGACTATGGTTAGAGTCCTGGGCCTGGCAGCTTGAAAATCCCAAGAGAAGAATGGAGGAAAAGGGAATGTGATGTGGCCACCTCCTTTGGAGGAGGCAGTAATTTCTGTCTTTCCCTCTCTCTGTCTCTTTCTCGATCTCTTTGGTGAATGCACACACCCTGTGGCAAAAACCTTAAAAACAAAAACAAAAATTCCATTTGTAACATAACTCGGTTATACTTTTCATGTATTATGTTTCCAGAATGGTAGTATTTTTCTATTTCTTTGCATTAAAAAAAACCTCTTATTATTGGAATAATAGAATATGTACAGAAGAAAATAATTCAAAGTAGAATATCGAGGAGAGAACAGAACCTCCATGTTCATTGCAGCACTATTCATAGTAGCCAAACTATAGAGACAACCTGAGTGTCAATCAACAGATGAATGGATAAAGAAAATGTTGTATGCATACAACAGAATATTATTCAGCCTTAAAAAAGAATAAAATCCTGGGCTGGCCCTGTAGTCTATTGGTTAAGGGAGTCAGATCCAATATGGCCAGCTGTGGTTCACATCCTGGCCTGGGTGGCTTGAAAAATCCCAGCAGGATGGAGATATGGAGGAGAAGGGATTTTAGTGTGACTGTGGCCCATTGGGGAGTGTTTTCTCCCTTTTCCTCTCTCTGGCAAGCATAGATTGTTTTACTTGGCAATTAAAATATATTTTTTAATAAACTAAAATAATCTGTCACATGCTGATGCAAGATCAATTAACTGAGGATATTATGCTAAGTGGAATAAGGCTCTTTCTTTAATCTTGCAAGATGAAAAAATTCTAGAGATCTGTTGCACAGCAATGTGAATACACTTAACATTGTTAAATTATACACTTAAAATGGTTAAGATGGTAAACTTATTTTTATGTATTTTATTTGCTTTTGTTGGATATATTTAAAGTATACAACATGATGTTTTTTAAATTAAGAAAAATTTAATGCTAGAGGGCACATGCACATTGGAGAGAGAGTGAGAGGGAGAGAGAGAAGCCTCCAGGGGCCTGTCCATGCCACTATCCTTCTTCCAATTCTCCATCCTGTTAGGATTCTGAGTATGTGCATATGTTTTTCAATCCACCTGGGCTAAGACTCAAACCCTGGTTGGCCATGTGGGCAGCACTTAACTGCTGTGCTATCAGACCAGCCTGCAACATGATGTTTTGATATACATAGAAAAATAATCACTACAGTGAAGCAAATTAACATACTCACCTCCTGACATAGTTACCTTTGTGTGTGTGTGTGTGTTTGTGTGTGTGGTAAGAGCCTCCCGCCCCCCATATTTTAAAGAATTATTTTTATTTAACTTTATTTATTTATTTTAATTTGACCAGAGAGGGACAAAATGAGAGAGAAAGAGGAAGTGCAAAAGGAAACCACAAGGTCCGAGACTCAAACTGTGGTCAGCCATGTGGGAGTTCAGTGCCCTTAACCACCACGCCACCTGCCAGCCCTGGTAAGGGCCCCTTACTCCTACTACTCTTGCTACCTCTTAGAAAATTACCTATATACAATACGATATTATTAACTAAAGGTATTATGCTGTGCATTAGATCTCTAGATTTGTTTATCCTACATAACTGTAACTTTGTACCCTTTGACTTTCATATTCCCATTTTCTCCTTCTCCCTGGCCCTCCCTTGCACCTGATAACCAGTGTTCTACTCTCTGTCTCTATGTATTCTACTTTTTTTTAGATTTCACATATAAATGAGACCATGCAGTATTTTTCTTTCTGCATCTGGCACAGACTTTTTTCAATTAGCATAATATCTTCTAGGTTCATCTATATTGTTGTAAAAAGGATCTCCCTTTTAAAGGCTGGATAGTATTCTATTGTGTGTTTGTGCCCACACCCACGTGCATCCTTGTATCTCACAGTTTCCTTATTTATTCGTTTGTCAATAGTTAGGTTGTTTTCATATCTTGGCTAGTGTGAATAATGTTGCAATGAACATAGGAGAGCAAAAACCTTTATCAAGTGCTGGTTTCATTTCTCTTGGGTATATACCTGAAGGAGGGTATATATAACTATATGATAGTTCTATTTTTATTTTTTGGAACCTCCATGCTGTTTTCCATAATGACTGTACCTGTACAAGTTTTATGTGTTTTTAAAATAACAATTAAAATATTAAAAATAAAAATTAAAAATATGAGATTATAGTGGATAGGGGAAAGAAAGAGCGAGACAGAGAGACAGAAAGCGAGAAATCATCCCCCCCTCCAAGGGGAGATGGCCATGCCACAATCCCTTCTCCTCCATTCTCTTCTCAGGATCTTGGGCACGCATGCACATGCGCCCAGTGTGAGTTCAAGCCACTGGGTCTGGGACTTGAACCACGATCGACTACATGGGAGTCCAGCAACAGACATAGCCATTATGCCACCTATTGGTCCCAAGGGCCCCTAGTATTGTTGAAGACACAGATATAGGAAAAATACCATGAGACAATAAAAGCAGAGATTGGAATTATGTAGCCACACGCTGAGTGAGGAATGGCAGTTGGGCAGCAAACCACCAGATCCTAAGAGGAAAGATTTCTCTACAACTTCAGAGGGAACATAACCCTGCCAGCACCTTCATTTCAGACTTCTAGCCTCCAAAATGGCGAGAGAATATTTGTTTTAAGATACCCAGTTCATGGATCTTAGTTACAGTAGCTCTAGGAAATTAATACAACAGTGATGGTGTCTCTCTTTTTTTTTTTTCCCACTGTTATATCCCCAGCACCTAGCCCAGTTCCTGGCACATAGCAGGTACTCAATAAATATTTGCTGAATTAAAAAAAAATGTACAGAAATAGACAGAATGGCGGTGGTGTGCTGGTAAATGTTTTTAACAACTGGCTCTCAGGGAGGGAGTACACACTGATTTTCATGATGTAAATATTCACACCAAGGATGATTTCAAGCTACTCATGTGATGTCAAAATTTGCGAATATTTAACAGTGGGCCCTACTGAGCAGGTAGGAGCAGAGCCGGAATACCACTGCTGGTGTAATGAGTCCTCATGTCTCTATCACCTAGCTTCAAAAATGATCAACTCATGGTCTATATTGCTTCATCTCTACCCTCAACCATTTCTTCTCACCTAGGTTATTTTGAGGCCAAAGTGGTTTGATGAATTACATTTGGTGAAATGAAGCTCATCGGGGCTAACTGGTGGTGCAGTCCTCAAGGTGACTGGATTCCACATGGCTAACTGCAGTGTTCAAGTCGTAGACCCAGAGATTTGAGAAAACATACTAGGCACATGTGGGTGCATGCCAAAACTTTTCAAAGGAGAAAGAAATGGAGAAGAGACTGCAGCATGCCTATTCCCCATGGGAGTGCTTTTTCACTCTTGCTGTCTCTCTCCCTGGTGAGCACATGAACACTCTGGCAAATTTTTAAAAATTTAAAAAAGGCTCATCAGTAATATTTCAATATGTATCTCTAAAAGGTCAGGGCACTTAAAAATGACCACAATGTTGTTATTGCAGCCGGAAATCGATAATTTGTTAATATAATGAACTATAATTTGTTAGTATAATGAACACTGTTTACATTTTGAATTGTCTCATAAATGTTATTTCCCCCCCATTGCTTGTTTGTTTAACTCAGGAAACAAACCCTCCCCCCCATATCATGATTATTTCCTAGGTATCTTAAGTTTTTAAATCCATAGGTTGCCTTTTCGTCTCTTAATTTATTGTAATATATTGGATCTTTTGCTCTAAAGAGTTCCCCACTGGTCACTTTGTTGATCCTGCATCAAGAAGTGCACAAGGTTTGGGCAGTCTCTTTTAGAATATTAGCCATCCGCCATTGATGACTAACACCTATTAACTCATTAACATGAATTCATTAAGACTTGCAAAATGGTGTTCTCAGTCCATCATCCTTTCTCCATTTATTAACTGGAATACTTCTATAAAGAATAAAACTTCCTGATGTCTCCTTATTTGGTAACTCTTAGGTACAGTGTATATAGGGAAGGCAGGATGAATGCTTGAGTTCTTCTCCTTATTTGCCATCTTTCAAAATAATGAATTTGTTTACTTGCATACTCTAGCAGTGGCCAGTTTTTAATTTCCCTTAACTCAATTCTGAACTCACAGGTTTAAGTATATTAAATGGGCTTTGATTCACTCCAGCTAATATTTTTTTATTGGTACTGAAATTGTCTCCTCTCTGGCCAGTGAGACTTTTCAGTGTCATTTCTGACTCCTTTTCACATGGTACTAGTAGTCTTTCATAGCTCCCTTCCCGTCTGGTTTGATAAACTGTTCCAGTCTCATCTTATACATTTCCTGCTCAGACCTGGAGTCAGCCATTTCTTCAAAGAGGAATAGTTTATTTTAATGAAAAATGTTATTTAGAAAGCAAGATCAGGGCACTTGCGATGGATATTGTTTCCAGATCTTTCCACTGCACAAAGCTAGGAGTGTTTTTGCAAAGCGAAAGTACATTATACATTAAAACTAATAGTTTTCAATTCAA
The DNA here is from genome assembly GCF_000334495.1 of Tupaia belangeri chinensis. Lineage (NCBI taxonomy): Eukaryota > Metazoa > Chordata > Mammalia > Scandentia > Tupaiidae > Tupaia > Tupaia belangeri. The sequence continues at coordinate 1,991,148 of NW_006205516.1, forward strand.
ATTCAGGACAGGATGTTAACATCTTTTATCTTCTGTTTATATCGCCTATGATTTTTTATGACATGCGAAAGTTTAAATTTTTTATGTGATTACTTTTTCCCCCTTTTTGCTCTTGAATTTTTGAGTCATAGAAGAGATTTCCTCACTCCAGGTTATATAGGGATTTAACTATATATCCTAATACTGACATATATTTTTAAAAATTTAAATCTCTGATCCAGTCGGAATTTATCCTGGTTAGAGCATAAAGAATGAATCCAATTTTATTATTATTTTTTCTTATCGCTATCTAGTTATTCTGAAATTATTTATTTTAAAAGTCCAGATTTTCCTTACTGATTTGAGATGATACTTTTATTTTCAACTAAATTTGCATATGTAATTGGATCTATTTCTGGATTTTATATTCTGTAATTGGCCTGTCTTATCATTCTACCATATTTTAATTATACAGGTTTTATAGTATGTTTTAATATCAAATGGGGCTAAGTGTCCCTGTCCTGGGCTCTTGTATTTGAGAGGTTTTTTTTGTCTATTATTATTGTTTTTCTCCCAAATTAATGTTGTCATTATAAGTTATAGTTTTTTTTTTTTGGAGAGGTTTTCGCTATAGGGTGCATGCGCTCGCCAGACAGACAGAGAGAGACAGAGAGACAGAAAGTGAGAAATCACCCCCCAGGGGGGATGGCCACACCGCAATCCCTTCTCCTCCATTCTCCTCTCGGTATCTTGGGCACACACGCGCACGCGCCTGGCATGAGTTTTAAGCCACTGGGTCCAGGACTCGAACCGCAGTCGACTACATGGGAGTCCAGGGGCATAGCCATTATGCTAACTGCTGGTTCCCAATTATAGTTTTTAATAAAGAATATTTAAGTGATTTTTAGGCACCCTAATGTTCATTTCCTTTATTAGTAAAAAAGTTAAGTTACAACACATTTTTGGTTAAGCAGGTAAGAAAGAATTAATGTTTTTTAAAGACTTATTTTATTTAACTTTTTGTTTATTTATTTTAATTTGACCAGAGAAGGACAGAGTGAGCAAGAGAGGGAAAAAGAAAGAGAGAGAAAAAAAAAAAAACAAGAAAGCTAGCCACCAGGAGTGCAGCACCCTTAACCACCATGCTGCCTGCCGGCCTCAGAAAGAGTTCATTTTTAATAAATGGTTTCTACTTTTACATTGAAATATCTGATCCATTTGGAATTTTCCATGATTTGTGGTATGAGAAATAGATCCAATTTTATCTTCCATTTGGAAGACTGAGAAGCAAGGTAAGCTATAGGAACGATACCTTGTTTAATTGGTAGAGAGATGATTTGGCAGGATTATGGTTAAATTTTGAGCACAGGACAGTTAGTCCTACCACCTTTGTTGCACCTATTTGTTATACCACTACTATTTATACTCAATACTATACCTTCACCCATAGGGAACATTCCTCAACAGGAAGCCCTATAGCTTATTCACTTCTCAAGGTCAAGCTGAATGAAAATATATTGCTAAGGCAGGAAATATTGACCCTAAGATTCTCCTAGTTTATCTTAGTGGGGTTAGTTAGTGTGTTGACTGTAGTTTTGTGGCAATACATTGAAATGTGTTTTACAGAGCTAGTGATTATCTGTTATCTATTCATTTGAAACTTTATTGGACAACTGAAATTATGTTTTCAGATAACCGTTAATAAGCAGAATTGCACTGATAGCAATTGGACATGCAAAATTTGATGGAATAAAGAGGTAGGAAAGTTTGAAGCACACATGAGACACATGGTGGTGCCCTGGGAAGTTTCATTTTGAGCAGAATTGCCACTCTTGCTAAAGAAAAAAATAACACACACACACACACACACACACACACACACACACAGAAGTTGGTTCTGCCCACCAACTGTGTCAATAATAAAATGCATATCATTCTCTTTGATTTTCAGTGCCTTGGCCCCTACCTTTCTGTTATATAAGACATACTGACCTCTACTGAAAAGGTTATGTTTGAAGCACTCACCAGAGAAATCCATTTTTTTGACATAGTAACTGCACATATTTATGAGTACAGCGTGACAGCTCAATACATGAATGAATTGATTAATGATTAGGTCATGGAAATGAGCATATCTATCACCTTAAACATTTTGTATTTCTTTGTTGTGAGAACATTTGAAATTCTATTTACTGACTGCTTGAAATATGCATTGTATTGTTACCTACAGTGCCCGTACTATGCGTTTGTGTACCATGACTTATTCCTTCTACCCAGTTGTAACATTCTGCCCATTGACCAACCTCTCTGTAATCTTCCTCTTCTCTCTACTCCCCCAGTTTCTGGTAACCTCTATTCTACTTTCAAGAGAACTCCATCTTAGAATGACTGACTTCTGGTCAGCTTCGGTCAAAGAATGATTGAAGATATTTGAGAGATAGCTGCTAAGATGTTAAGCATATACTCCTTTGGCTTCTCTAAATACTATCTGTGCACTTGCTATCTGTTGACTTAATATCTATGACTTTTATTGAGGGGTAGTATGAGAAATTCACATAGGGGCCGGTAGGTGGCATGATGGTTAATTAATGTGGCTACATGGCCCACTGTGTGGTTTGAGTCCTGGACCTGGTGCCTTGAAAAACACACTGGGGGTGGGGGGACAGCAGGCAGCATAGTAATTCAGGTGCTAGACTCTCACATGGCCGATTGAGGTTCGAATCCCAGACCTAGTAGCTTGGAAATCATGCCAGGCACCTTTATGTGCATGCCCAAGATCCAGAAGGAGAATGGAGGAGAATGCATTGGGGTGTGACTATTTCCCCTGGAGTGTTGAATTCTAACTTTACGTCTCACTGTTTCTCTCTTCTCTCTCTCTCTATCTCTGGTGAGCACATGCACCCTATGGCAAAAACCTTAAATGTATATACATTTTAATTCTTGGCAGTTTAATTAAAGAGTGACTGAGTTTTTTTTTTTTTAATTTAACTTTATTTATTGATTTATTTTATTTTGAACAGAAAGGGACAGAGAGAGAGAGAGAGTGAGAAAGTGAGCAAGCAAGCCACCAGGTCCAGAACTCGAACCATGGTCGGCCATGTGAGAGTCCAGGGCCCTTAACCACCATGCCATCTGCCAGCCCCCATGACTGAGTTTTGGAAACAAGCAGAGTATAAATAGAAAACAAATAAATGAAACAATAAGCAAGCAGGGCGAGCCTTGGTAGTTAAGGAGGATGGATCTTCCATGGCTGACTGTGTAGTTCAAGTCTCAGACCCAGTGCATGTGCATTTGTGCCTATAATCTGGAAAGGAGAAGTGGAGAAGAGATTGTGATGTGACCATCCCCCACTGGGGACACTTTTTCATCCCTCCCCCAACCCTATCTCTCTCTGGCAAGTGTGTATGCCTTCTAGTAAAATTAAAATGAATGGGACCAGCAGTTGATATAATGACTATGTCACTTGATTCCCATGTAGCCGACCACAGTTTGAGTCCCGGAACTGGTGGCTTAAACTCACGCTGGACACGTGTACGTGTGTGCCCAAGATCCCGAAAGGAGAATGGAGGAGAAGGGATTGTGGGGTGGCCATCCCCCTGGGGGATGATTTCTCGTTTTCTTTATCTCTGTCTCTTTCTGTCTTTCTGGCAAGCGCATGTGCCCTATAGAAAAAACCTCTCAAACAAAACAAAACAAAACAAAACAAAACAAAACGAAACAAAACAAAATGAATAAGAAAGGGGACCAGCAGATGTCATAATGGTTGGGTCGCTGGACTCCCACATGGCTGACTGTGGTTCAATTCCTGGACCTGGCAGCTTGAAGCTCACTCCAGGCTTGTGCGAGTGCATGCCCAAAATCTCGAGAGGAGAGTGGAGAAGAAGGGATTGTGGCATGGCTACCCCCCTAGGGGATGATTTCTTACTTTCTGTCTCTCTCTGGTGGGCACGCATGCCCTATAGCAAAAATTTCTCCTAAAAGATGAATAAGTAATAAAAAGATAGATAAATGAACAAATTAGACCTTTTATAGGGTAAAGTGATGTTTCCTTAAGCACATATGTGTATTTGACGGTTAAACTGCTACTCTTGATCAGCATCCCAAACTATAGAAGATAATTTTAATCTTTATTTAGTTTTTATAGACTTCAATGTCGACAATGGAGAAAGGATTTGTCCTGTCTTCTCTCTCTTTTTGGGGGCAGTGGCAGTGGTTTTTCCTTCTTTAACTTTGAACCCTTATCATCAGTCATAGAAAGTTTTTCCTGTGCAAGACCTGCATCTTATGAGAGGGGAGTGTTGAGTGTGGACATAAGAGCTTGCATCACCATGTATCATCCTAATGTATGAAGGAGCTACCGTTGCAACAGGTGATTTTATTTATTTATTTATTTATAAATAATTTTTTAAAGAATTATTTTATTTAACTTTATTTATTTTTATTTTTATTTCTTTTAATTTGACCAGAGAGGGACAGAGCAAGAGTGCGAGAAAGCGAGAGCGGGGGGGGGGTGGGGGGAGTGAGAAAGCAAGCTGCCAGGTCCAGGACTCAAACTGCGGTTGGCCATGTGGGAGTCCAGTGCTCTTAATCACCACGCTAGCTTCTGGCACCTATTTTTAAAAATAATTATTTATTTAATTTTATTTAATATTATTATTATTACTTTAAATTTGGTATTGGGCACATGTGCTCACCAGAGAAAGAGATAGAGTGAGAGAGAGAGAGTGAGAGAGAGAAAGTGAGAAAGCAAGCTGTCTGGTCTGGGATCCAAACCATAGTCAACCATGTGGGAGTCCAGCACCTTAACCACCATGCCACCTGCTGGCTTGCCACAAGTAATTTTAAACATCATAGAATAGGAGAGGTGTGAGGTAGGTGAGAGTTAGGGACTCTGGCAGTGAGTTTACAGGCAGGGACAGACTGAGGGAAGAACCGAATGTTCTAAGCTTGTGTGTTTAGCACACTGGTTCTGTTATGGGGGTTGGACCAAAACTACATTCACTGAAGAAAGCAGAAAAATAATAAAAGAAGATTCACTCTGTTCACAGAGTAACTCCCACCTTTTAAAGTTCCAGGTCAAAAGCAGCTCCCTCCTGAATTAAGTTTCCTCTTATCTCTCCTCCCCTCCTTCCCAAGGCAGAAACAATCTCTGCTTTGTCTGGCATTGTGTAGCAACACATTGTTCAGACTGCTTTTCTGGCACTTACCACTTTTTCTGTATTTGTGGATATCTGTCCTTCTCTCCTGGAATATATATTGAGTTTTTGGAAAAGTTGATATATTTTTCTATGCAAAAATGAGTCATGACTTTTCCGATATCTCCATTGACAGCAATTTATTCACTTTTATTGCCTAGAGGCCAACCTCCACTCCTGGATTGTAGAATTAGTAGTTGTTTGTTAAATAACAAATGTCATAATGAGGAAGAAATATATAGGTCAGAAGGAGCCCATGCTGCCTACTCAGTATTCACTGATTTCTTATATTGATGGGCCTATACAGAATTGGATACCCTGAAAGGATAATTTATCCTATTTAAATGATCCCAGAACTCAGGTTCCAATTGGCTCTCACAACCTTTTAGACTGTATACAAAATGGAGGACTCCTTTGGGGTAGCTAAAGATCTCTTGATGCTTTGGAAGTGGTGACCCTTGTGTCTTGGTAGGTGCCATTGTTTGAGTGCTGTGTCCCCTCAAAATCTCATGCTGTAACTTGACACCCAATGGGACAGTGTGGGAAGGTGAAGTCCATTGAGTAGTGCTTGGGAAATGGGGGCAGATGGGTCATGAATAATTAATATAGCCTCCCAAGAGGGAGTGTGTTCTTACTAATTAGGTCTAAGAGAGCTGCTTGTTAAAAAGCAAGAGGCTGCCTGCAGTTTGCTTTCTCTTTGCACATGCCCACATTCCCTTCTGCTTCTCTTGGCTATGTTGTGATGGAGCACCAGAGGCTGGCCAGATGCCTACCTCATGCCTTTGGACTCTTCTGCCACCAGAATTGTGAGCCAAATAAAACCTCTTTTCTTTATAAACCACCTGATTTGTTATAGCAACACAATAATGGACGAAGTACTATTAAGCTTTAGGAAAGGAATATTGCTTTTCAGGCCATTGTCACACTTATTTACTAAAAGGCAAGCCAAGGAAACACTGAAATGACTCCCTTCCCCTGTGTCCATGTTGACCTCACTTCAGCAGGAAAATTTCAGTTTGACTAGGCTTTGCCAGACGTTTCGTTCAGTGAGAGCCTCTTGTTCTGCAGAACTTAATTTTTCTTACAGCGGAATTGGTAACTTGGTCTTCTTGATTGTCATTCTCCAACTTTGCCACAAACTCTGCCTCTCTGTATTTGACCACTCTGACCCTCTTGGATAAGGGATGAGTCTAGTCTTCAGTCCTTTCCCTTTGGGTTGAAGGGCACAGTATTTTTTCCTCTAATGCTGCTTCACTGAAAAGGTATGCAGTGGAAGGGGAAGTGACTCTAGTCTCGTGAAAGGGACTTCCTCATGAGGCAAGTAATTGTCTTCTCACATGACATTCATCTCCAGGGTCGCTGTCTCAGGAACAGTAACATTTCTAAAGATCTTAAAAGAAAAAATTTCTCCCACTTATCTGTACCTTTATGAAGCAGTTTATTGGATCATGGGTGTTTCTGGCCTTTCCTCTACCAGAACTTCAAGTCCCTGGCTCTTTAGGCACTCAGACTGTCTTTTCCCTCTGGTTTATCAAAATATGTTTGCAGGAAAGGATATTATATAGGTCATTTTATTTGCATTAAGCTTTCATGTCATCTTTTCCCAGGTATTTTCATATTGTCTTATCACCATTTCATTTGTTGAATAAATGTCTTACCACACCTTGCTGTATTTTTTTTTCAAATTTGGAAATCAAGAAATAATTAGGAAATGAAAGAAGTAATTAGGAAAAGCACCACACTGTATATTTTAAATATATAAAATTTTATTTGTCAAATATGCCTCAGTAAAGCTGGTGGAACAATAATTAGGGCAAAGATTGGGAGTTAGGTGGCAATTCTCTAAGAATTTTATGTATGTCAGTTAGGCCATTGTATACGCCATCTAAGTGCCCAGTTAAGTAGAAGATCTAGAAATAGGCCTTCTAGGTTCCAATTTCCTGAACCTCAAGATAACGCCCTATGTGCCTCAAAAAACACTGATGAGAAAGCACAGCTATTAGGGGCTAAGATCATGTTCTCTTACAGAGCATTGTTCCCACCCCTAGGAATGTCCTTATAATTTAATTAATCACTGCAGAGTGGACAGTGGTCCAAGACAAGCAAATGCTGCCATGTCATTGAAAGTTGGGTCAATGACGAAGATATGTATCCTGAAATACGAAAATGGAGCAATGGAGCCAGGGGCCAAGAAATGTGGGTGGCCTCTGGAAAGGGTAAAGGTGTAGATTCTCCCCTATAGCTTCCAGAAGGAATGCAGCCCCGCTGTCACCTTGATTTTTGTAGGACTTATGAACTCCAGAAGTATAAGATAATAAATATGTATTATTTTAACCCACTGAGTTTGTGATGGTTTGTTACTACAGCCTCAGAAAATAAATACAGAACCCATGCTTTTTGGATCATTAGGCCTTGCTATCTTGGATGCCAACAAAAAGAGAGCCTGTGGAATAATAGGGCCATCCTAAGGAAAAACAGAAACACATGAGTGTTTGGAAATAATATGTGTAATTCAGTCCTATTGTAGGGGTTATTTAGTTTTGCTTTATACCTTGAAGCATAATGGAATAATCTTTGATCACCACTAAAAAGCATGAAAGAGCATGAGAGAGAAAAAGGAGTCAGAGAGAGAGAGAGAGAGAGAGAGAGAGAATCCACTTTACCCAAAACTGATATTTTGAAAATATAGTTACTGTGATATCTGGTATCCATCCACTAGATGTCAGGAGAGACAATGTCAAGGCTCCTACTGATTGCTTCAACCTTCTCAGGTAGCATTTCTGACAAGACTGAAAGGCAGTTGAAATTGCAAAACAATAGCAAAACTATATACTAATCTACATTTTAAATGCAGACAGAATACAGTAAATATTCCATATGATTTGAATTTGGAATATATATGACAACATGTACACTTAGTCTTCACATGAAGCCAAATGAAATGTTGCCAGACTTTAAAATAGTTTCTGGTGATCCACAGAGGGTATTCTGGGCATTTCCCAGTAGCCTGTGGCTTAACCTGTACTTTTTGCACTTTCAAAAAACACCTCACCTAGAAAGCTTCTTAGCAACCTACTCCAAGGGAATTTGCATTATTGGTTTTGTGTAAGTTAGTTCATTTTTGTGGTTCTTGTTAATACCCATTTGTGACTGCCTTCATAGAATTCATGTGAGAAAAGCCATTGTGTCTTGAATAATATTTAATTTGCTTATTTAGATGGTTTAAGTAATTTCCCCTAGATTCTGTCTGCTCTCTGTTCTCAAATTGACTGGCGTGGTTCTAATTAACTGTAGCTCTCCCTTTAAGTTGTAGTTCTTTGGGTTTGCTCCCAGAGAAGAATGGGTGGGACTGGCAGGAAAGCAGAGAAATAATAAAGACCATAAATAACGAAGGTTTAAGTAAACGATGTTGTCAGGTGACTCATCCACATGGCATGGGGTCAAGAGAGCAGAAATGGCATGGTTCAAGAGAGCAGAAAAGCAACGAGAAACAAAAACAACACAAAAAGGACAGCATTTATTGCTGACCTGTGGGGTGTGTGTGTGTGTGTGTGTGTGTGTGTGTGTATGTGTGCGTGTGTACACGCACGTATGCTAGGTTGATTTCCAGACAGAAATGTAACCATAGATTCTTCCATAGCGTACCTGACCAAAGCTTGCTAAAGATTGTCCATTGATTGTAGACACAGAACCTGTATCAAAAAATTGGACTAGAGCTAAAACAATTATGTCTTGGGCCGGCCGCAGGGGCATAGGGGTAAAATGCAATGCTCTCTAAGGCTGGCCCATATGGGAAGGTTACATGTTTGCACCTGGAGACCTCCCTGAGTATGCTGGACATGCATGTGTCCATGATCCAGGGCTGACTGACGCTGCGAGTGGATCATGGCAGCAAGACCCTGTTGGGGGTGGTCTCTCTCTGTCTCTCTGTCTCTCTCTAGGGAGAAATAAATAAACTTAAAAAAAAGGATTATGTCTATGCCCAATACAGTGGAAAGCTGAATTCTTAGTATTAACCTCTTTAATTCTTCCTGTCACATCTGTGTCATTACTATCATCAGATATTTTCACATGCCATACTTACTTTCCTTCTTAAGGCACAGTATAACTTTCCAAGTTTTTCTCTTTTTCTATTCGTGAGTATTGCTGAGTGTTTCTTATATTTGTGAAACTCTCTGAATTTTCTTCTCTCCTAACTTGCAGATGTTCTTGGATCATCTTTGGTTAACTTTAACATTCGCTTCCATAGTTCAAGGAATCAGAGAACCTGCACTCTATCTGCAGTCTTATATTTTCATACAATGACCCAAAGTTTGTCAAGACATGGGTTGTTTGAGCTTTTATCGTCTTCTATATCTACCTTTTTAAAGTGATATTTTAACTTTTAATTTTAAAAGTAATGTGTATGTGCACATGGTACAAAAACAAAACAGGAGAAATAAATAAACATGTTTTTTAAAAACTCAAATAAAATGAGGGGCTGTCAGGTAGCATAGTGGTTAAGTTGCTGGACTCCCACATGGCTGACTGTGGTTCAAGTCCCAGACCTGGCTTGCTTTCTCACTTTCCCTTTCTCTCTATAGTAAAATTAAAAAAAATAATAAAATTAAAAAAAGAAACTCAAAAAATGGAAAGTTTCCTCCTATTCTCACACCAGCCATTCATTTTCCTTCCTAGGGCAGTAAATATGATCAACTACTATCAATTTTTTTGTATATTTTTCAAAGATATTCTAAACATTTATGCAATACAAATAATAACATACTTTATACACTTGTCTATATCTGTTTTTAATGTTATTTTGGAGGTAGTTTGTATCAGTACATGTAGAAATGTCTAGTTCATTAATGGGTAAACTATAATTCATTGATCTAGATGGTTTATGATCTTTGCTATTAAAAACACTGTTCTAGTGCTCATCTTGAGCATGTGTCTAAGAGGAATTTGTATTTCCTTTTTTTGGGTGAATTATTTATACTTATCTTCTGCACAGGTTTTTTTTTAAAATTTTTTTTTCAGGGGAGGCAGAGATCGTTGCTATAGGGCACTCATAGGAGAGACAGAAAGATAGAAAGTGAGAAATTATCCCCCCAGGGGGGTGGCCACACCACAATCCTTCTCCTCCATTCTCCTCTTGGGATTTTGGGCATGCATGAATAAACACCCAGCGTGTTTATTAAACCTCCGGGTCCAGGACTCAAACCATGGTTGACTATGTGGGAGTCTAACAACATAACCATTGTGCCATCTGCTGGTCCCCCACTGAAGTTTTTAATTGGATTCCTGGCTTTAGTCTTATTTATATGAAGGAGAATTTATATATTAAGGAAACGAGCCCTTTGTCTGTGGTATGTTGCTATTTTTCCCAGCCTGTCTTTTGATTTCCTGATATGATTGTTTTTCATGATACAGTTTATATATTTTAAAGTTATATAGTCAAACTTGTCTATCTTATGGCTTTGGGGTTATGTGACATTTTATTTGACCATTATTGTGTTGCTAAACAGAAATACTGGAAGACTGAGTGATTTATAATGAACAGAAGTTTATTTGGCTCATGATTCTGGTGGGCGGAAAGTCCAAGAGGATGAGACCAGCATCTGAGTGGCCTCTGGTGCTCTGTCATGACATGGCCAAGAGAAGCAGGCAGGTCAGCAGCCATGAGCAGAGAGAGAGAAGACACAGACTTTATCACTTTCTCTATTTGTCCCTCCCATTCTCCCAGTTAATTGGATGGTGCCCATTCACACTCAAGGAGGTTCTTCCTCTCTCAGTTCACTGACACACATGTCAAACTTTTCTGGCAAGGAGCCCATCTAGTTTGAAGGTGTGTCTTCCTCTTAAAGGTATTACCACTTCCCAATGCCATACATTTGGGACTGAATTCCAGCACACAAACCCTTGAGGGAGAAGTGATTATCCAAACCAAAGCAGAAATATCAGATCTTTTCCACCCTGCAATTACTTTTAAAATTCACTCATATTGTCTTCTAGTAATTTTATGGTTTTAACATTTCAAGCTTAAATATGTAATCCATTTGATATAAGACATGAAGCAGTGGTTTAATTTTCTAAATATACTTTTAAATAATTTCCCCTTGATTATGTACCATTATAGCCACTCATTGTAAAAACAATTTAAAGTTCCAAAAAGTAAAAAGAAAAAGAATAATCTTTTATCTTT
>NW_006205516.1:2002541-2014248 GCF_000334495.1 Tupaia belangeri chinensis
CATATACATAGAAACAGCTTTTTACTTTATCAAGATCATATGATATATACATTTTAGTATCCTATTATTTTTTCAACTTAATATTGTATCGTGAGAAAATTTCCCTTGTCAAATGTGCTTACTCTTGAAATATGAGTGCTTTTGTTGCCTATCTGCATCTGTCTCATCTGCAACTATTTTGGGACTCAGTTTGAAAACTCTGGAGTGACAAAAACTGTCTATGCAAATAGTTATAACTAGTGTTTGGGCAGTCTCACTTTTTGATAGGTACCTGGTAAATGCTTATTGATAATATCATGTCTTCCCTTCCATCATTCAAATCTTTGATTACAAGTTAAGTGTGGATATAGCTAATTTGGGGGCCAAATACTATTCCTTACATAATGCTCCAAGAATAAATCACAATGCTGTATGCCAGGTAAATATTCAATGCAACTTTTTTTTTAAGTTAGTAATCATTTTAATATCTTAGAATGGCTTTTTAAAAATTTTATTTTATTTTTTATTATCATCTTAATCTTCTTTATATTACATTGGATTACATATAACTTTACAGTGTATTACATTGCTTTTTCAAAAGGGAATGCCATGCATGTCAGTCAGTACAAAGACATTAATCTCCCCGCTTCAACATTCGATATCTTTTCTATGTTTTCCCCAATCATTATTATTATTATTATAATTATTTGTTAAAACAGCCAATCCCTATTTCTCATTTTGCTTGTAAAAATACTTTGCCCATCATGAAATACTTCTCAGACCAATCCAGTTGAGAATACTATGCATGTCCTCATCAACAGGTAATAAACCATATCTGTTTAATATTCAATGCAACTTTGATGTAATACCATTTTGAACCTAGATCACACCAAATCATTATTTTCTATGCACAATTTGCTATTAAGTGTATATATGTATATTTTTTTGAGAGGTTTTTGCTACAGGGTGTGTGCACTCGCCAGAAAGACAGAGAGAGACAGAGAGACAGAAAGGGAGAAATCACCCCCTAGGGGAAGCAGACACGCCGTCCCTTCTCCTCTGTTCTCCTCTTGGGATCTTGGGCATGCATGCACACGTGCCCAGCGTGAGTTTTAAGCCACCGAGTCTGGGACTTGAACTGCGGTCGACTACATGGGAGTCCAGTGACATAGCCATTATGCTAACTGCTGGTGCTTATTAAGTATATATTAATGCAACAATCCTTTGATAATTATTTAAAGAGACAATACAACAGGACTGTGGTGGAGAGAGATTTGATTTCTGATGGGGGGAGTAATGAAAGTCTTCACATAACAAGTGGCATTTCATATGGGACTGGATGGAATTTGATAGGTAGAGATAGGAGTGAGAAGGACAAGATATTTCTGGCAGGGAAAATGCAATGTGCTAAAATCTGGAAATAGGGATATAATATACTAGGAATGTTTAGCATATTGCTAGCAGTCCAGTTTGGTTGGGGCATGGATTACATGCTTGAGAATAGGGAGATGCCAGGTTTAAAAAATCACCTTTGGGGAACCAGCAGTTAGCGTAATGGCTATGTTGCTGGACTCCCACGTAGTCGACCGTGATTCGCGTCCCAGACCCGGTGGCTTAAAACTCACGCCGGGCGTGTGTGCGTGCGTGCCCAGGATCCTGAGAGGAGAATGGAGGAGAAGGGATTGCGGTGTGGCCATCCCCCCTGGGGGGTGATTTCTCGCTTTCTGTCTCTCTGTCTTTCTCTGGCTGGCTGGCGAGCGCACAAACCCTATAGCGAAAATATCTCAAAAAAAAAAAAAAACCTCACGCCGGGGGCGTGTGCGCGTGCCCAAGATCCTGAGAGGAGCATGGAGGAGAAGGGCTTGTGGCCTGACCATCCCCCCTGGGGGGTGATTTCTCGCTTTCTGTCTCTATGTCTCTGTCTGGTGAGTGCACGCGCCCTATAGCGGAAAACCGCTCCAAAAAAAAAAAAAAATCACCTTTGTGGACTGGCCCCATAACCCTGCAGTTAAGGGAGTTGGATCCTACACGGCCAGTCTCACAGTTTGAATCCAGGCCCCGGTCACTTGAGGAACACAGTGGGCACAGTGTGTACACACACCCCAAATTCCAAATAGGATGGAAAATTGGAAGAAAAGGGATTGCAGTATGACCATGATCCATGGAGGGAAGAGATGCTTTCTCCCTTCCCCACCCTATCTTTCTCTGGTGAGTGTACATGCCGTTTGTCAAATTTTTAAAAAAATGAGTTTCGCAATTGCAAAGCTTCAGGAAGGCTTTGATAAACAGAAGAATTGATACTTCTTTATGCAGTAGGATGATCAAAGGTCTTTAATTTTTTTTACTGTGGAATATGTTAAACATACACAAAAGTAAAGCAAACAATATGATGTCTCATGTAGCCATCACCCTGCTGTGGTACTTGTCGCCTTATGGCCACTCTCACTTAAACTCATGCCCCATTTCTCCCATATTATTTTGAAGGAAATCCTAGTATCTTATTGTTTCCTACATGTAACTCTAAAATATAAGGATTCTTATATTTACAAAAATATATTCCAAAAATATGACCACAATACAATGATTACATTTAAAAAATTGACATTTTCTTAATGTGACTTAAGGCTTTTGAAGAAGACACACCATGACTAGTGTAGTGCTCAACCTAGAAAAGAATATGGTTGTTTCCCCAAGTATAAAATATTGTGTAATTCAACTGCATGAACTTGATATTGTATAGAGAGCTACCTAAATGCAGAAAACATAAATGAACCATGTTTTTAATGAATGGTGAATACTTTGCTGACATAAAATCATTTAGAGATTAAAAGAAAAAAAAACAAAACAATTACGTCAGAAGCAGAGCTTGGAAATGATGTTTCTTGGAAGGGAAAATGGGGGGCCAGCAGGTGGCATAGTGGTTACATCATTGGACTCCTACATGGCTGACTGTGGTTTGAGTCCTGGACCTGGTGGCTTCAAACTCATGCCGGGCACATGTGTGTGTGTGCCAGAATCCCGAGAGGAGACAAGAGAACGGATTGCTGTGTTGCTGTGTGGCCATCCCCCCAGGAGGTGATTTCTCTCTTTCTGTCTCTTTGTCTCTCTGGTGAGCACACATGCTCTATAGCAAAAATCTCTCAAAGGAAAATGGCATAGTCAATTTTCATTAAAATAAATCTGACAAAATTCTCTTCTCCACCTTTTAAAGTCTTTCATAGAAATAACAGGGGTCCATTTTCTTTAGTCTTTGGCACCTTTGTCTGGAACTGTCGCAGTAAAGGAGAGATTAAAAAAAGGCAAAAAAAATGACTAAGGTTGAAGAGGGATAATTAAAGGAAAAGAAAGAAGGAGATAGCTCAGTATCGCAATAAATTGTGTTGTTCTAAAGAAATTCCATTATATAATCAAAATAGATTATTATCTGGGAGTTGGTTGAAAAAGTTCTGCTATTGAGGTGGAAATGCAATTATGTTGTGTTGGATGTTGATGAAGAGAAAGCCATTGAAATCCAGAAGCCTCCTTACTCCCCTGGGTGCCTTCATCCCTATGACATTAGCCACCTGGAGCCCTGTTTGTTCAGTTGCCCATCTGATAGAATATCCAATCTCCTCATTTCCTGTGCTGTGGAAAATTATTTTATGCACCAAGTGACTAGACCCTTCTTTGGAATGGAAATCGCTGATGTATTTGAGACAATGTATTTCGCACAAGACAAAGATGAGTCTTAGATTCCTAGCAGATCTTCCTCAAAACCTGTCAAATTTTTAAAAAGAAAATAATAGAAGTTCAGATTGGATTCAGTAGAGCAGAGGTTGTTTTGTAAGGCAAGTGCTTTATTCTAACTTATTTTCTGAAGACCTATTCTAACGAGATGGGGGGCATCTATTAGTAACAGCTGTTTCTACTGCTAAATTTTAGTTGTAATTCAGCCCCTCTGTGAGGTCACAAAGCCATATAAATGTAAGAGAACAATTGCACATTGTAGTGAGATGCTGATATTTGCGGCTGAATGACTTTCCATTCGAGATGGATAGAAAATGAGATATGCACATTTTAAAAAACTGCATTTTCTTTGAAATACAGTAGTCCCAATAAGAAGCAGAGGCTTCTGAGTGTAGGAAGCAGAACGTGGCATATAGTTTGTCTTCACTCCTGTTCTTGTTCTTTCAGACCTTGCTTTTTTTTCTTTGGGTTATTGGATTTGTTATCTATTGTTCTGTTGCTAACACATTAAGTTGATGCAATCCCTTAGATTATACGGGCTCGCTAGTTCTTTGCACAGCACTGAGATAGAGCAAACATTTCAACAGAGTAGACTAGATAGATATAAACTGTGGTAACCTCTCCCTTATCTGTAGTTTAGAATTCCAGCAGTCTTAACTGGCCTCTCTGGAAGATGGCCAAAACATAGAAGAAAATAAAGAAGGCCTTTAAGAGGTCAAAATAACTATCACAAGGACCATGGGCTTTACCCTGTAGGGGAAGCACCAGGAGAGGTACTCAGGTCCTAACTTAAATTAGTAGCATTATTTTATACACAATTCTAATAGACTTCATTATCTGGCTTGCTGGCCCACAGTAAATGAGACGACAGGCTATTAGCAGCAGGTCCACTGAGAATCAGAAGAAATAATGGCCAAAAGCTTGAATGCAAGAGTAGAGAAGAATTTTAAAAGACATACACAAAACCTGAGAAAATCTCAGCAGTCGAAGGCTATTGAGTGAATGGGGCAAGCAACCACGAGGGCCGCAAAGACTTTGAGTGTGTCTCTACCTTGAAGACAGGCAGTAATATCTTGTCTCTCTAGATGTATTCCCAGCACTTAGCCCATAAAATAGTAAAAAGTAAACAGACCTTCTTTTTTTGGTAGGACATACATGAAAGCAGGATCCGAGTATAATCTGATAGTGCTCATAATACTAAACCCAAGTCATCAAATAATAATTAGATTATATTCACTCTTTGATTAAAAAGGCAGGAAAAATAATTCCATCCGGGAAAATGTAATTAAAAACACTCAGTTAAAGGGAACCAGCAGTTGGCGTATGGCTATGTCGCTGGACTCCCACGTAGTCGACCACAGTTCGTGTCCCGGACCCAGTGGCTTAAAATTCACACCGGGCGCGTGTGCATGCGTGCCCAAGATCCTGAGAGGAGGATGGAGGAGAAGGGATTGCGGCGTGACCATCCCCCCTGGGGGGTGATTTCTCGCTTTCTGTCTCTATGTCTCTCTCTGTCTGTCTGGCGAGCGCACGCGCCCTACAGTGAAAATCTCTCCAAAAAAAAAAAAAAAAAACCTTAAAAAAAAAAAACACTCAGTTAAATACCTAGGCGTGGGGACCAGCAGTTGGCGTAAGGGCTATGTTGCTGCATTCCCAGGTGGTCGACCACGGTTCGAGTCCTGGACCCGGTGGCTTAAACTTACATTGGGCGTGTGTGTATGTGTGCCCAAGATCTGGGAGGAGAATGGAGGAGAAGGGATTGCGGTGTGGCTATTTCCCCTGCGGGGTGATTTCTCACTTTTTGTATCTCTGTCTCTCTGGAGAGTGCATGCATCCTATAGCAAAAAAACTCCAAAAAACAAAAACAACCCCCCACCCAAAACCTCTCAAAAAGCACACACAAACAACAAGAACAACAACAAACACTCAGTTAAATACCTAGGTGTGAGATTGCTAGAACATATGGTAGCTTTATGCTTAACTTTATATGAAACTCCTGAACTGTTTTCCAAGGTGGCTGTAACATTTTGTATTTCCACCATCAATTTTTCAGAGTTCCTGTTGCTTTATACCTTTGTTAGCACTTGGTATTATCAGTTTTTTTTTTTTTTAATTTGCTGTTCTAATAGGCATGCAATAGTGTATCACTTTGGTTTAAATTTGTATTTCACTAGCAACTAATGACATTAAACATCTTTTCATGTGCTTATTTGTCATTTGTGTATCTTTTTAAATTGTCTTTTCAAATAATTTGACCTTCTTAAAAAATTTTGCCAAAGAGTTCATGCTTTAGCCAGAGGAAGATAGAAAGACAGGGAGGGAGAGAGAGACAGCATCCCCCTAATGGGACATGATCATGTTGTGATCCCTTCTCCTCGATTTGTCCATCCTGCAGAGATTTTGGGCACACGTGCACATCCATCCAGTGTGTTTTTCAAGTGACTGAGGCTGGTACGCAAATGTACAGTTATAGATCTGGCTCCCTTAACCACTAGGCCAAGAAGCCAACCCTTGACCGCTTTTAAAAATGGGTTTTCTTGTTATTGAGTTTTCAGGTTTGTTTTTTTTTTTAATTTTTCTTTTTAATGACTATTTCTTTCTTTTGTGAGAGACTGAAGCAGGGAAAGACAGGCACCCCCAGCAGGGTCCTCACCTTGCTATCTGTCCCCAGTCTCAGCCAGTCTGGATCCTAGGCACATGCATTCGTGCCCTGTGTGTATAGGGAGATCCCATGATGTATACCTAGGACCTTCTCATGCAGGGCAGTTGCATTACCTCTATGCCATCACCTAGCCCCTCAGAATTCTTTAAATATTTTGGGTATAAGCCTTTTATCGGGTAAGCATTTACCTAAGTAAAATGAAAATTTGTGTTTATACAAAAACCTGTTTGTAAATGTTTATAATGATTTTATTTATAATTGCTAAAAACTAAAAGTCACTCTAATGTTTTATAGTGAGTGATTAAAATTTTTTAAGTGAAATACTACTTAGAAAAAAAATACTACTTAGAAAAAAAAAAAAGAACAAACACCTGATGCATTTAACAATATGAATAAAACTCAGATGCTTTATGCTGAGTTAAAGAAGCCAGGTTTAAAATGCTACATATTTGGGCCACCCTGTTGCATGACGGTTAAGGGTGCTGAATCCCACATGGTCAGCTGTGTGTAGTTTGAGTTCCAGACCTGGTGGCTTGAAAAATATGTTTGGTGCTTATACACGTGTGCCCCAAATCCTGAAAAGATGGAGAAATTTAGAAGAGATTGAGTTTTGATCATTCCCCATGGGAGATGCTTTCTCCTTTTTCCTCTCTTGGTCTGTCTGTCTTTCTCTGGGGGGCACATGCACCCTATGGCAATATTTTTTAAATGATACATACTGGGCCAGCTGGTAACATGGTGGTTGAGATGGCTGGATCCCACATGGCTGGCTACGTGGTTTGAGGCCTGACCCAGGAGCTTGAAAAACATGCTGAGTGCTTGTGCATGCTTGCCCAAAATCCCAAGAGAAGGGTGGAGGAGAGAGGATTGCAGTGTAGCCATCCATCCTGGGGGTACTTTCTCACTTTCCAACTTCACCCCATCTCCACTAGCCCATGCTTCTTATAGCAAAACTATTAGAAAAAAAATGCTACATACCATATGATTACATTTATGTGAAAATAGATCACGGTTGCCAAGAGCTACAGAGTGGGCATGGGGGTTGAGTGTAAAGGAACAGCATGGGGGATAATGAAACTGTTCTATATCTTGATTTTGCTAGTGGCTCATCATCACTCATAGAATTAATAATATAACAATAGGTGAATTTTTTAAAATAATGATTTATTTTTAAATTTTTATTTATTATCATTTCTGTTTATTTTGCTGTAGTGCACATGTGCTCATCAGAGAGAGATAGAGAGACAGAAGGAGAGGGAGGAAAAGTGAGAAAGCAAGCTGTCAGATCTGGGACTCGAACTGTGGTCAGCCACGTGGGAGTCAGTGTTCCAATCACTATATGTCACCTGCCAGCCCCAACAGTAGGTTAATTTTACTGTATGTGAATTATACCTCAGTTTTTAACAAAAGGGGTAAAAAAACAGTTGGGGTACTGAAAGGAAGTAAGCTTTGCAATTGTGAGAAATACATTCCTGTGGTTGCCTTTCAGGGGGCTTTCAGCAAGTGACAAAACTTGATTAGTCATTCGAATTCTGTTAAAAGTGTAATCTTGCTTTGGGGGAGGCACAGATAAGAAGTTGTAATCATCTGAATTTTAAGTTGCAGATAATTGTGAATGCAGCAGCATCAGGCCTTTGGTTGGCAGTGAGTTATTTATGTGATGGACAGACAGAGTTGCAGTGTAAAGAAGAGAGAGAAAACAAATTGTGAGTAAATGTATACCAGCTTCTCTGGTCTGTCCTTATTTTACACACACACACACACACACACACACACACACACACACACACATTTACACTAGACCTCTTTTCTTCCTCCTCATTATCCTCACCATCCTTCAGACTGGGGCTAAATCTCTTTGGGATCCAGGTACACTATCAGTACCCCAGTCTCACAGCTTTCCTTATCGCCTACGAACATTACGAGCTGTGCGAATTTGCTCAGATTGGCCTCGGTGTTTGATATACCCTATCCCCTCTGATTTCCCTCATCTATGATAGACATAATTGCATCTACCTTTCAAGGTCCAACTCAGAATCTGCCTGCTCCATGAAGCCTTCATCAATCACTCCCTTTAGAAAGGATTTCCCCTCCTGTACTTAGTAGAGTCACAGAAAATGGACTTGACTTGGGCAGCAAGCAGAAGAAAAGAATAAATATATGCACATTACAAACACTGAATAAAATGTGTGATGGGCCTGGACCGTCAACTTTGTTTGTATAATGTAGTAGTTAAGAGCATGGAAGCATCACATTGCCTAGGTTTGAACACCAGGTCTACTGTATACTGGCTGTGTGATATGGACAGATTACTTAACCAGTAAGTCTCAGGTTCTCATCTATAAAGTGGAGATAATAATAGCACTGGCCTGTTGTTTTGAGAAATAAATGAATTACTTTATATAAAGTGCCTGGCACATATGCAGCCCCATGTAAATATTATTATTTTGGAAATAGCCTAATAGTTCCAACTAATTCCAATTAGATGAGCTAAACATATTAATTTAAAGGATATGCTGGTTTCAAGGGGATATTATCATTAGGTGAGGCAGAGATTTAAGCTAGCCTTGACATTCATCTCACCCAGTCATGTCAGAATGATCAGCAGCACTGGTTCCATTATAGATTCTAACCTAACTGTGAAAATATATCACTTCAGTCTTCATAATAGGACTTTAAAGGGGGCTGTGTTGGTGGAGGCTGGGGGAGGGAGCGTCAGCTGCTGTATGGACTTTTCTGAAGAGAGCCCTTATAGCTGCCCTGTTCTACTAGCAGCCTTTTGATATTCTAGGCAGCTGCCTGACACTGCACTTCGGTGCCCCACAGTGTAATTAACAGGCACGCACACAGCTGCCTTGTCAAACAATTGGCCAGACTTGGCAGTGTATGCTGCAGAGGCGGGTGGTGACAGGGAGCACCCAGGATACGTTCACCACCTTGGCCACTGAGCTTTCCTAACAGCTCCTCAGCAACACAGCAGCTGCACCCTGAGCACTTCTCAAAACAGTGTTCCTCTTAATTTCTTAGAGGGGACTATTCAAATTTCCCAATTTATAGTGAGTTTCTATTCTCTAGATCACAAAACATCACTCGTTTGAAATCCTCCTTGATGTTACCAGAGTTGGCTGTGACTGAACCATTAAGCTTTTTTTTTTCTTTTTTTTTTTTGCTGTTGTTGTTTTATCTTGTTTTTCTTTATTTTTGAATTCTCTAAATTACACAGAAACGTTTGCATCCTTGTTACTACTGGCCAGATAAATCTTGTTCAGGGAAGGAAGGAAGTATATTAGAGGAACTGTGATGTCAGGGAAAAGTCATGGGACTGGAAATCAGGAGACCTCATTTTTTGTTCTGGCTCATTAGTTTCATGACCTTGAGAAAGTTGTTTATTCTCTCTGGACCTTTGCATCTCGTGTATAAGTGAGATGGTTAAGTTGGAGAGGAACTTTCTAAGATATTGGTGGCTTTGGGAATCTAATACTCATGAGTACTTGAAGGGCTCTGGATCTTAGATTCTGGATGCAGTGGAGTCCCATGTAAGACTTTTATAACTGTCCCTACAGTGAAGCTTTGCCCATTGCCAAATAACTGACTCTTACACAGAATAGAACACCTGTCCTTGAAATTTCAGCCTATGTTGCTTTCCAGCCTTTCTTGAAGATGTTATGTAATCTTAACGGGGTTATATTCAACAGTGGCTTTAGGTAAAATCCTTAAGAATGACAAAATGGAACCCGAGGATCAATTCTGAGTCCAGCTTTGCCACTTTATATAGGGTGTACTCCCACCCTGGGCTTGCTGGTTTATGGTATGTTTTTATATTTTATCCAGGTCAGTCTTCAGTCTCCTAGTTTGAGAAACACTGTTGATTTTAGCTGGGCTCATTTCCTTTATGGAGAAATGTTATCTCATGTGGGGGCAGGGGGCGCTTTACCTAGAGGGGTAATGGCTGGCCTTTGGGAATCTCACTGTATGCCTTCTGCACATGTTTGGTGTTATTATTTTTTTTTACGATAGTGTGTGTGTGTGTGTGTGTGTGTGTGTGTGCAAGAGAGAAGGGGAGGCATCATTGACAGGGTCTTATTCCACTGTAATCCCCTTTACCCAATCCTATAGCTCCTCAGGATCCTGGGTGCCTGACATGTTTTCAGGTCTACCCAGGGATCCAAACCTGTGGTTAGCCATATGGCTTCTAGCCTTGCAGGGCATTTCTGTTAATGCTGTGCCACAGTGGCTGGGCCAATTTGTCCATTTGAAATCAGGTTGAGAAGAACACTGGAGACAACTTAAATGGGTTTGGGAGTACCTAAAAGGGGGAGCAACATTCTCAGGATGTGTGTGGTCAGAAGGTTCAACAACCCCAGTCAGTACTGCTGGCTTTGCCTTTGGGGAGTGAGTAATATTTGTGGGTAAGAATCAAATCTGTGCATTTCTTCCCGACTATGTATTCAGTTATGTCCAGTTGGTACCTTGACATTGACCTCGGTGGAAATATTTTTTTTTCATTTTTTTCTTTTTTTTTTGAGAGGTTTTTGCTATAGGGTGTGTGCGCTCGCCAGAAAGACAGAAAGAAACAGAGAGAAAGAAAGCGAGAAATCACCCCCTGGGAGGATGGCCATGCCACAATCCCTTTTCCTCCATTCTCCTCTCGAAATCTTGGGCATGCACGCACACACGCCTGGTGTGAGTTTAAACCACCGGGTTTGGGACTCAAACTGCAGTCTACTACATGAGAGTCCAGCGACATAGCCATTATGTCGACTGCTGGTACCGGCCTTGGTGGAAATATTTTCATTATGGAAATCAGCAAAAACTACAAATCAAGATGTTTCTTTTCTCAAACTTTTTCCTTTCTCTTGTTCAGATTGAATAATTTCTATTGATTTATCTTTAAGTTCATTGGTGCTTTCTTATGCCAGTTCTAGTCCTTTAGAGTGAATTTTTAATTTTGGGTATTGGTACTTTTCAATGACAAACTTTACATTTAGTTTTCTTTGTATCTTCTATTTCTCTTTTGAGACTTTTTATTTTTCCACTTGTTTCAAGAATGTTCATGATTGTTTGTAGGAGCATTTTGTAATTACTGTTTTAAAGTTTGTTGTCAACCTTATTAAAAGATGGAGAATGAGTTGAAAAATCCACTCTCTAAAGATGACATATGAATAGCCAAAAAGCATATGAAAAAATGCTGAACATCCCTCATTATAAGGGAAATGCAGATCAAAACAACAATGAGATACCACCTAACCCCCGTCAGAATGACTAAGATTAAAAAAACAAAAAAATGATAAGTGCTGGCAGGGGTGTGGTGAAAGGGGAACTCTCTTACACTGCTAGTGG
>NW_006205516.1:2027342-2054520 GCF_000334495.1 Tupaia belangeri chinensis
AAACCCTGGCTTTTGACAGAAAGTGGAAGAATATGGAAGATTTACTGCTGAGTGAAGCAAGCCAGGCTATGAAGGAGAGACATTGTATGTCCTCACTCAATATATACCCAGTGTCTGCACTCTGACTGAAACTGATTGACTAAAGGATATAAAAACACAGTAAATAGATGTAAATACCAGATATAGTGTGTGTGTGAAAGAGTAGAGTCTGAGGAAGGACATTTAGAAGAAAAATTGAGAGGCAAAGCATTAATGGGACAAAGAAATATAGCATTATCTGTTGAAGATACTTTTATAGTTTTATCAACTGGACTAGGGAGAAATGTTCACCTGTTGAAATATTCAGTTTGTAAGCTAAATAATGTGATTGAATGTAAAAGAGAAAAATGAAATAAAAAATGTTAAAAAAAGTTTGTCAAATAATTACATTTGTGTCATTTTGATGGATCTGTTGATTGTCTATTTTAATGTAAATTGAGATCTTTATGGTTCTTCATATATCAAGTATTTTTTGGATTGTATCCTGGTCATTTTGAGTGTTATGTCACTAGACTTTGCATTTTGTTTAAGTCCTATGAAACATGTTGATATTTTAACAGGCAATTGACCTGGTTAGTTTTGGCTGCAATTTCCAACCAACCTCTGTGGGTTGCAATTCCAATTTCAGTTCAGTGTTCAAAACCTTTGCATTGTTATTCAGATCTGTCCCACAAGTGTGTCATTCAGTGACACTGACCTACCTTGTGGTCAGTTCTTAAAGTTTTTGGCATGGGCGTTAGGATTAAGGTAATTAGGATCAGATCCATACATGCACAGCTTAGGGGTGAACCAGGCGTTATTACACAACTTTATGAAGTCACTTTCCTTAGTTCCTCCTCTGCAAACTTCCTGGTACCTTATGGTTCCCTGGGGCTTCTTTTTTCTTTCTTCAGCTAGAAATCAGGATTTTTAGATCCTGCACTACACACTTCTGTGAGTATACTCACATTCAGGGCTAAGCAGTGGCAGGACAGAGAACAACAATAACAGTAGAGCCCTGGGACATTGCCTGTCCTCTTGTGGCACAGTTCTTCCAATTAGAAAGGAATGTGTTGGCCCATGCAGGTTCCTCTGCACCACTGCCACTGAATTGCTAGGGGTCTAGGCCATGAGAGAATGGAAGAGAGGGAGAGAGACTCTCTTTGTTAAGGTGGTATAGTATTTTATTGTGTATATATATACCACATTTTCTTTCTTCTTTCTTTCTTTCTTTCTTTCTTTCTTTCTTTCTTTCTTTCTTTCTTTCCTTCCTTCCTTCCTTCCTTCCTTCCTTCCTTCCTTCCTTCCTTCCTTCCTTCCTTCCTTCCTTCCTTCTTTTTTTAAGGTTTTTGCCATAAGGCGTATGCACTTGCCAGAGAGAGACAGAGAAAGACGGAGAGAGAGAAAGTGAGAAATCATCCCCCCTGGGGGTGGCCACGTCTCAATCCCTTTTTCTCCATTCTCTTCCTGGGAATTTGGGCACACACACATGTGCCAGATGTGATTTTCAAGCCACTCGGTTCGGGATTTGAACCATGGTTGGCCAGCGCTTTAACCACCATGCCACCCGCTACACTTTCTTTATCTACTCATCCATGAATGGAAGCTTAGGTTGCTTCCATGTCTTGGCTATTGCGAATAATGCTGCAATAGCCATGGGAATACAACCTTAGAAAAGAATTAAATTCTGTCATTTGCAACAACATGGGTGGAACTAGAGGACATGATGCTATGTGAAATAAGTCAGCATAGAAAGATAAATATTGTATGATCTCATTTATATGTAGAATCTGAAAAAAATTATCTTGGCCCAGTTGCAGTAGCATAGTGGGTAGTCCAGTGTTCTGTAATCCTGGAAGCCATATGAAATACCAGGGTTCAATTTCCAGGTCTACCTGTACATACTGGGCATGCACATGTGCCCCTGATCCTGGGAAAGGCTGTGGGAGGAGCATAGCTGGAGACCTTATTGAGGGTGCTTGTCTCTCTCTTTCTCTTGTGAAAGAAAGAAGTAAACTAAAAATAAATGAATTAATACATAAATAAATACAAATTTGATCTCAAAGAAACAGAGAAGAAAGGTGGTTACCAGAGACTGGGGAGGGGAAGAGAGATGAGGAAAGAAGAGATACAATCTATTGTATTACATGCTGATCATAGTTAATAATAATGAATTATATATTTTAAAGTTGCTAAAATGGATTCTTAGCATTATCACCACAAAAAATGGTAAGTTGATGAGGTGATGGGTATATTAGTTAGCTTGATTGAATCTTCTTATAATGTATACATAGATAAAAAACGCCACATTGGGCTCGGCCTCGTAGTGCACTGGTTAAGCTCTGTGCATGGGGAGTCAGATCGCACATGACTGATTTGCTTGAAAAACGTGCCAGGTGTGTGTGTGTGTGTGTGTGTGTGTGTGTGTGTATGCCCCAAATCCTGATGGGATGATACATGGAGGAAAAAGGATAGCAGTGTAACCACATCCCATTGGGGATAGCTTTCTCTCTGGTGAGCACAATCTCTCTTTCTGGCAATAAAACACACACACACACACACACACACACACACACACACACACATTGTATCCTATAAATATACATGATTATTATTTGTCAATGGAGAATAAAGAAGAAAAGAAAGAAGACATTTAAAAAAATAAAAACAAGGGACCATCAGATGGAGGGGTGGTTGAGGTGCTGGACTCCCACATGGTCAACCTTTGTTCAAGTCCCAAACCTGGCAGCTTGCTTTCTAACTTTCTCTCTCTCTAGCCAAATTAAAATAATAATAATAATAATAACAATAATAATAATTAAGAGAAAATTAAAAAATTCTAAAACAATAAGATAAAAATAAACAAGCAGAAAAAAATCCCTGTCCTGAGCCAGAACTAAAGAGTTTCTCCTTGAGTTTTCTCTGTTCATGCAGAGGCTTTCTTGAGTTTTGGGCTATGTTCTGTTTAGGCTGGGTGATATTGCAGGGTAAACTCACCATCAATTTGGTGACACTTTGTATTCTGCTTTTTTCCCCCATCTAACTGCTAGTGTTTACTTTTCAGTGTTCCTTTTTTTTTTTTGAGAGATTTTTGCTATAGAGTGCATGTGTTTGCTGGACAGAGAGAAAAGCAGAGAGACAGAAAGTGAGAAATACCTTCCCCATTTGAGGGGAGGGGAATGGCAACACAACAATCCCTTCTCCTCCATTCTCCTCTCGGGATTTTGGTCATATATGCACCCATGCCTAGTGTGAGTTTCAAGCTGCCAGGTTTGAGATTTGAACTGCAATTGGCCATGGGGGATTCCAGCAACACAACCACTATGCCATTTGCTGGCCCTACCTTTTCAGCATTTTTGAACAGTTGCTCCCTGAATTCTCTCTGGATGTTATAGCTGCATTCAGTGGAAAGACAGGATAGAGTATGTTTACACCATCTAGCTTGGAGCTAGAAGTCCTTCATATTTTTTTTTTCCTCGAGATTCAGAAGTTAAACATTTATCAGTATCCTACTGGCTGATTACACCAAGTGTGACTGTAATTAAAGAGACTTCTTATACAATCTTTCCTATTACTCTCAGGCACGCCTGCCATTTTCTATTGGTGTGACTCTGAACAATTAATTACTCTACCACTCTGTTCCTCAGTATCCTCATTTGTAACTTATGAGTAGAATAATAATAGTACATACCTCCATTGCATTGTTGTAAGGATTAGGTGACATAACTCAGTACCTATAACAGTGCCTGACTTGCAGTACATGCTCAATAAATGGAAGCTATATTATTTTAAAAATAAGAAAAAAATACTCTTTATATCTCAGTCTCTTTAGTGAACTGAAAAGTGTGTAGTTAGGCAGAAATAAAACACAAGATGTGACATAGTGGATTAGAGCTTCAGATTTTAGGCAGCTGGCCAATTTCCAGTACAGATACTCACTAGCTACATGACATTGGGCAAATCACTTAACCTTTCTGTGCTAGCAGTAAAATGAGTATAATGATATTGTATACTTCCCAGGGTTATAGGGAGGATTAAAGGAGATAATACATGAAAAGGGTTAAATAAATACTGGATATTATTCATATTATTTCGACTTCACTTAGTAGCTGATATGAGCTAAGCCCTGCATAGCTATTTCATTAATATTTTATAGGTATTAATGCCTATACACACACACACACACACACACACACACACACATTCTCTCTCTCTCATACTCACATACATGCACACAGTCTTGGGGTGTTTTGGAACTCACTGATAGCACTACCTTCTCTTCCTGAGACACTGTCCAGTCACTTAGTCTCTGTAGCATTGCAGGGCCAGGAGCAACTGTCATGATCTACTTTAAACACTTGACCTTACTTACTGGACTATAACAAAGAGAAATTAATGAGGACATAGTTAATCTCCCCCGATTGACTAAGGGTGCTGTCACTTCCTGCTTGTAGTTTGTAGTCCTCAGTTCTCTTTAAGTTAACAGATTGTGACTTTCTGTGAGCAGGGCTGACTGCTCACCCTGGCTCTCCTCAGGAACAGCGTGTGCATTGTTTCTGTGGCAAATGGCTGCTGGAGTTAGAGGTTAAGAGAAGTGGTTTTTCTGAAGCATTTTTGTGGTTTGTCTAACACTCTTTTTCCATAGAGCATACTACCTCTAGTTTTCCTCTTTGGGTATTGTTATATTTTTAGGATTTTTTTCTGTACATTAAAAAAAAAAGTTTATTTACTTATTCCAAGAGAGAGAGAGAGAGAGAGAGAGAGAGAGAGAGAGAGAGAGAGAGGACATCCTGGCAGGGTCGTGACACCACAATTCACCCCAGCTTTAGCCAGTCCAGATTATGGGCACATGATGCCTGGAGTACTCAGGGAGGTCTCTGGACATGAACTGGCAACTTTACCATGTGAGTCTGCCTCACAGAACATCATGTTTTACTGCTGCACCACCATCCAGCCCAGTACAGTCTTTTTGATTAAAGAAGTTCTCAGGAGATGAGTGGGAGAGGCTCAGAAAAAAAGCATTTAATAGACACAGGAATGAATATAGATGGGACAAAGTTGCTGTGGAACAGCATACCACAACAGAGTGAGAAAAAAGGGATGTTGCCAGTATATCTCGAGAGAGAAAAAGAAAGAGATAGAAAGAAAAGAGCAAAAACTGAAGGGACATATCATGGTATTGTGTTCTTTGTTGAAAGCAATGACTATGGTAATATCCCTGATTTGATTATCACACACTACATGCATACTTTGAAAGTCCATATTGTACCCCACAAAGATGTATAACAATTCGATGTAAACAAGAAGTTATTTAAAATAAAATTTAAAATAATAAGACCAACAAAATAAAGTTTTCTCAAAGAAGAAAAACAGTAATAAGAAAGATCACATTCTAAAGCTTTGATGAAAGGTAGCTATACTATTTGATATTCAAAGCAGTGGGAGTAATGCTCTTAAAATGATTTGACACTGTTCTGTGGGCTTCCAGCTTCTGCTCCCTTTAGGGAGACAGCATGGTTTAGCAAATAGAGCTCTGGGCTGGCACAAAAAATGATGTCACATATCTGCCCCTCCCTTTCTTGAAGTTATAGGGCAAGTCACACCACTGCTCTGGGCCTCAGTTTCTGTCATTCGAATACACCAAGGTAAGGGGCCACAGCAGCAGAGATGAGCTAAAGCTTCCAATGGAGCAGACGGATACCAGTAACTACAGATGAAAAGCTCAGCAACCAACCGGCAAGAGTACATGATGCCTGCTGGGCCCCTGCTGGGGAAACAAGGGATTTAAGGAGCTGATTTCTAGCCAGTTGCCTTTGCTCTTCCTCCCTTGGGCTGGTGGAAGTGCTGGAAACATGAGTTCTCTGTGATACACAGAAGTTTGAGCCAAATGATTACTGAGGCCTCCAAAATTTGGGGATTATCATGAGAAGGACTGGGGTAAAGCAGGTGCAGGAATATTGCTGAAGCTGCTGCTGTTAGGCTTGGAGGCCCCAGGCAGGAGAAACAAAAATCGAGTCATTTAATCTAGCAGTTTTTGTTTCCTTATTTCTGAAATGGAGTTAAGAATACTGCCTTGATTTACTGTTCAGGTGTTTGTCAGGAGTGAATGGAATAGCTGCTGTAGTAGCACTCCCGAGCAGAAAGACAAGCCATATCAAGGTCCCATTTGGGAAAATTGGTTCCTTCCCTGGTCTTCCCACTCTGGGCACCAGAATCTTAATTGCATTTGCCAGGTGGAGTCCGTGCAGTTCAGCTAACAGTACTTGAACACAATAAAAAGACTTGGCTGAAAATGACTCAATGTAGGTGAGGATTATATACAATCTAGTGTAATTTCAGATGAAGTATAATTACCTGCATCAAACCACAGATCTTATATTGCCAGGTTCTAATGTTAGTTTACAATTTCCTCTTGACTAAGGAATTGGGGAAGATCCTTAGCTTTTGTGGTTAAGAAACTGTTACCTTCTGGTATATTCTGAATGTCTAGCCTTTTTCTCCATGTCTGAGTTCTATAGAGCCTCTTCTGCATGTCTTACACTGTTTCTGTCTCATGCCAACCTGCACAAAAATGAGTGGGGTTTTTGTTGTTCTTTTGGGTACTAAGACACTCATTAATACATATGGGAAATTCACAGTCGTTCAGCAAACATTCATTGTGTTGGCAATGTGCCACATACAAGCTGGAGAGTTGGATACATAAGATTTTTTGAAAAGAATTATTTTATTTCACTTTATTTATTATGATTTGTTTTAATTTGACCAGAGAAAGACAGAGATAGAGACACAGAGACAGATAGAAAGACAGAGAGAAAGTAAGAAAGCAAACTGCCAGGTCTGAGACTCAAACTTCAGTAAGCCATATGGGAGTCCAGTGTCTTTAACCACCACACCACCTGCTGGTTCCCAGAGATTTTTCTTTTTAAAGTTTCTATCCTTTAGGAACTTAGAGTTTAGTAGAGGAGTCAATTAAAGTAATGAGATATGTACTCTGGTCATTTTGTGGAGGGTACTAGGAGAGCCTAACATAGTTCGGGGTATAGATGAGGCTGGTGCCAGGAAGGTTGCCATCTGAGCTGAGAGTCTAAGGAGAGTTGAAGGAGTAGTTGGAATTTCCCTAGAGAAGGTGACTGGGAGAGAAATTTTCCAGGCAGAAGAAGCATCATGTGCCAAGGCATTGGAGACCCTAGCATCTATAGGGAGCTGCAATAACTTGGTTGGTTCAAGAATAAGGACTAAAGGATGGTAAGTATGATGGGAGATGAGACTGGAGGAACAAGCAGGACCTTGGACATAATGCTGGTGAACAACTGGAAATAGTGATGAGTTTTAAGTAGCAAATAAAATGATCAGTTTTTGTGGGGTTTTATTTACTTATTTTTAATTAAAAATAATTTTTAGACAGGATTTCACTGTATTACAATCCTTCTGCCTCAGTCTCCCAAGTAGCTCGGACCGTAGGTGCATGCCACCATGTGACGCTTTTAGGGTGGGCTTGGAATTGGACCTGGGCCTCCCATGTTACTTCAACCGTCATAGTAGCAGTGTCGATCAGTGCATGCTACCATGGCTGTACAGGTTTGTGTTTCTGAGATGAAGCTAGCTCTTTCTCTTTGAGAAAGAGCACAGTGTATCACACACATGAAATGTGGCAGAAACCCAGTTTCCATCCAGGAGATGGCATGGCGATTGGCTATAACATAGTAGTAGTAGGGATGGAGATTCAAACTTGGTCCAACAGTGGTCTCAAGGCAGAATTAACTAAGTGCTGCAGTGACCAAGGCATGTAAGGACTGAGAAAGGGCTCTAAGTTTGTCTCAAAGGAAATTACTGGTGCCAGGACTAAGGGTATGGATAACAGGAAGTGATGATGGCAGTGTTTTCATATGCAGAGTCCAAGAGAGCTACGAAAAGGTGCAATATACTGAGGTCGAGGCCATGACAGTTAATTTCTTATGTTGATTTGCTAGTATTAGAGAGCATAAACTGGTGTTTCTGCTTTATTTGGCCTATAAAACATTGCAAACATGTTGAGTCAACAATAAAAATCCTGGAGGGGCCAGTTCTGTAGCACAATTGTTAATTAAGTACTACACAGAAGAAGTCACATCCCACATGGCCACCTATGATTCAAGTCCTGGCGGCTTGAAAAACATACCTTGCATGCCTAGAATCCGAGTGGATGGAGTATTGGAGGAAAAAAGACTGCTATGACAGGCCCCATTGAGCGAGCCTCTCTCTCGTGTGCATGCATGTACCCTCTGACACTGAGAGAGAGAGAAAAAGTTCTGTCCTAAAAACAAAATCAAACAAACAAACAAACAAAACTCAGGAGCTATTATATTGTAATAATCCAAATTTCTGGTTGGTTTCTCTTGCAAAACCAGATGCTCTGACAACACTGGGCCTGCATTAGTTCATATTGGTCAGTGGCAGCTGCATAGCTGCTCTGCCTCCTGTAGATATGGTGCTTACTTTGCAACCCACGACAGACCTACCCTGCCCATCCTGTATGCATATGCACTCACATTCAGCTCTTACATTCTTACTTCACCTGTCTGGCCACTGTGGGCTGTGGGTTTGTAATCCCCAGGTTAGCTCAGGCCTAGCTGCCTTTTCTAGGCAGCTGGATTGCTCATACAGGATGGTCTTTCTCTTCAGTGAGGAGGCTAGGTCGTCAAGCTGAGAATAAAGGAAATGAAGGACAGATCAGGTTTCAGGAAGGGTGACTGCACTTTCAAATGCCGTCTTCATAATAAACATCCTGGACGTGCCCTGTAGTGCTGTGGTTAAGCGCGGTGCAGAGGGAGCAGGCTCTCGGGGTCTCATGTAGTTGACTATGGTTTGCAGCCAGACCCTGTCGGGGGATTCTCTATTTCTATAGTACACATACATATGCCATTTGGGGAGAAAAAAAGATAACAAATATACTAGGTTTTAAAAAACTTCTTTAAATATGGAACCTTCTCAAAGGCCTTTCATAAAATATTCCTTCTTGTTCCGTATTATGACTGTTGTTTACATGGACTTCCTTCCCACTCATCTTGCGAACCTATTGTGGTAGAACAGTGCCTTTTCTTTGACTGTGGGTCTGAAATAATAGGAGGTGTTGAACACATCTATATATTTGTTGAAAGGGGGAAAAATTAGGGGTATGGAATAAGACTACCCCTCAGGGTTGTTGTGGGACCAGAGGAGAAAATGTACATCAGCATGCATGGCACAGAGCATAGCAGATAATGGACACTTAAATCAGTTTTTTTCTTCCTGCCTATGAAAGGGCTTAAAGAGCAGACAGACAGTAAAGCTGGTTGCGTTCCTTCCCTTTCCCCGTCTCTGATGTCGACATTCCTGAGAAATTCACTTTTGACCATGGTAACAGGGCTTTACATGCAGCCCCTCTCACTTAGCAGGGCACATGATTATGCATTCAGTCCACTGATGGTGTATTACACACACACAGTGCCTGAACTAGGCACTGCTGAGATACCAGAGGTGAGATCCATTCCCTGCCTCTTTCTTTTTGCCTGGTAGGGGAGATTAGGCACTCATTCAAGGAACTCTATATATGAAAAAGCAAACTATTCTTTGTGTCACAAGAGAGGACAGGCAAAATGCCCTAGCTATACCACAGAGGAGGGAAGAGTCTCAAATAGTTGAGGAAATCAGGGAAGGCATTCTGGAGTAGGTGATAACAGAGGGAATAAGAAAGGATAGAATTTCAGCACATGGAGAAAGTCTGTGGAGGCAGTTCTCTACCTGCACAAATTTTTTTTGTTGGAATTATGCCTAATTGTCAAAGGTTTTCTGAAAATCTAAGCAAGTAGATACACTGCTTCTTTCTTTACCAGTGCTCTAATTACTCTCTTAAAGAACTCTATAGACGCATGATGAGAAAGCAACTAAAAACCTCAAAGTATGACACGTAACTAGGTCATGCCACCAGACTTATTTTAAATATTGAACTGGTATAATTTCTTTGCTTATAACTGACCATTTGGCAAATGCTTATTGAGCATCTATTGTGTGGCAGCCATCGGCACTATTACAAGATATTGTGGCATATTAGAATGAATGCAATATGGGCTGTGGCCTCAAAGAGCCTCTAATCTATTGAGACAGGTATGAAAACCATCTAATGTGCTAACTAGTTTAATGGGGTCTGATCAGAGTGTTGTAAGTGTGCAGAGGAGGGAGTGAAGAACTGTATCTGGAGGACTATATTTGTATCTTGAAGGAAGATATCACAAAGAAGGTGACCTTTTTAGTTGGTCTTGAAGAATAAATAGGATTTCTCAAGTCAAAGAAGGGAGAAGAGAATGAATTATTATTAATCAGATCTAGGAGCTTTGCACTTAGCCCTCAGTGAAACCTTGTGGTCCGGGTATTCCGATTTCCATTTTTTTTTCTTGAGAGGATTTTGCTAAAGGGGCGTGTGCTCGCCAGAAAGATAGAGAGAGACAGAGAGACAGAAAGCGAGAAATCCCCCCCCAGGGGGGATGGCCACGCCGCAATCCCTTCTCCTCCATTCTCCTCTTGGGATCTTGGGCATGCATGCACATGCACCGGCGTGAGTTTAAGCCACCAAGGCCAGGACTCAAACAGCGATCGACTACATGGGAGTCCAGCGACATAGTCATTATGCCAACTGCTAGTCCCTTACTATTTCCATTTTGCCGATGAGGAAATTGAATCTGAGATAGAATAAATGACTCACCTTAGGTCACACAGCTAGTCAATGTCAGAGTTAGGCCTTGAATTAAGAGCTTTCTGGCTCCACTATGTCAAGATACCTTCATGAAGAAGGAGCTGGGGCCAGTGGAAATGTGGAAAGTTATTCCAGGCAGAAGAAAAAGTTTTGCTTGAGATCGACAGGATTTGGATCATCAGGGTCTTACTTCAGCTATGACCATGACTGCCTAACTTTGGAACACTTTAAGGATGATAATCTCCTCTTAGACCTGCTGTTGAAATCAAGGTTGTTTGGTGTCCGCTTATATTAGCTGTAACATTCAGTTCAACAAGCATTTATTGACTGAATTGGTTGCAACACAAGGGATTTGGGCTATTTGACCATCTTCAAAATCATCTGTACAGTGATAGATTGGAACGATTTTCAGAAGATTCACTTCGGCTCTTCAGGTAGCTAGTGTCATCAGATTGATTATGCCATTTCCCAGTCCTTACAGAGACATAGCCTTGAAAGTAAACGCCGAAGGGACTTATTTTTCAAGAGGTATCTCTTTTGAAAGTACAAAATGTTATAAATTTAATAACATCTTAAATTCTTTCCTGAAAAAGAGATGGTACAGATAAATAGATATGCAAATAGATAAAATGATAGGAAAAAACACATATCTATATTTATAAACTCACACAAACTAATATATACATACAAGAGTAATTCACTAATCAGAATTTGTACAATGGCTTTACTGATAAAAATGACCCCATAGCAAAGCCTGCTATAGTAGCTCCCTTTTCCTCATTTAAAAAATTTTGTTTTTTCTTTTTCTGAGAGAGAGAGAGAGAGAGAGAGAGAGAGAAATTCCCAACAGAGTCCTAATGCCATGATCCATCCCCAGCCTCAGCCAGACCTAGATCATGGGACACATGGACCTGGCATGTTCAGGAGGTCTCCAGATGCAAACTTGGAACCTTCTCATGTAGATCACCCTTACAGAGCTTTGCGTTACTGCTGTGTTACCATTCAGCCCCCTTCTTTCACCTTTTAACAAAGAGATACGCCTTCCTTTTCTCTTTCAAGGAAATGAAATGTTTAGCTTAAGGACTGAAGAGTTTCTCAGTGAAAAGAAAAATATGTTACTCTGAGGATTTTGCTGATGAAAACACACCAAATGGTAGGAGGCAGTAACCTCAGTGCCACAGGTAGTGGTATAATACCCTAGACCCACACAGTTGAAGAACTTCCTTACATGCTTCTGGTTCAATGCTTTGGAGTGGTGCTTGTGTGCACACACATGCACTCCCAAATTGCCAAGCCTTCTCAGTTCTTATCTAAAATAATGTTTAACTATATCCCTTCCTTTCTGTTTGATTAGCTGTCATCCTAGCCCAAAGCATCAACATAGTACACGTATGCTATTATAATGGCTTTTTAAACATTTCAGTTTCTAGGCCTGCAGATGGAGTGGTGGTTAAGGGTGCTGGACTCCCACATGGCCAACTGCCATTCGAGTCCCAGACCTGGTGGCTAGATTTCTCACTTCCTCTCTGTCTCTCTCTTTCTCTTTCTCTCACTCTATCCCTCTGTGGTAAAATTAAAATAAATAGATAGATAGATAAAGTGAAAGAAAATAATTCTTTAAAAAACAAGCAAAAATGGCTATTTCTGATTTTTGTTGTTTCTAGCTGTTTTAAAATCCATCCCTGTATAGCTTTTCAAAACTATAGAAAAATGGTAGGGCCAGCAAATGTTATAGTGGTTAAGGCTGCTGGATCCCACATAGTCAACTGTGTGGTTTGAGACCCAGATCTGGAGGCTTGAAAACCAAACTGAGCGTAGGACCATCAGACAGCATAGTGACTACGTCACTGGAATTCCACATGGCCAAGTACATTTTGAGTCCCAGACCCGGCAGCTTGAAACTCATGCTGGGCATGTGTGTGTTAGTTCCCCAAATCCTGAGAGGAGAATGGAAGAGAAGGGATTGTGATGTGGCCATCATCTCTGGGGGGTAATTTCTCTCTGTCTCTCTGGTGAGCACACGTGCCCTATAGCAAAAATCTCTCTAAAACAAACAGGCAAAAACCACACACTGAACATGTGTGCATGTGTGCCCAAAATCACAAGAGGAGAATGGAAGAGAATGGATTGCAGTGTGGTCAACCCCCCTTGGTGTATGGGGGGGTTCATCTCTCTCTCCCTCCCAACCAACTCCCTAGCAAGCACACATACACTATAGCAAACAAAAAAGAAAAGAAACTTCCATTGCCAACATTTCTGGGTATTCTTTTTCAGTTAGAAGATTTTGAAACTCAATAAGTTACACATATATTTACCTAAGTGTTCTTGCAATTGTTCTTATTTTATCATTTAAATTTGTTTGTACTGTGTCTCAGATTTACTTTTGAAACAGGAGTATGTTAGAGAGTTGAAGTTAATTTTATTCCAGATGGGTAGCCAATTGTGACAGACTCTTTTTATTAAATAAACTGCCTCTATCCTACTGAATTGAATTACCACCTTTCTCATGTATCAAAGCTCCATGTATACTGATCTCTATTTCTGCAATTTGTTTTATTCCACTGAACTGTTTATTCCTGTGTCGATATTATGCTATTTTGATTACAATGGCTTCATAACCCAGGCTTAAGATGGGGCTTTGTTTTGATAATCCCATTGTAAGTCGAAAATGTTGCAGTAAGCTAACTCTGTAGCACAGTGGTTCATAACTGTAGAGGGAGCTAGATCCTGCATGGTGACTGAGTTTGAATCCCAGCCTTGATAACATGCTGGATATGCACTCTTGTGCCCAGGATGTTGACAGTATAAATGATTGTAGGAAGAAGGATTGCAGCATGGCCAGGCTCCATTGAGAGTTGTTGTTGTTGTTGTTGTTGTTGTTTTCCTCTCTCTCTTGTGTACATGTTCTTTATCATGAATAAAGAGGGAAAAAAGGAAAATGTAGGTAAAAAGTGTATTTAATATACCTAACCTATAGAACATAACTTAGCATAGTCTAACTTAAATGTGCTTAGAACACATATTAACCTACAGTTGAGCAAAATTATCTAACGCAAAGTCTATTTTATAATAATAAAATGTCAAATATCTCATGTAATTTATTGGATACTGAATCAAAAGTAAAAATTAACATAGTTCTATGGGTACTCAAAGTAAGGTGTCTACTGAATATAAATCACATGTGCACCATTTTAAAGTTAAAATTGTAAGTTGAGCTATAGGGCACTTAGTCAGGGACTGTCTGCATATTTTAATCTGGTGTGGCAGATATCATTTACTGTTTTTCTTTTTGATAATTTTATTTGCTATCCTTTGACATTTATTCCTCCATCTAAACATGAAGATAATTTTTAATTTAATTTTTTGCTAGCGTGTATGTGTGCTAACCAGAGAGAGACAGAGAAACAGAGAGAGAGGGAGAGAAGAAAGCGCCCACATTCCATTTTCTTTCATTTCTCCCTCCTTTCAGGATTTTGGGCATGCATGTACATGTGCCTGACATTTTTCTCAAGTCATTGGATCTGGGACTCAAACTTTTTAGTTGACCATGCAAGATCTGGCTGCTTTAATGACTATGCCATGGAATTGGACCAAGATCTTTTACTCTGTTATAAAACAATGCAATACAAAAAAATGACAGGGTTTGAATTAGCATTGCATTACCTTTACATATTCATTTTGAGAGAATTAACAATTTCAGCACAGTTAAGCTTTTTAATCCAAAAATATGGTTTGTGTTTTTATATATTCAGTAAAAGTAACTTTAACAGGGTTTACAGCATAGCCAATGTTTTAAGCCAAGAGTCAGAAAAAGAGATGTAGTTGTTGAAAAATGTGGAGGCCAGAATCATCATTATTTATTGCCATTCTGATTTCCTTCTGTACACTATAAGAGAATGAACTGAAAGTCAATCAGTACTAATGAAAGATTTTAGAAACATAGTAAATGCAAGATAAATATAAGTAACCCTGGGTCTCACAATCCAAATAGTCTCTAGAATGTCATGAAGTAATTAAACCCAAATTTCACTATCTGAATCAAAAACCTGCTCCAATGGGCCCGTATGGTGTACCATTAACAAAAAAATACCACTAGGTTTATGTTATTTTTATAAAACTCATTTGTAACAATTGCATATCTTTAACATTTATTTACATTAAAATATGTGGTGGCTGTATCTTAGAATGAAAATCATTGCCTGTGATACTGTACAGTATCAATCCGTATCACATGCAAACATGTCCACTAATGAGGTCACTAAGGTTAAATAGTTAGGTAATTACTGTTTTAAATCCTTTCTATTATGCTGAAATCCTTGGTGGATGGTTACATAGACATCTAATAGTATTTTAGTGATAGTTAAGAAAACTGAAATTTTTCAAAGGGTAGGAACATTTTTTTTCCACCTAACACAATTGACTAGCAGTTGGCAACCTTCCTGCACCATGGACCACTCTCCTAGGAGAAAATCTCTCCATAGGGACCAGCAGGTGGCGTGGTGGCTAAAGGTATTGGACTCTCACATGGGCAACTGCAGTTCGACTCCTAGACTTGGTGGCTCTCTGTGTCTCTCAAAGTTGAAAAATAATGAAAATAATTAAACAATTCTTAAAAAAGAAAGAAAGAAAGGAAGAAAGAACGTCCCTCCATAGACTGGGGTGTGGTAAGGTTGGTTCCAGGATGACTCAAGAGCCCCACATCCACTGTGCACCCCATATCCACCAATACCACATTTCAATATACAGTGAAACAATCACAGAACCATAGGGTTTTCATTCCCATTAAAATCCAATACCACCACTGACAGGAGGTGGAGCCTCATGTGAACACGGTATAAGACCCCGGATGTATTTGTGTCTTTCCACAATGTTAGACTTTATTGTACTGCATACAATTTAGCATAGCAAAGCAGTCAGGTCAAGGGATGAAACAACTCATGCTAGCCAATAACCCTGAGCAGTCTGTGGAGGCAAAGAGCCAGTTGTGGGTCCACAGATGTCCCAAGCTTCCACTGTAGAAGGGAGGGAGCCAGTCTTATCTGTTCCTGGAGGTCTCACAAAGTGTATAAGGAGAGGCACTGAGGCTGGGACAGATATAGCAAGTCTCAGGCACAGTCTCATATACTAAGGTCTGCAAGTCTCTCAGAATGGCTGGGAGCTATGTGCTCTGTTCATGGTGCCGGGAGTGAATGGAAGAGTGGCATTGGAGAGGGCTCCTTTTCACTCCAAGGTGGGCAGAGTCTCTTAGATTAGCACCTATGTCTAAAATTAGTGCATGGAAAATCTGTCCCTGCCTGCTTGGGTCAATCAGCATGTCTGAAGTTATCAGGCCTGGGTGTTTCTGTTATGTCCTTTCAGTTTGGCTGGCAAAGGGAGGAATGGGGGTGTACATGTCACATTTTTTACTGCTTACTACAGTCTTGTCATTACAGAATTCATTTTGTGTAACAATACTCTCTACACCAGGTGGCAATGTGAGAAATGGGGAGTGGCTGGAAACAGATGAAGCCTTGCTTTGTCACCTGCCACTCCCTCCTCCCCCACTTGGCCACTGTTGAGGACTTGG
This sequence comes from Tupaia belangeri chinensis, assembly GCF_000334495.1. Taxonomy (NCBI): domain Eukaryota; kingdom Metazoa; phylum Chordata; class Mammalia; order Scandentia; family Tupaiidae; genus Tupaia; species Tupaia belangeri. The sequence goes on from NW_006205516.1 coordinate 2,043,635, forward strand.
ACCTCAACAGGCCACAGACTGGTACTGGTGCATGGCCCAGGGTTGGAGACCCCTGTAATAGACTGTAGGCTTCTACTTTTAGAAAATTTGTAAGCCATCATGTTCTTAGGTACTGAATATGCATGATGTTTGATGCGTATACTCCCAAATCAGTAGATTTCGTCTGCTGTACCCAAATCAGTTTGGAATATAATGGAAAAATACATTCACAATGGCCAGTGATTTAGGGGGAGCCATAATAGTGCTTGACTCTACAACCAGTGAGTGGTAGGAAGTCTGTAAGTTTATGATGGCTTCCTATAGTACCAGTTTCCTGATATTCATGCCCTTAGTAATCTCTCACCCTAGTATGGAGACTCAAACTGGTAGCTTCTAATGAGTTTAGAATTTCCTAAGTCATGGGATGTAACATTAGAGATTAGATTATAAAATGATTGTGATTTTTTTCTTGCCTCTTTCTCTCTCTTTGAACACTGACTGTGGGGGAAGACAGCTGCCATCTTTGGAGTACTCCTATGGAGAAGTTCTTGTGGCAAGGAATTGATGCCTCCAGCCAAAGATCATCTAGGTCTTCCCAGCTATGAGTGAGCTTGGCGGGAGATTGCCTTGAGGGAAATGTTGCACTGGCTGACACTTTGATTGCAGCCTTGTGAGAGAACTGAGCCACGTGCATTTAGCTAAGCCACAGCTAGACTCCTGATCCACGTAAATTATGAGATAATAAATATTTGTCACTTTAAGTCACTAAGTTTGGGAGTAATTCATCATGAAGCAATAGATAACTAATATGCTACCAGAATGTAAAGCACGTGAAGGAGACACCTAGAATATCAAGTTTCCCACTCTATCTAAGAGTAGCACTTAGCACAGTGCATAGTGCAAAGTACACTTTTGATAAGTATTTGTTGAATGAATGAATGAAAGGATGATGAAAAGGCCAAGAGAACAGTCCTTTTCCTAACTGTTGCCTTTTGTCGTCTGAGCCCCCAAACAGTTCATTGTATGTATAAAATCTCTTCTGAAAAGACTTGCAATTTACTTCTGAACCACTCCTCTTATCTCAAGACCTAAAATGAATCCGGAGAACAGTTGGGGACTAACATTCCATCCCTCTTCCTTTTTCTCCCGAAGTATCCAGATCTACAGAAATGCAGCTCGGCTTCCAAAGAGGGTATTTTTAACTTTATGTTCCCCAAAGGAGGGAAATGAATTTTTATCTCCATTTCAGAAGGAGGTCTTTGTTTAACATCTGCTTAGAGGGTCCCTTTGGGTGTTTTTTTTTCTCAGAGCAAAGGAGGAGTCTCCTTTAAAGGAACATTGGCAACTCTACCACTTACTATAAAGAAATAGCTTGCGGGGAACCAGCAGTTAGTGTAATGGCTATGTCACTGGACTCCCATGTAGTCAACTGCGGTTCACATCCCGGACCCGGTGGCTTAGAACTCACGCTGGGCGAGTGTGCGTGCGTGCCCAAGATCCCGAGAGGAGAATGGAGGAGAAGGGATTGCGGCGTGACCATCCCCCCTGGGGGGTGATTTCTAGCTTTTTGTCTCTCTGTCTCTCTCTGTCTGTCTAGCGAGCGCACGCGCCCTATAGCAAAAATCTCTCAAAAAAAAAAAAATAGCTTGCCACTTGGAAAGAACTTTTTCTTGTTGCTTTTCTTTTTCCTCACCTTCTATCCACCAAGTTTTAAAAAATATCTTAAGGGTTTGGATTCCCACATGTACCTCCTTGGCACACTATAGCCCATAGACTCTCCATTCTACTGATCAACTATCCTGACTAATTTTCCCCCTGAATTTGTACAATTACATCATAAAGGTTTTGTTTTGCTTTTAAATCTCTCTGAGGAAAGGTGCTTTGACAATGCCAAATATAATAAAAAGGGATGTTGAAAATGGAAGCTGGGCCCATCTGTCGTTACACAATTGGAAGGATGTTGCAAGGCATAATTCTTTGAGACCTCGAGAGTCTTGGTTTAGTTCCTGGCCCTACCTAAACAGGCTGAGAGTGGTCGCATGTGTCTGTAGTCCTAGCTGACTGGGAGGCTGGGGTAGCAGGATAGTGACAGTGAGATACTGTCGATAATCTCCCTCTCTCTCTCTCTCTCCACCCCTGTCCCTGTCCCTCCTATACTCTTCCTCATTAAAAAAAGAAAAATAAAGGAGGCTAGTTCCTTTTACCAGATCTGGCCATTACCACCTGGAAAATACTATTTAATATTCAAGGGGTTACATTTTCTCCCAATTATGAAAATGAAGTTCAAATAAAACAATCCAATGAATTGTTTACTCAGTATTCTTTATTGGTCTTCTTTGTGAATAGCAAAATGACATGAATAATTCCAACCCATTTTATTTGTTAGCTTCATGGTATCATAGCTTAAACTTGATTTTATCCAAACAAGGTACTTCTCTGTTCTAACTTCATACAGATGCAAGCATGTGTTTTCCAAGATAAATGTTGGAGATATAAGCATTTCAGGTTGGTTTACATCAAAATTCATAACTTAATTCAACAGATTTTGATAGAGTCTACTAGTCTACATATTTCCTGTCATAAAGGACTTTATAATCTACTAAGAACTATAAGAAATGTAACAATAATATCTCTTATCAAATTCACAGTAGTACCAAACACCCTTTCCTCAGATTACCTCCTTTAGTCCTCATAGGAACCTATTAAATAGTACAATTATTATCTGAATTTTACAGATAAGGAGCAAAGATATACATGTGGGAGAAAGTAAAGTCAAGTATGGTAGCAGCAAGTGATAAGTCAGGCTAGGACTTCTGGTGGTTGAAAATATGTAGGGTAAGAGAAGACTGGAGAAGGAGGTTTGGACTACATTTTGGAGGTCCCTGAAATCCAAGCTTGAAAAACACACTCTGTGTGTGTGTGTGTGTGTGTGTGTGTGTGTGTGTGTGTGTGTCCAAAATCTTAACAGGATGGGGAAATGAAGGAGAAGGGATCACTCTCCATAGATGAAGGTGCTTTATCTTTCTCTCTCTATTTGTCTCTGTTTGGCAAGTTTATGTGCCCCCTTGCAATTAAAAAAACAGAGAGAGAGAAAAAATAACAAAATCTTGCATTTCCAGAATGCTTTTTCTGGGTGTTAAAGCATTAAAAGAGGTTTTGTTTGTTTGTTTGTTTGTTTGTTTTTTGTTTTGGCTATGGGGCACATATGATTGCCAGAGGGAGACAGAGATAGAGAGACAGGGAAAGTGAGAAATCACCCCCTAGGGAGGATGGCCATGCCTCAATTTCTTCTCCTCTTTTCTCCCCTTGGGATTTTGGGTATGCACATACAGGCGGCCTGTGTTTTTTTCAAGTCACTGGGTCTCAGACTCAAACTGTACAGCCAACTGTATGGTATCCAACTACTTTTTTTTGAGAGAGATTTTTTGCTGTTGGGCACATGTGCTTGCCAGAGAGACAGAGATAGATACAGAGACAGAAAGTGATAAATCACCCCCAAGGAGAATGGCCATGCTGCAATACCTTCTCCTACATTTTCCTCTTGGGATTTTGGGTCTGCATGCACATGCACTGGCATGAGTTTTAAGTTTCCAGGTCTGTGGTTCACTACATGGGAGTTCAGGGACGTAACCATTATACCATCTGCTGATTCCATGGTTCTTACCTACCATGCCACCTGGCTGGCTCCCAAAATTTTTTAAATAAAAATTTTAAAAAAAAGCAGAAGAGGGGCCATTAGGTGGCGTGGTGGTTAAGGCACTGTGCTCCCACATGGTTGCCATGGTTCAAATCCTGGACCAGGAGGCTTGAAAATCATGTTGGGTGCATGTGTGCATGTCCAAAATCCCAGGAGGAGAATGGAGGAGAAGGGATTGTGGCATGGCCACCCCCCTGGGGGTGATTTATCACTTTCCCTCTTACTGTCTCTCTCTCTGTGTCCAGTCAGTGCACATGCCCTATGGAGAAAACCTAAATACATACATACATGCATACATACATACATTGCTTAACTTAAAAAAATGCAGTGGAAATTTGGACATAGACAATGGGAAGACTTGTGTGAAGACACAGGAAGAAGATGGCCATCTATAAGCCAAGGAGAGAGGCCTGGAACAGATTTTTCTTTCACAGCCCTCAGAGATAACCAACTTTACCAACATCTTTGTTTCTGACTTCTAGCTTCTAGAACTATGAGACAATATATTTCTGTTTTTTAAGCCACCATTTGCAGTGCTTTGTTATGGTAGCCTTAGCAAAACTAATACAACTGCGTATTAGAGTGCAAATTCTTTAAATAGTTTGTGTGCTCTTGAGCCAGAAAGAGAGAGAGAAAGAGGGAGGGAGGGAGAGAGGGAGAGAGAGAGAGAGAGAGAGAGAGAGAGAACCCTTCAATGGGGCGTGGTCAAGCTGAAATTCTGTTTTCTCCCTTTCTCCCTCCTGTAAGGATTTGCTACATGCATGTATATGTGCCTGACATGTTTCTCAAGTCACTAGGCTTGGCTTCCCCCTCCCCCTCCAGGGCATGTGCACTCACCAGAGATACAGAGAGAGACAGTGAGTGAGAAACTGAGAAATCACCATCCAGAGGGAATGGCTACATTGCAATCCCTTGTATTCTCCTCCTGGGATTTAGGGGCCTCAGGCACACATGCCCATTGTGATTTTCAAGCTGCCAGGTCCGGTTAAACCCTGGTTGGGCATGTGGGAATCCAGCGCCTTAACCACTTAACCCTTAACCACCGCTGACCCCTAGGCCAAGATTCTGACTGTGGTCAGTCATGTGGAATCCAGGTGCATATGCATAGCACTTAACCATTAGGCTACTGGGCCAACCCCCAAATTTCCTTCTTATAAAAAAAAAAAAAACTAGTCATATTGGATTAGGACCCACTCTAATAATCTCATTTTAACTTGGCTAACTCTGTAAAGACCCTATCTCCAAGTATAAGGTCACATTCTAAGGTACTTGGGGTTAGGACTTCAGCATATAAATTTTAAGGGGGACACAAAACAATAGTCAGTCAGATGGTTCACTGGTTTTATGGAGTCTGCTTTATTTTAAGGAAACTGTTGTTTAAAATCAGATTTTTAAATTAGATACATAAAATCAAGTGATGGAAATCATATGAAATAAAGAGGATAATAAATCTCATAGGCATTGATGTGGTGAGAAGAAAAAGAAACCTTTTCTGTATCAACTACTGACATTTTTGCATCAAAAAGGGGGGGGATACATTCATGCTCAGGGAGACCCATAACTCTTCATTTAAGAAAACGTCTTGATGGCATATTTGATTTTGAATGGTGAACTCCACATTCCTCACTTCAACCCTGGGCATTGTTAGAAAGGGGAGAATAAAATAGAGAAAGAATTAAATTCTTAGAGTGTCAGACAATGGTACAGTGGTGAAACACACCACTCCAGTTCATGTCTGGAGACCTCCCTGAGTACACTGGGCATGTGTATTCATCGTATGGTCTGGCTGAGGCTGGGAGTGGATGGCAGTGTCAGGACTCTGTTGCGGGTGCTGTCGCTCTCTCTCTGTGTTTCTTTGGAAATAAAACCTAACAAAAGAGAAAATGAGGATTGTATGTTGATGAAGGAAGAAGGGAGATGAAAATAATGAAAGAGGGGACAAGAGGAGGGAAGGGAAAGACATACTAATACATGACAGGAAACAGAAGGAGAAAAGTTGGACAATGTGACATTCAGCGTGATAGGAGTGGACAGGAATTTATAATATTCCTTTATACATACATACTATATATTATATAGAACATTTTAAGTTTACTGTATTGTGAGTGATGTGATTCCTTCCTTTTTTCACATTTTATTGATTCACAAAAGATCTTAATCTAAATACTATCAATAGCAACTGCAGCTAATATATACGTATGTGTGAACACATGTTTGACTTTAGGCCTAAGACTCAGTGAGTAGAATGGACATACTATGAAGTAGCACCTAGCTTAGGCTATATAGCTTACTGCAGTCATTAAATAGGTATTTTTATTATTTTTATGTATTTTTTAATTTCAAGAAAAGCAGTTTTAGCTTTAATAAAAACAGTTTTAGCTTTAAGAAATCAAAATTTAAAAATGTTAAGAAAAATTTGCTTAAGAGTTAAAGCCTGGAAAAAGGTTAGGATTCTGTTCAAACACTAGGTAGATACTAAAAATAAAATAATAATAATAATAATAATAAACAAATTGCTGAACCTATCAACAGCTCAGAAGAATACAAAAATTCTTAAATCTGGAATACAAAACATAAAAGAAAATCAGTGATGTTTAAGCAAAAGTCATACAATTTTGTTTCACCAGTTCAGTCTCATGTAATTAATTTCTCTTCTATTGAATTTGCAGTGTTTCTGTGGTCTGATCTTTCCATTTAAATTCTGGAAGTTAACATTCAATGTTATTATTGATCTTTCTGAATTTGTCTCTGCCATTAAGTTGGTCACTTTCTTGGTTGTTTTTTTGTACTGTTATTTGTGTGTGTCTGTCTTTAGTTTTCCTTGTATAGGACTCCCTTCAGAACTTCTTGGAGAGCTGGCGTGGTGTTGGTAAATTCTTTGAGGTTTTGTTTATCTGAGAATGTTTTTGTCTTTTCTCCCCATATGAAGGATAACCTTGCTGGGTATAGTATTCTTGGTTGAAATTGTTTTTTACTTAACACTTTGAATATATTTTCCCATTCTTTCCTTGCTTGCATTGTTTCCAATGAGAGGTCTGATGTTAGCCTTATGGGATATCCTTCATAAGTAACTTGACTTTCTCTTGCCAGTTTTAGTATCTTTTCTTTGTGTTTTTGGTCTATCTGGCTATGATGTGCCCTGGAGAAGATTTTCTTAGGTTGATTATATTTGGGGTCCTTTGTGTTTCTTGAGTCTGGACATTTGAATGCCTCTCTAGGTTTGGAAAGTTTTCTTTCAGGATTTCATAGAATAGATTACATCCCTTCCTTTCAAAAGGCTTCTATATGTAATACCCTTTTGAGAGTAGTGTTTAGGAGAATTAATGGACAAAGAGCTGTGTTTAGGTCTGTATGAGACAGAAAAAAGAATGACTATAATAAGCAGATATTACCAAGATCAAAAGCTTAGTGGAGGCCTAGCAGTATGGTGCAGTGCTGGAAGCCACATGGTTGACTGTGGGTTCAAATCTCAGGTTGACCGGAAAGCAGTGCATGTCCAAGATACTGATGAGCTGGAGGGCTGAGACAAGGGGATTGTGGTGAGATGAAACCCTGTAGAGGGTGCTTCTTTCTCTCTCTAGGGCATGTGCACATGCTCTGTATCATGGCTAAAAATAAACTTAAAAAAAGAGAGAACTTGGCAGAAACAAGGAATTGAAGTCTCAAAGTTCTAGATTTAGGCCAAGTGAGGGCCACTACTTACTAGCAGTGTGGCCTTAAAGAAGTCAGTAAAACCTTTGAAGCCTCACTTTTTCATCTTGAAAGTGGGTGTAAGAATGGAACCTATCTCATAAAGTTACTGTGAGGATTAAATGAGATAGTGGTTGTAAAGTGTTTAGACTAAGGACAGACACAATTAGGTGCACAATAAATATTGGCTGTGGGAAAGAACAAGGGACTTTCTGCAGTACTTGGAGTGGGGGCTCAAATATATTTTAAAATAACTGTTGAAGGGGAGAATGAGCACAGGAAGAGGGAGGTCTTGAGAACACCCAGGTTGGAAACATCTGGGTTGTGCTGCGGGTGAGGAGAGGATAAGGATAAATCTGTAGGAGTTTAGTACGCATAGGAATACTGAAGTGAACAAAGTTCCTGGATGATAATCAAGGAAAAATATTCCTCTTAATTAATTCAATCAATGATGACTGCTCCCCATCTCACTGTTGCTCTTTTCTTTCTGTCTCAGTTTGGCTCTGTTTTTAGCAACTGTGTTGCTGGACAAGTGCCTGCCTCCACACTCATTTATCTTTTCTTATGACATATTGCAAGAATGCAGAAAAGCATAGAGAAAAGAATAAACACCTAGGCTCCCACCACCCACTTCTGTCATCTTAATATTTCAGCTTTGCTTTCTTTACTTATTTTTATTTATTTATTTTTAAGAAATGAAACATTTCACATACAATTGAAGCCCCCTGGATATTTCTCTCCAATCCCATTATCTCTCCTCCCTTCCAGTCCATGAAAAGCTCTCCTTGCCAAACAATTCTGTGGAATACAACATGAGTTACACTCCCTGGAATTGTTGGACAGCAGGCCAGGGTTCTGAATTAGTTGTTTATCCTTTTCATGTATGTTTTAGTACTTTCAATACCTTAGAATGTATCCATAAACAGTATTGTCTTACATGTTTTTAAACTTTTCTAATGGTACCACCCTTTTTCTTTTCTTTTCTTTTTTTTTTTTTTTTAAATAACTTGTTTTTAAAAAAGTGATCATTACTATTTTATAGAGTTAATCCATGCAGATACTTGGAGCTTTATTTATTTATTTCACTAGTGTAAAACTTAATTCTATGGAATGATATGCCACAGTTTATCTTCTTTCCTATTGATGGACATTTTTTTTTCTTTCTGTTTACTATTGCTGCAATGAACATTTTTGTACATTGCACATCGTTTAAGAGTTTCTCTAAGAACATACCAGAACGGAATTGTGCATCTTCAACTCTATCAGATACTGACAAATTGCTCTCTGAAGCAAATGTACTAATTTAAAATAATTGCCCTAGTGCATAAGTTAATATTGTTTCACATCCTCATCAACAATCAGTATTGTCAGATTTTTTTTTGAGAGGTTTTTCACTATAGGGTGTGTGCACTCGCCAGACAGACAGAGAGAGACAGAGAGACAGAAAGCAAGAAATCACCCCCCAGAGGGGATGGCCACACCGCAATCCCTTCTCCTCCATTCTCCTCTTGGGATCTTGGGCACGCACGCACACGCACCCGGCATGGGTTTTAAGCCACCGGGTCCAGGACGTGAACCGCGGTCGACTACGTGGGAGTCCAGCGACATAGCCATTATGCTAATTGCTGGTCCCTGTATTGTCAGATTTTATGATATTTCCCAATCTAATGATTAGGAAATACCTTTCCATTTTAATTTAATTATTCTGTTTTAAAAATCTTGTTATTTTAATAATTATTGGCTAGGTTAAGTCTACTTTCATAAATTATTAATAATATGTATTTGCTCTTCTGTGAATCATCTATTTATATCCTTTTAAGCTTAAATGAGGTAATCTGTGTGAAGCAATTAGAACAGCAACTGATACAAAATATGTAATACATGTTAGCTATTACTATTTGCCCATTTTCCTACTGGATTGCTATTGATTTATAGGAGTGCTTATGTATTTTTATATAAATCTTTTGTTATGCAGGTGGCAAATATTTTCTACCGATTTGTAGTTTGTATTTTTATTTTTTTGTATGCATACATTTTGGAATTCAGTGAGTCAAATATATCAATATTTTGCTAAATGTTTTTGTACATTTTTTTAAATCCTTTTAAATCCTTACCCTGAAGGTCAGTCCTATAGCTTAGTTGTTAAGGGAGTTGAATCTCATGTGGCTTGACTGAGTGGTTCAAATCCCAACCCCAGAGACTTGAAAAGCATACTGGATGCCTGGATGCCTGTGTGTGTGTGTGTGTGTGTGTGTGTGTGTGTGTGTGTGTACACGTGCTTGCCCCAAATCCTGACAGGATGGAGAAATGGAGAAGGGATTGTGGTGTGATCACACCCTGTTGGGGGTCCTTTTTCCCACTTTCTTTCTCTCTGTCTCTCCATCTCTCTCTGGTGAGCACATTTACCCTCTGACAAATTAAAAATAATCCTTACCATGAAGTTACAGGGTCTTCAGTTAAATTTTTTTGTTTTATTTTCACATTTAGGTTTAATTTTGCTTTTGTTTTCTCTAAAGAATAACTGGCTATTTAGTATTCACTAAATAGTTCCTCCATTGATATGTCATGCCACTTTTATTATGCATCATATCTGTGTGAGTCTGTTTTGTGAGTTCTCTATTTGATTACATTGAGCTATTTGTCCCTGAATCTTTACAATACTGTTATGATTATTCTAGTTTTGTAATAAAACCTGTAAAGGAAGTTGCTTCTGTTTTGTTTTTCTTTATGTATGTCTTCACTATTCTTGGCTCTTTCTTTGCTCTTTCTTTCTCTACTCATGGTATAGAACCTGCACATATGTATGTGAGAGAGAGAGAAAGAGATGAACACCCTCCACAGGGTCTGGTTGCATTGTGGTCTTCTTCCTTTTGTTCTCCAGTTCATCAGATATTGTGCCCTCTTGTATGCCTGGTGTGTTTCAGGCAAACTGGACCAGAGATTCAAATAGTGGTCACTATGTTGGTTCTGGCTTCCTTGAGCAGCACATTACTACTAGACAACAGAGCTGGCCTGGCTCTTTGCTCTTTCATGTGAATTTTAAAATGAGTTTATAAAAATCCCACAAAAAAAATCTTGGTGGGATTGTGATTAGAATTGGACTGACTATACTTACCTGGCAGGGGAGATACCATGATCACGAAGGTGGTTTTCCCAGGGCGAGGCTTATCCATTGCACTCTGGATGTGCTGACCCCTGTGATTTCCCCAAATGTGGGAAACTCCACTGCATAATTTGTGGTAGTGGGTGACTGCGTTTGCGCTCTCCCCTAAATAAAAAAAGAAAAAAAAAGAATTGGACTGACTTCAAGGATTAATTTGTGAGTATTGATATCTTTATGACATTGAGCCTGCCCATTGAAGGACATGATATAGTTTTCTTTGTTTAAGTTCTTTTGTTTTTCATTAAAGTTTTATTATTACCTAACAAAAGTATTGCACATATTTTGTTAGATATATTTCAGGGTACCTTATAATTTTGTTGCTATTTTTAAAAGACTATCTTCTTTTTAATTCATATA
>NW_006205516.1:2054594-2081040 GCF_000334495.1 Tupaia belangeri chinensis
TATCTCTAATTAGTTTCTTTTTATTAGTTTCTAAATCATATAGTTTGAATATAATGATGATTTTTTTCTTCCCTACAATTGTATTTTTTAATTTCAGATACTATATTTTTAAATTTTAGAATGGTCATTTAAATGTGGGAGTGTATGTGTATGTTTCAATTTTCTGGTGAAATTATTCATTTTTTCATCTGTTTTCTCCATCTTTTCCTCTGTTTTATTGAACATCATAGAAATTATTTTTTTTAGAGGTTTTTGCTATAGGGCATGTGCGCTCGCTGGAAAGACAGAGAGAGACCAAGATACAGAAAGCGGGGAATCACCCTCCAGGGGGGATGGCCACACCGCAATCCCTTCTCCTCCATTGTCCTCTCGGGATCTTGGGCATGCACACACATGTGCCCAGCATGAGTATAAGCCACTGGACCCGGGACTCCAACCGCGGTTGACTACATGGGAGTCCAGTGACATAGCCATTATGTTAACTGCTGGACCCCATAGAAATTCTTAGGACTTCTGTCTTGGGAAGTTCCCAAACTCTAAACTTTTGTCTAGTGAGCTTTATACTACTTTCCACAGCCTTGACAGATATCATGAAATGTCCTTAAGGCAAAACTCTCTCTCTCTCTCTCAAAAAAAAAGGCCAAGTGTCTTCCTAAAGTTTATTAGTGTATCTAGAGAATAAACTTTTGGTTTCGTTATACCTCTTAACTATGTGTTCATAAAAACTATTTTAACTTCTGCAATCTTTGCTACATCCTTTATTTTTTATCTTCCTGAGTCAGACATTATGTTTACTAATTTTTAAATCTTTCTCAGATAAGTATCTGAGAATAAATTTATTTGTAGTTATAACTTTGGCTATATTCTTCAGGTTTGGGTGTTTTCACTTTCAGTTTTGTGCATTGACTAATTTTCATTATGTTTTTTTTGGGGGGGAGGGGGCAATGAATGAATTAGAAATGTTCATTTTCAAAATATACTTTTGATATTTTGAATATTTTTTAAAAAGAATTATTTTATTGAACTCTACTTATTTTATTTATGTATTTATTTATTTTAACTTGACCAGAGAGGGACAGAGTGAGAGAGAGAGAGAGAAAGAAAGTGAGAAAGCAGGCTGCCAGGTCTGAGACTTGAACTGTGGTCAGCCACGTGGCAGTCTATCACGCCACTTGCCAGCCCCAGGATATTGATTCTTTGGTGTGTTCTGAGACTTGCTTTAATTCCTACTACAGGGTCAATGTTTATAAATGTCCTGTATATGCTTGAAATAAATGTATATTTAAAGACTTTTTGTGCAAGATTATATAAATATTCATTTAAAAAAATTAATTTTTTGTTCAACTCGTCTATATTGTTACTAGATTCAAAAGTTCTAGCTTTGAAGACTTCTTTATATTTTGATAGTAAACATCGGTTGGTCATGAAATTTATATTTTATTTAAGTTACTGAATGTTTTTCTTTTAATATATAGATGAGATTTTATATATTAGAAATCTTAAATTGTTAAGTATACTTATTAAATAGTCTCTTAAGTATCCACACTTTCATATTATTTGTTTTAAAACACATTTAGCTAGAGACAGCATGACACATGTGTATTGCCAGGCATTTTCTCCTGGACTGTCTGGTATTTTCATAGGAAATTTCGAATCTTCCTAGCTTTGCGAAATTCTCTTGCTCCCTTCTCACATTACAAGAATATTAAACAGAGCTAGAACTTGAAGTGAAAATTTAGTAAAATAGAAATCTCCAGAATATCTCCTGGGTCTTATTAAAATAGGATAGCAGGTGCTGTTGCTATAGTACTCAAAGGCTGTGCTGCTTTAAATTGCCCCTTTGTTACATGAAGCTCAAGCTTCTGTAGACCCCTGATTTAACCATTACTGCATTGTATAGAACACATATTATCAAATCAGAGTGTCCTAGAAATCTGAATATGAATGAGACTTGGCTGAAAATCCTTATTTAGCTTATTTGAAAGGCTTTAAAAATGAGTTTGGTGTTTTTGAACCCAGTTTAATTTGTAATAGGTCTAAGAAACTAAGGAATCATTACCATGGGCTCCAGAACAAAATGAATCTTTTTTGTTGTTATTATTACATTTGCCTCTATCTTTGATGTGATGCTTTTAAAGTGGAACAGAGACTTAACTGGATGTGAGCCAATGGAGACTATCACATTTCAAAATCTAAAAATTTCCCAGCTGCCACTGATTCACTTGTAAGTTCTAAATAATTCCATATATTGCTTGGAAATTTAGAAGGTTTTGTGGGGAGGGGTTGTTTCCTCTGGGGAGGTGTTTTTTTTTTTTCCCTAAAAACTCTATTGTCTTTTAGAGTTTTTAGAGGGTTGATGGGTATTATAACTTTCTTCATGGTGGTCAGATTTTGAACAGTTGGCCGCCTAAAGCAACAATTATCTTGGATTTCTTTTATGCCACAGAAAGAATCATTTTTTAATATTTGAATATGGACAAATTATGTTTTATGCCACTTGAGGAGATGCTTAGGGCTAAGAACATGTAAGCCCTCTTTAGGAAAAGACCTTGAAAAGATAATTTAAGGTTCACTTGCCTAAACTGGAATCCTAAATGTTATTGTTGTGCACATGGAAAATCCTAAAACCTAAAAATGGGTCTAATTCTTACATTTTATAAGTCCCATGTTTGGAATTCAGTGTTTGGTTTCCCATAGAAACAGTACTATATTTGATTAGGGTTTGAGGTAGGTCCACAAAAGCCCAGTTTAACCCAGAGCATGACTGAAATATTGTTGCATTTATGATTTTTCTTTTAAGCTTTATAATGTAAATTTAAAGAGACAGAAAGTATCTTTAAAATACAAAAAAAAAAAATCTTCAGTATCCTAAACAACCTGGCTCATATTTCAAGTATCCTAACCAACCTGGCTCATATTTCAGAAAACAGCTGAGACTTTTTATATTACTTAATTTCCCAAAAATGCCACTGGTAATTAGTCAGCAAATTCAAAGAATGAGATTCTCTGAAGCCCAGGAGATAACAACATGCTGAGTACTTCAGTTTCTACCTTTTCATCTCTCAGGAGTCAAAATGCACCACTCATTAGAGAAAAGGAGAGAATGAGATGGACACCGGCGCCCGGGAATGGGCTCCGGTTAGCCACTCAGACAGTCAGAGGGAGTCCTGGCTGGCAGCAGCCGGCAGCAGGGGAACCGGCTTCTTTTAGTCAGTCATGTTGGAGAGTGGAGTGAGATCTCCCACAGAGCCCCCATAGCAGCAGGCAAGCCTGTCTTAAGATGGGTGAGAATAGGGGAAGGCAAACTTAAGTTCAGTAACATATCAATTGGTTGGCATACTGATCAGCAAAACCCTGGCTGGGGAACTTCTATTAGTCAAGTAGCCTCAGTTTTTCAACAGATAAATTATAAGGACAAGAGAAAAATGTGTAGAGAACCTAGGGATTAAAAGAGATGTAAAAGAAACACCTAATTTTTTTTTTTTTTTTTGGGGGGGGAGAGATTTTCACTGTAGGGTGCGTGTGCTCGCCAGACAGACAGAGAGAGACATAGAGACAGAAAGCGAGAAATCACCCCCCAGGGGGGATGGTCACGCCGCAATCCCTTCTCCTCCATTCTCCTCTCGGGATCTTGGGCACGCACGCACACGCGCCCGGCGTGAGTTTTAAGCCACCGGGTCTGGGACACGAACCGCGGTCGACTACATGGGAGTCCAGCGACATAGCCATTACGCTAACTGCTGGTTCCCTAGAAACACCTAGTTTTAAAAATGGGCAAGACTGAAATAAATAGGGGCCAGATGGTGGCACAGCAGTTACGCAATACTCTGCAGTGCTGGACCCACATGAAAACGTCCCGGGTTCATGTCCGGAGGACTTCCTGTACATGCAGAGTATGCCCCAGGATCCTGACTGGGTGAGGCTGGGGGTGGGCTGTAGTTGTTAGCACCCTGTGGGAGTTCTCTTTTGCTTTCTCCCTCTTTCTCTCTCAGAGAAAATAAAAGAATCAACAATTTTAAAAATACTAAAATATAGTGTTTTGGTATGCCCATTTAGATGATAAAAGTTTTTTTAAAAATTTGCCACAGAGCACAGGTGCTCCCTGGGGAGAGAGCGAGAGAGCGAGAGTGAGAGCGAGAGCGAGGGAGAGAGAGAGAGAGAGAGAGAGAGAGAGAAATTAAGAAAACACTCTCAGGTGGGGGATGACCATGCCACAGTCCTGTCTCCCCTTCTCTCCTCTTGGGATTTAGGGCATGCATGCTCACATACCCAGTGTGGTTTTCAGGCTGCTGGGTCCTGGACTTGAGCCACACAGTTGGCCATGTGGGATCCAGCTGCCTTAACCACTATGTCACCTGCCTTGCCTGATAAAAGTTCTTTTTATGAAAGCAAGGAATTTATCACTATAAAAGTCTGGCAGATTATTATGTATGGGCAAAGGAGAACAGTCTTGTGATCTGGGCAGTATACATAGAAAGGGTTTCTGGAGTGACTGACAAAGATCTTATTTCTTGATCTTATAATGGTTACAAGAGTGTTGCTTTGGGGCCACTTTAAAGCGCAGCAGTTAAGCACTATGAAGAGGGAGTAGGATCCCACATGGGCGGCCACAGCTGAAATCCAACCCACACTGGACACATGCCCAGAATCCTGATGGGGTGGAGAAATGGAGGAAGAGGGATTGCAGCTTGATCAGACCCGATTGGAGGGTACATTCTCTTTTATTTTTTCCTCTTTTTCTGGCAGGCACATACCTTCTGGCACTAAAAAATGAGTGTTTCTTTATATGAATTTATTATGTCATACATCTGTGTAGTTTTCCTTATATGTTTCACTTTATTTCTTAAAAGCATTAAAAAATAGAAGGGTATATGTATGGGGTCAAAGCTGTCTCTGGAGACGTGGTTGCTGAAGCTGTTAAAGGAAGGGAGAGGAAAAAGCATTCCCATCAGAGCATGAGTAGAGTGGACTGGAGAAAGAACAGATGGCTGCTAAAGCACAGCGGTCACAGAAGAGGAAGGAGAGGGATTCAAGGCTCGGAAAGAATGGGCTCATTTGCCAGATAACTTGAAGTGGAATTGTGGGCTGAGTCTACTAGTTCTCATTTAAGGGATATAGATGGAGGATTCATGTGGAGCTGTTGCCCCAGATGTGATCTTGGGTCAGAAATAAATGTTTTATGTGCTGTTTTTGTCCCATTTCAAAACGAGAACAATGTCATCAACCTGCCTCGAGATATTATGAATTAATAGTGCCTGGTCTGCTATTTAATCCAAATCTTAACAGCGTAGGTCAGGATTTCAGGTCAAGAAACACCCAATAAGATGACAAAAAATTAAAATAGGCTGGCTGGGAATGGGCAAGGTATGAGGGTGCAAGTAGGTGATCAGTGACAGGGAGTAGTGGCCCAGCAGCCATCCTGGGATCAGGACTCTAGTCTGGTAAGAGCAAAACAAACCCCTGTTTTAGAGCAACCAAGGTAGCAGGAAAAATAACCAGTTAGGAACTTAGGCACAGGGGCTAAGGGAAGCAAGCAATAATTGAATATGGTTATATGTTATGTGTTATAACAGGGTCAACAGCTAGCTTGACCTCAAGCATCATCTCAATTATGGAAAACAGGCTCCTTAATTTCTCCTTAATGAATAAACAAGATTTGTTCCAGTCAACAAGAATGGATCTGGGGGCAATCAAGTTGCCCTAGCTGTGGGAATTGTTTTGTTCTTTTATTCTTTAATCAAATACAAATAAGACTCTCTTCACAATCATCTTTTTTTTTTTCCTCTCTCTAGAGATTTGATTAGATTCAGGCTCACTTTTTAAGGCAAAAATCCCTCATGCATGGTGTTGTTTATGCCTTATTGCATCATATCACAAGGCCTGTAGTATCTGGGTGTCTCACTTTTTATAATATTAAGATGGATCAGTAAGGTTCAGGTGGTGTCAGCCTGGTTCCTGCATTATAAAGTGTCCCATCAACCTTTAACCTAATGATTTTAGCATCCACTGATGATCATTTCCTGGTCCCATTATTTCATTAGGGATTGGAGATAGATGATTTTCCTATGCTGTCATTTCTTCTGCAATTATTAGTTGGAATTCAGCTATAAAGAAGATCAGCAACTATGTGGCTCTCCTCAAATGCAATTTATGTAGGATACAGTTCGTACAGAAAAGACAGGACAACTGCTTGTTTTCTGTTGTTTTTGTTTTTACCTTTTATTTAATTGTCAGGATTGTTTGGTGTACTGGTAAGCTCCAATGGTGACAAATGCATTTGTATTAATTCATTTGGAATGAATGGATTTTGCGTATATTTGATATGTTTCCATAATCATATTGATTTTTTACGTTGATACCCTAAATTTCCTATATTAGGCCAAGAGTGCTCTTTCAGGTCAGCTCCTAAGGCCTTTTGACATGTCCATAGTACTTGCTAATAGCTTCCTTGCTTTCTAGCACAAGACAACATTCCAGGCTTATCTACTGTAATTCCTGCCTCAGACCTGGAGTCAGCCATTTCTCCAAGAAATTCTGACCATATTTACTAGGGAATGGTGTTCAGAGATTACAATTTGTGTGCAAGGGGTGCTCATTGCTATTGGGTGATAACAGCTTCCAGGTCTTTTTAAGAGTCAGAGCCAGTAATTACCTTCTTATTTATTTAAAAAAGAGTTTTATAGTGAAATTTTCAATTCAAATGTAAGATTACAGGATTTTTAACTAATCTCTTTGAATTTATGTTTGTATCTCTCTTATTTTGAACGTCTTGATTTTAATAGTTTTGATGTAGTTATTTATAATAACTCCAAAGTAAAAGTAACAATATGATCGTTAACAATAAAACTACCGGATGCAGTTTAGAATTTTGGTTCTCTGTGTCTTAAGAATGTGTCCAATTAGGAATGTATAGTTAAAATTCTGTGTTTTAAAACCGAGTTGAAATAATTTTCTTCTCTATGTGGATTTATCACCAATTTAATATAAAGTTAAGTATTTTTGTGTCAGTTTCTTCTATATTTAGGATTTTTTTCTTTTAGATGAATTTTGTTCCAAAGTTAAGCTATATAAATTACCTTCTTATTTATTTAAAAAAGAGTTTTATAGTGAAATTTTCAATTCAAATGTAAGATTACAGGATTTTTAACTAATCTCTTTGAATTTATGTTTGTATCTCTCTTATTTTGAACGTCTTGATTTTAATAGTTTTGATGTAGTTATTTATAATATCTCCAAAGTAAAAGTAACAATATGATCGTTAACAATAAAACTACCGGATGCAGTTTAGAATTTTGGTTCTCTGTGTCTTAAGAATGTGTCCAATTAGGAATGTATAGTTAAAATTCTGTGTTTTAAAACCGAGTTGAAATAATTTTCTTCTCTATGTGGATTTATCACCAATTTAATATAAAGTTAAGTATTTTTGTGTCAGTTTCTTCTATATTTAGGATTTTTTTCTTTTAGATGAATTTTGTTCCAAAGTTAAGCTATATAACAAGGTATATTTAAAGAAGTCTCTGGTCTGGCAGGTGGTGTGGTGGTTAAGGAACTGGACTTCTCCATGGCTGACCATAGTTCAAGTCCCAGCCCTAGCAGCTTGCTTTCTCATTTTCCTTCTCTCTCTCTCTCTCTCTGTCTCTGATTAACTTCAATAAAATAAAAAATAAAATAATGACAATGAATAAAATTAAATAGAATAATTCTAAAAAAAGAAAAACTGAAGTCTCAAAGCTATCCCTGTCCCCTCCACCTTGTTTATACTCCCTATAGATAACCATTTTTATAGTTACTTATTATCCTTCCTTTATTTCTTTTTTGAAAATATATAGGCAAATATGTGTATGTAAAGTGTATGTTTCCTTTTAGGGAGGCTACTTGAAAGGTGGCATGCTATAAACATTGTTTTATTCTTGCTTTTCTCCTAACAATAGATCCTGGAGACATATCATTTCGGTATATATAAATCTTCCTCATTTTTTAAATGAGAGAGTGAGAGAAGAGAGAGAGAGAGAGAGAGAGAGAGAGAGAGAGAGAGAGAGGTATTTTTGACAGAATCTCACTGTTGTGATATTCTACCTCAACTTCCCAGTTAGCTAAGATTATAGGAGTATGCTACTTTGTGTGTGTGTATTTTGTTTTGTTTTGTTAGGCTGATATGGGAACCAAATCTAGGTCTTTTGTGTTTGTGTGTTTTGGTTTAGTTTAGTTTAATTTTGTTTTAGGTAGATTTGGGAACTTAATTCAGGCCTCCTATGTGATCCCAGTCTCATACAGCAGCACCCTACCACTTGTGCCACTGTGGCTGGGCCAATGTTATTATTTTTAACATGAGCTTTGGTGGAGCAAGGCCAGCTCCATGTCTTAATAACTGGTCAACAATAAGAGTTCTTAGTTAATTTTGTATGACAAATGATATTGATATAAAAGGAAAAATCCTGAAATCCTGAAGATAGCAGATATAATCATGAGTCATTTACTACTCCCTGCCTCTCAACATTCTCCAAATACGTCACACTCCTTCCTGTCTCTGAACCTTTGCTCTTCTGCAAACCACTACCCTCAGAATTCTCCCCCTCCTCTGTGAATTTTAATTGGAATGTGTCATATATTTCTTTTTTTTATAGGATGGTCTTTATTTTTAAAATTTTTATTTCTGTTACATGTTTTTGTTGTTGTGGTTTCTTAAAAAATAATTTTATTATAATTGTTATTATTTTACATTTTTTTCCACATTTTATTGATTCACAAAATACCTTAAACTAAAACTATGGAAAAAACTAGAATCTAGTTACAAGTGCACTGTAATTTTCTTCTGAATCATTTTAAATGAATTAATTTATATTCATTCCCTAAGCATTGTCAAAGCATAAAAAAATGTGATTCCCCATCCAAAATACACTGCATAGTGGTTTAATCATATATGTTATCATCATTAATTTTCTATTTCTAGTGTCATGTATATACATGTGTGTCTGTGTGTGTGTGTATATATATATATACATATATATCTCCCCTATTTCTTACCCTCTGCCATTTCTCACCCTCCTCTCACACTATCTTAGGTGTCTACAGTTGTTTTCCATTCCTTTCCCACACATACACACATTTTATTGAATCACAAAATTTCCTAAGTAATCTAAGTACTTTCAATAGCAAGTTTAGCTGGTATGTACATATCAGTGAATACATGTCTGACTTTAGATGTGAAATTCTGAGTAGAATGAATACACAATAAGGTAACACCTATAAAGCTTACTATGGTCATTAAAAAGGTATTTTTAAATATATTTTTAATTTCAAGAAAAGCAGTTTTAGCTTTATTAAGTCAAAGAAATACTAAGGAACTTTACTTAAAGCTTAAATCCAGGAAACAGGTTAGGATTCTGTTCAAATAATAGGTATATGAACCTAACAGCAGATCAATGCAGGACAAAAAATTCTCAAAACAAAGCCTAGAAGAAAATCAGCAATGTTTCAGTCAAAAGTCATAAAATGCTATTTCACCAGTTCAGTCTCATGTACTTAATCTATCTTCTTTTGTGGTCCAATCTTCCCTATTAAATTCTGGGATATAATATTCAACTCCAGATGTGTCTCTATGATTAAGTTGGCCATTTTCTTAGTTTTTGAACTCTTATTTTCATGTGTCTATATTTAATTTTCCTGGTATAGCACTCCCTTGAGAACTTCTTGGAGATCTGGTCTGGTGCTGGTAAATTCTTTCAGATTTTGTTTATCTGAGAATGTTCTTGTCTTTTCTTCCCATATGAAGGATAATCTTGCCGGGTACAGTATTCTCGGTTGAAATTGCTTTTCCCTTAACACTTTGAATATATTTTCCCATTCTTTCCTTGCTCTCATTGTTTCTGATGAGAGATCTGCTCTTAGCCTGATATGATATCCTTTGTAGGTAACTTGCTATTTTCTCTCTTGCCAGTCTTAGTATCTTGTCCTTGTCTGTGGTTTTGGTCAATCTGGCTATAATGTGTCTTGGAGAAGATCTCCTTGGGTTGATTCTATTTGGGGTCCTTTTTATTTCTTGGAACTGGATCTTTGAGTGCCTCTCTAGGTTTGGGAAGTTTTCTTGCAGGATTTCATGGAATAGATTATCAATGGCCTTATGAGTCTCTTCACCTTCTGGGTTTACAATTATCCGGATGTTTGGACATTTGATGGTAGAGTATTTCTCTTATATTATTCTCATTTTTGGGGGCCATTTTCTCAGTCTTCATGGTGGATTTTTCTGGGCCAGCAACTTTCTCTTCTACACCCAAGATTCTATTTTCTGTATGAACTAGTCTGCTTTTAATACTTTCAAGGGAGATTTTGACTTTCTGTATTATAGCCTTCATCTCTAACAGGTCCATTTGATTTTTTTTTTAGAGTATGTAGTTCCTCTTTTAGATCTTGCAAAAATTTCCTCACCTCCTGGAACTCATCAGCTCCTGTCTCCTGCCTCTTCTGCAGTTCATCGTTGCTCTTCTTTTTCATTTATGTTAGCTTTGTCATTATGAATATTCTAAAATCCTTATCAGACATTTCCATGAGTTTCATTGTACTGTCTGAGAATGAAGAGGTGTTATTCTTTTCCCTTGGAGGAGAGGTATTTTCTTGCTTTCCCGTATTTCTTGTGATCCTGAGGTGATTTCTAGTCATCTGATGGATGACACTTTTCCTCCTAATTCTTAAAGTTCAATCTGGGCGTTCAGAAGCGAGCAGAAGGAGGTGATCTGTAATCTTTCTTCTATTCTATTTTCAATGTTTGTGCATCAGATTCAAGGTGAAAAGAGGAATATTCTGACCCTAACCATATTCAGATGATTGGAAACTGTTCACTTGGACCTGTCTAGACACTTATTGCATGGAAGTTGATCAGAAAATGAATAAAAGTAAAGAAAAAGGAAAACAATTAAGAAGAGGAAAGAAGAAGAAAAAAATGAAAAAGAAAAAGAAAAAAGAGGATAAAAAACTATAAGATTATAATTTTAAAAAGCAAAATTGAAAACTGTGTGGCATATAACCAGTATTTCACAGCTGAAATACAATATCCATATCCGGATAGGCCTGGCTTGGTTGGTGCCTTTCCTAAATGAAGTGAGGACTATTTCATATGTTTCTCTTTTTTTTCCCTGACTTTTGGAAGTATTCTAAACTTAGAGAGCCCAGTCTGTGGCATGGTGGTTAAGGCAGATGGATCCCCCATGGCTGACCATGTGATTTGAGTCCTGAACCTGGTGGCTTGAGAAACACTCTGGGTGTGTGTCCATATATACCTGAAATCCTGAAAGGAGAGGAAAATGGAGGAGAAGGGGTTGCAGTATGACTACTTCCTATGGGGGGGGGGTGCTTTCTTGCTCTTGTTCTCTCTCTGTTTCTGTCTCTCTAGCAAGTGCACTTGCCCTCTGGCAAATGAAAAAAAAAACTTTTAAGTTTGTAGTTTTAATATTCGGGAGACCTTTAAGACAATGTCTAGGTATTTCTCCCTGAGACTAGGGTATACTGCAGCTAGATGACAGCAGTATCTTGGTTATGTTCTCATGCTCTAAACCCCAGAGCATGGGTAATTTGAGTGAGCTTCTCTGAGCCTGTTTCCTATTCTAAATGGAAGGAAATGGGTTGGGCAATTTCTAGTCTCTGTCCCCAACTTCTGTGAGCCTAAATCATTTTCTAAATGTTTTCAGCTTTTTAAAAGCACTTTTATTTCCTCTTGACAAAAGAGAAGAGTGAGCTACAGGGCTTTCCTAGGCCGAGTACATAATATTCAGGAGTTATTTCTAATAAAAAAGAAGTCACTTCCCATGCTATTCTGACCAAGAGTGAAAAGTCTCCTTTTGCTCATCAGGCTTTTTCTTTTTAAAAACAGCTGCTGGCCAAATATTGCTTGAATATATATTTGTTTTACTTGGTAATTTATTAACTTATTCAACAAATATTATTGAGGGTCTTCTATATGCCAGGCACATTTGGTTGCTATTGGCTTCATTTGTTGTTTTATTTTGTTCTTAGCAGTAGCTTAAGCTTAAAATCTGTTTTTCTTTTTCAGAACTTGTAATTATAAATACAAATATTTCCTAGAACAGAAACTTCTATGTAACAAATGTAAGCAATCTTCTTGACCAAACTGCAAACTGGATTAATCATATTCCATTAAGTAGCTGGTAAGTGGTTTAGTGGTTCCCATGCATTTCGAGTTAACAAACCAACAAATTTAAAAGAAAAAAATAAATTGACCTAGAGTTGCCATTTTTTTTGTTTTGCTTAAGTGAAGATGATAAAAAGAGACAATTGCCACAATAAAATAAAGAACATTTCAGTGCTAAGGGGGAAAACTGGAAAAGAAATATTCAGATAAACTTGTGATAAACAAGTCTTTTAAACTGAATATAAATTTTGAGTCATGCAACATTATTTTTAATATCTTCTTGTTTTTTCTTTAAATTTTTCATGCATTTGTGAAAAGATTGTCATAGACTAGTCCAAGTCTATGGACCAGTGTTACAGAATCACCGTTTTTAGGATGGGGACTGAATTTTATTCTGGCTTATGTTCCCACCATGCTAGACTACAAGAAGTAATTGTCAAATTCAGTCAAAGTCCATCCTTGGAGTTAATGTGTTTTAACAAAGTTTTAACAAAGACAGTATTATTTTTACTGAGGAGGTGGTGTGTTATGTGCTGAGTGACACTAATGAAGTAAAAATGGCTTTGTACACAGTTAAGTATTTGTAGCCCAGCTGTTACAGATGGTGAAAGAGACAGAAAGGTTAAGTGAGTTAGTTCCCTCACTCAGTGAGTCAGTAAAAGAGACAAGAATAGAAAAAGACTCTGGACTTTAAGGACCACATAACCACTTAACTACAATCAGAAATTGGAACAGATGAAGTGTGTATGTGATTTTCAACAGCTTTGGCTGACTAATGATGCAGCCTGACTTTCTAACAAATATGCATGAGTTTATACCCTAGGCTTAGGGTGAAATTAGCTTTAACCCCTATTACAATTGGCTGTGGACTAAAGCTACATTTTTGCCCTAACGATGGAGAAGACTATAATTCTAGCAATGGGCTTCCAAAGTACCACTTGATTAAAAAAAAAAAAATCTGTGAAGATGCACAGATGCATGGTATCTTGATCAAGGGTGGTTTTCCCTAGTATCCTCAAAGCTCACTAATACAACCTGGACTAATCTGACCTGTGGGCCAATATCAAGTCAACTATATCAGGGCTTGTCAATTTTAACAAGATTTTTCCAAAACGTCTTGTATTGTGTAAAGATTTTGTGTATATTGTGTCCAAAGCCATTTTTTTTCATGAATAGAATCTCAGGAATTTTTGTTTAATTTTCATTCTCTCTCTTATATTTTTTAATAAAAATACTGAAAATTTGCAGGAAACCACATTAGACCCCATTATGTATTATTATAAATAATCTCATATTATTTTCTCTCATCCTAAGAGTTTAAAAATTCTTTTTAGAAAGAAATTTTTGCTGCAGGGTGTATGTACTCGCCAGAGAGACAGGAAATAAGAAATCAATCCCCAAGGGGGGTGGCCATGCTGTAACTCCTTCTTCTCCATTCTCCTCTTGGGATTTTGGGCACTCATGCACACGTGCCCGGCTTGAGTTTTAAGCTGCTAGGTCCGGGACTTGAGCTGCGGTTGACTATGTGGGAGTTCAGTGATATAACCATTATGCTATCTGCTGATCTCAGCTATGGATTGAAATTTTATCCTCACCCCGCTTTTAAAAAGTTTTTAAACTTTCGGGACCAGCAGTTAGCGTAATGGCTATGTTGCTGGACTCCCATGCAGTCGACAACGGTTTGAGTCCTGGACCTGGTGGCTTAAACTCACATCGGGCGTGTGTGCGTGCGTGCCCAAGATCTCGAGAGGAGAATTGGAGGAGAAGGGATTGCAGCATGGCCATCTCCCCTGGGGGGGTGATTTCTCGCTTTCTATCTCTCTGTCTCTCTCTGTCTTTCTCTTAGCAGTAGCTTAAGCTTAAAATCTGTTTTTCTTTTTCAGAACTTGTAATTATAAATACAAATATTTCCTAGAACAGAAACTTCTATGTAACAAATGTCAAATATTTCCTAGAACAGAAACTTCTATGTAACAAATGTAAGCAATCTTCTTGACCAAACTGCAAACTGGATTAATCATATTCCATTAAGTAGCTGGTAAGTGGTTTAGTGGTTCCCATGCATTTCGAGTTAACAAACCAACAAATTTAAAAGAAAAAAATAAATTGACCTAGAGTTGCCATTTTTTTTGTTTTGCTTAAGTGAAGATGATAAAAAGAGACAATTGCCACAATAAAATAAAGAACATTTCAGTGCTAAGGGGGAAAACTGGAAAAGAAATATTCAGATAAACTTGTGATAAACATGTCTTTTAAACTGAATATAAATTTTGAGTCA
The DNA here is from genome assembly GCF_000334495.1 of Tupaia belangeri chinensis. Taxonomy (NCBI): domain Eukaryota; kingdom Metazoa; phylum Chordata; class Mammalia; order Scandentia; family Tupaiidae; genus Tupaia; species Tupaia belangeri. The sequence goes on from NW_006205516.1 coordinate 2,069,015, forward strand.
TACAACATTATTTTTAATATCTTCTTGTTTTTTCTTTAAATTTTTCATGCATTTGTGAAAAGATTGTCATAGACTAGTCCAAGTCTATGGACCAGTGTTACAGAATCACCGTTTTTAGGATGGGGACTGAATTTTATTCTGGCTTATGTTCCCACCATGCTAGACTACAAGAAGTAATTGTCAAATTCAGTCAAAGTCCATCCTTGGAGTTAATGTGTTTTAACAAAGTTTTAACAAAGACAGTATTATTTTTACTGAGGAGGTGGTGTGTTATGTGCTGAGTGACACTAATGAAGTAAAAATGGCTTTGTACACAGTTAAGTATTTGTAGCCCAGCTGTTACAGATGGTGACAGAGACAGAAAGGTTAAGTGAGTTAGTTCCCTCACTCAGTGAGTCAGTAAAAGAGACAAGAATAGAAAAAGACTCTGGACTTTAAGGACCACATAACCACTTAACTACAATCAGAAATTGGAACAGATGAAGTGTGTATGTGATTTTCAACAGCTTTGGCTGACTAATGATGCAGCCTGACTTTCTAACAAATATGCATGAGTTTATACCCTAGGCTTAGGGTGAAATTAGCTTTAACCCCTATTACAATTGGCTGTGGACTAAAGCTACATTTTTGCCCTAACGATGGAGAAGACTATAATTCTAGCAATGGGCTTCCAAAGTACCACTTGATTAAAAAAAAAAAAATCTGTGAAGATGCACAGATGCATGGTATCTTGATCAAGGGTGGTTTTCCCTAGTATCCTCAAAGCTCACCAATACAACCTGGACTAATCTGACCTGTGGGCCAATATCAAGTCAACTATATCAGGGCTTGTCAATTTTAACAAGATTTTTCCAAAACGTCTTGTATTGTGTAAAATTTTTGTGTATATTGTGTCCAAAGCCATTTTTTTTCATGAATAGAATCTCAGGAATTTTTGTTTAATTTTCATTCTCTCTCTTATATTTTTTAATAAAAATACTGAAAATTTGCAGGAAACAAAATTAGACCCCATTATGTATTATTATAAATAATCTCATATTATTTTCTCTCATCCTAAGAGTTTAAAAATTCTTTTTAGAAAGAAATTTTTGCTGCAGGGTGTATGTACTCGCCAGAGAGACAGGAAATAAGAAATCAATCCCCAAGGGGGGTGGCCATGCTGTAACTCCTTCTTCTCCATTCTCCTCTTGGGATTTTGGGCACTCATGCACACGTGCCCGGCTTGAGTTTTAAGCTGCTAGGTCCGGGACTTGAGCTGCGGTTGACTATGTGGGAGTTCAGTGATATAACCATTATGCTATCTGCTGATCTCAGCTATGGATTGAAATTTTATCCTCACCCCGCTTTTAAAAAGTTTTTAAACTTTCGGGACCAGCAGTTAGCGTAATGGCTATGTTGCTGGACTCCCATGCAGTCGACAACGGTTTGAGTCCTGGACCTGGTGGCTTAAACTCACATCGGGCGTGTGTGCGTGCGTGCCCAAGATCTCGAGAGGAGAAGTGGAGGAGAAGGGATTGCAGCATGGCCATCTCCCCTGGGGGGGTGATTTCTCGCTTTCTATCTCTCTGTCTCTCTCTGTCTTTCTGGCGAGTGCACATGCCCTATAGCAAAAACCTCTCCAAAAAAAAAAAGAAAAAATTTTCTTTAACTTTTAAAATTTAGAATATATTTTTGCTATAGGGCATGTGTGCTTGTGGGAGAGACAGAAAGCAAGAAATCACACACCCCCCCCTCGTTGGGCGGAGGCGATGGCCACACCTCAAATCCCTTGTCCTCCATTTTCCTCTTAGGAGTTTGGACAAGCACACACATGTGCCTGGCATGAGTTTTAAGCCACTAGGTCTGTGACTTGAACCACAGCAAAATAACCATTCTGGTATCTGCTGGTCCTTTATCTCCCTTTTTGAGAGGAGAAAGCTGAGGCCCAGAAAGGTGAAATTTTAGGTGATCCTGGAGGACTGGAGGACAGTCACTAGATGTTGTTAGGCAATAATTACCACCAAATAATCTAAGCATTCATTGTTGGAGGATGTTATCCCTTTAAGATTAGCAGGGGCTACGAATGAAGACCTGAGCTAAACACAAGCCAAGATCAACCTCACTTCTCAAGAGAACTCCTCTGGGATATTGCATGGGACTGGGTTCCAGCCTTCTATGGTTTTTGCTTCTCTGGCTCCCTTTGTGTCCACTACGGTCCCAATCCCATGTTTCCTTGACCAGCCTGCTTGGTTTAGTAAGGAGATGATCATTTGGTTTATATTTGTGATCTATCCCTCTCCCCAAGCACATTCATTCTTTTTCACCTTAGTTTCTCTGGCATGAATTCTAGTCAGTTTGACCTAGCAAGTGCTAGTCATGTCAGCTTGAGAATCTTCTGTCACCATTTGACCTAGAACCCAAGCATTTGTTCCCACTTCTTAAGGCTATGTCTCTCTTATCCTAGCCCTGAGTCTTATATAGTTTTCAATAGGTTTAGAGTATAATTGATTATTTAACTCATTGATAGTTATTCATTCACACCCATTCATTCAACACATATTCATTGAGCACCTACTATATTAGCCACCATAGTAGGAACTGAGGATAAAGCAATAAACAAAACAGTCATGGTCCCTGCTTTCATAGAGTTTAATTTTGATAAAGGAGATAGTCATTAATCTAATATTCACAGTAATGAATATATAAGTACAAAACAAGACAAGTTCTCTGAAGGAAAGGAACATGTTTTTATGAGGGCATATTAAAATAAATTTACTTTGACTGAGGGTAGAACGTTGGATTCAGGAATGATTTCTCTTAGAAAATGATACTTGGGCCATCAGGTAGTGTGGAGGTTAAGGTGACTGGATCTCACATGGCTTACTATGCAGTTGGAGTCCGAGACCTAGTAGAACATGTTGGGTGCATGTGTGAGCATGCCCAAAATCTCGAGTGGGGAATGGAGGAAAAGGGATTGTGGCTTGGTCATTTCCCCTGTAGGGGGAGTAATTTCCATGTCTCTCTCTCTCTCTCCACCAAGTGGTTGCATGCACCCTATAGCAACACCCCCCACACACACACACACAAAGGATGCTTGAGCCAAGATTTGAAAAAGTAAAAGTAGAAATGAGAGAGGTGGTAAAGGGTCATGCAAGAATGTGCCTGGAAGACCTCCTAACATAGAGAGAATGTAATTGACTGAGGACCTCAGCTGCTGTGATCTAGTACTTCCCATAGGCTGAGCCCTCCTGAGACTGAGTACCATGGGGATAATAAAGCCTCTCACTACTGGGAGACATATGGACTCCTTTGTTGGCCAACTATGCCTCAAGGATTTGCAGAAACTTTTGTCTGCCTGGTAGTCTAGGGTGCTTCCAATCAAGCTCCTCTCCCTCTCACTCAGGGTCAAACTTCTATTATAGCTCCCTCCCTTTTTTATTTCAGACAGGCTTGTCCCCTGATATCTTTCCGTGCTTATTCTGGTCTTGGTTTGTGTCTCTTGGAGGACCTGGAAAAACACAAGTGAAGCAGGTGTTTGAGATGCAGTGGACATTGTTTACTTCCTAAGCCTAGATTTTACTTATGTAACCTTTTGCTATTCTGAAAAGATGACTGAAAACTGTGAGGCTCCAAAAACATGAGTGGTTGGTAGTTGTATCTATAAGATCAGATTATCAGGAATAAAGTAAAGATAGGTAAGGGGTAGATATTACAGGCTGGTAGAAAGTCCTGCCATTCCCTTCTGCCATTCAAAAACTAGGGAGAGGTCTGAGCAGAGATCTTGGGGGACACTGTTATTTTTATTGCCTACAATCCTGCATTGCTTGCTTTGGTCTGTCTTTGTGAATACAGCTATCATTCTTTAGCTCCAGATTAATTTGCTTCAACTTTCAAGTGAGGACATATGGGTAATAGAATTGAGTCCAGGCTACACCGCTTCCCTAAAAGATTATCTCAGTCAGTGAAGGCCTGTCTTCCAGCTTCCGAAAGTCTTGTTTTTCTTGGTTTGGGCCTTTCCACAAATTCTTTGCCATATACTTTTTTCCCCCTAAGCCTGAAATATTTTCATTTCCTCACACAATTAAAATGTTCTCTGTTTTCAAGTCTCTATTTGAAAAAATAAGTGTTCTAGCAAGCTCAGACTCAGAGTCAGAACAGAGTTAGAAACCTAGCTCCACTAATTAATTTTTTTAAAACTCATCTTTGCCAGTTTATTTTAAAGTATGTTACAAAGGGTATGCATGAACAGCTAGATGGGGGAGATAGAATGAAGTCATCAAAAAGTTCGTGGAAAGTGCTTACTTTTAATTCTATGAGTGAATTTCAATTTTGGCAGCAAAGTAAATTCATACTTTAATTTTTTCATGAGCTCTATGAAGTACTGTTCTAGATAAGCCAAGGTTTGGGAGGAGGTTATGGAGTTTCATGCCCTCTCTGGACATTGTACTCTCCCAGTACCCCCACATGTTCAGCAACCTGGAAGCCTCCACTGCTTCCTCTATGTGAATATTTGGGTAAGTTATTTCATTTCTGAGACTCAATTTTCTTATTTAAAAACTAGAGATAATGGCTGGCAGGTGGCATGGTGGTTAAAAGTGCTGTATTCCCACATGGCTGACTGCAGTTTGAGTCCCAGATCTGGTGGCTTTCTTTCTCACTTTCCCTTTCTCTCTCTTTCTGTCTCTAGTCAAATTAAAAAATAATAATAACAAATGTAATTAAATAAATTAAAACAAACAAAAAAACTAGAGATAATAATGCCTGCGTCCTGAAGCTGTTGTGAGAATTACATGAGTTATAGTGTATAAAAGGATCTGGTATGGGTGCTCAGTACATGATGATTCCCTTGTAGTTCCATCTACCTTCCTCTTGGCATTCTTTACTTTTTATCCTTTCCTGGATGCCTGGTGGACACCTTTTACTACTCAAAACTTTGTTGCATTCAATCCTCATATAAAAGGATGGGCCACAGAATGAAAAAACTTAAAACTACCAATCAGATCGGCTTCCTTCATTTCTCCCTCCCTTCCTCCCTTCTTCCCTTCCTCCTGCCCTCCCTCCTTCCATTCTTTTTCCTTTCCTTTCCTTTCCTTTCCTTTCCTTTCCTTTCCTTTCCTTTCCTTTCCTTCTTTTCTCTTCTTTCCTTTCTTTGCCAGAGGGCAAATGCACTTGCCAGAAAAAGAGAGAGAGAGAGAGAGAGAGAGAGAGAGAGAGCAAGCACTTGCCAATGAGGTGTGATTACACCACAATCCCCTCTCTATTTCTCCATCCTGTGAGGATTTGAGGCATACACACAGGCCTGGCATGCTTTTTCAAGCCACCAGGATTCAAACTGGAGTTAGCCATGTGGGATCTGGACTCCCTTAACCACTAGACTATAGTGCCAGCCCCATTAATTTATTCAGCAAGTGTTTTTTTTTTTTCCTCTCTATTATGTCCTCATTGCATGAGGCATAAATGTCTCAAGGTTTAGTTTTTCAGAATAACTTGCAGTATAGAATATGGAGTAATTTAAAAAATTTGCCAGAAAGAGCAAGAGAGTCAGAGAGAGATGGAGAGGTAGAATGTACTCCCCAGTGGAGCTAGGTCACTGCAATCCTTTCTCCTCCATTTTTCTATTCTGTTGAAATTTGGAGGCACACATGCACATGTACCTGACATGTTTTTCAAGCGTTTGGACCCAAGATTTGAACTTTGTGGTCAGCCATGTGGGATCCAACTTCCTTAACCACTAGGCCACAGGGCTGGCTTGAATATGAAACAATTTGATACCAATATCAGGGTTCTCACAGATTCTAACATTTTGTTACAGGATATATCTCACTGATAACTTGTTCTCTTCTTAGGTTCTGGTATCCCACCATGTTGTCAGGGGGCTGCTCTTATTCCAGTTTTTCCATTTGCTAGCTATGTAATTTGTGCAAGTTGCTTAACTTTGAAGACTCCAGTTTTTCATTTGTAAAATAGAGTAAATAAAACTATTTCCCCCCAAATGTTATTAGGAGTAAATGAACTGACTTGTGTAAAGTACTTAGCACAGTGCCTGGCACATAATGAACATTCAGCACCTTCCAACCTATTACCAGCATCATCATTGTATTAGTCAGGGTTCTCTAGTGAGGTAGAACCAATAGGTTATGCACAGATGTGCAAGGTGATCTATTGGGGTAATCAGCTCCTGTGACTGTGGAGGCTGAGGAGTTTCACTATAGGGCATCTACCAGCTGGATATCCTGGGATGCTGGCAGCATTGCTCGCTCCAAGTCTATATGCCTTGGAGACAGGGATGCTGATGATGTAACTCGGTCCAAGGCCAAAAATCTGAGAACTTGGGGGCTGTTGGCATGAGTCCTAGAATCCAAAGGCAGGTGAGTCTTGAGTTCTGATGTCTGAGGCATCAGAAATCTCTCTCTCTCTCTCTCTGAAGAGACCCTTGCCGATTAGATTGGGCCAGCTCACAATCTAGGTGGAGAAGGTAAATCTCCACCTAGCTAACTCAGACTCACAGGGTTTTAATTCCTTCTTCTTCTTCTTCCTCTTTTTCTTTTCTTTTCTTTTCTTTTTTTAACATTTAATTACTGTTCATCTTTATAGCACACAAAATGAGTTTTCCCAGCATGAATGCACTGTATGTCCAATCAAAGATATTACCATACACATTATCATCAACAGATAATTTTCCATTTTTTAATTTGTTAAATGTTTTGCTTTTTTTTTTTTGCCCTTGATTCCTTTTCCTCTTTCACCCCCATTACCCACCCTCCTCCCACACTGTCTCCAGTATCCACAGTTGTGCTCCTTGCCTTTATATGATCCAATCTTTCAGTTTCTGCCATAGAGTGTGGACATTCGGTACATATTTTTTTTTTTGAGAGATTTTTGCTATAGGGTGTGTGTGCTCGCCAGCCAGACAGAGACATAGAGACAGAAAGTGAGAAATCACCCCCCAGGGGGGATGGTCACGCCGCAATCCCTTCTCCTCCATTCCCCTGTTGGGATCTTGGGCCCGCACGCACATGCGCCCGGCGTGAGTTTAAGCCACTGGGTCTGGGACTCGAACCAATTACGTGAGAGTCCAGCAACATAGCCATTAAGCTAACTGCTGGTTCCCCGACCTTTGGTACATATTAAGTGGGGACATACAATGCCTGTGTTTCAAAGTCTGACTTGCTTCACTTAGCATTAAATATTCCATATTTGTCCACTTTCTATCGAATGCCAGAGTCTCATTGTTTTTTTTTTTTTTTTTTAATGGCTGAGTAGTAGTTCATAGTGTATATGTGCTACACGTTTTCAATCCATTGATCTTTCCTTGGACATTCGAGTTGATTCCATGTCTTAACAATTGTGAATAATGCTGTAATAAATATAGATATGCAAGTGTTTTTCCAACTGAATGTATTTCTATCCTTTGGGTAGATACCCAGGAATGGAATTGCTGGATCATATTGTAGTTCCATCTGTAGGTTTTTGAGGAAACTCCATATTGTTCTCCATAGTGGCTGCACTAATTTACATTCCCATCAACAATGCAGGAGAGACCCCTTTTCACTGTAGCCTCACCAACACTTATCATTCTTTATTTTTGTAATTTTAGCAATTCTGACTGGGATTAGATGGTATCTCATTGTGATTTTGGTTTGTATCTCCCTTATGATAAGGTATGTTGAACATTTTTCCATATGCTTCTTGGTCAGAGTCACATGCTAATCTCTTCTGGAAACACCATTATTCTGGAAATATCTAGAATAATGCTTTATCAAGTTTCTAGATGTTCCTTAGTGCAGTCACATTGACACCCAAAACGAACCATCACAATCATTATTATATTTAGGTGAAGTAAGCCCAAGAGCTCGTTGACCCAGTTTTTTGTTATTGTTATTTTTTGTTTTAGAAGGGAAATGAGAACACACCCCTCTCCCCAGGGAGATGTGCACACGGCCATTGCTTCTTTCCCATTTTCTTCCTAGGATTTTGGGCATGCACATACACACACACACACACACACACACACACACACACACACACACGTCAGGCATGTTTTCTAAGATACTGGCTCCAGGACTTGAACCGTGCATTTGGCTATGTGGGATCTAGCCGCCTTAACTACCATGTTGCCAGCTGGCCCCAAAGGCCCAGATTCTAAATGTTCACACTATTGTCCCCTTTCATTTAGAGGAAGATGGGAGATGACAAGTATGAATGCCAACTCTGCTACTAAGTAGCTATGAGACCTTCAGTAAGCCATTCAATTTCACTACACTGAAATTTCCAGATCTGCAAAATGAAGAGACTAATGGTTTCTATTTCATAACACTGTTGAGAAGATTACATGAAACACTAGGGAAAGGCACTTAACCCAGTGCCTGGAGAACATAGTAAGCATACATTAGAAGTTAGCTATTAGAATTACAGAGTTAGTTTCTACCATTGCTATCCTCTTCTTGTATCACCTTTCTCGCTCCTATTTCTTTTTTCTTTTTTGGGGGAGAGGTTTTTGCTATAGGGCGCATGTGCTTGCCAGACAGACAGAGAGAGACAGAGAGACAGAAAGCGAGAAATCACCTCCCAGGGGGAATGGCCACACCACAATCCCTTCTCCTCCATTCTCCTCTCAGGATCTTGGGCACTCATGCACACGTGCTCAGAGTGAGTTTTAAGCCACCGGGTCCGGGACTCGAATTGCAGTAGACTACATGGGAGTCCTGCGACATAGCCATTACGCTAACTGCTGGTCCCCTCTCTCCTATTTCTGAGGCTCTGTTCAGAGGAAGAAAAAATACTATTGGACCAGAACAATCTCTTTATCCCTAGAAAGACTTCTTTTCTACTTTATTATGCAGGTAGTTAGACTCCTTTGACTGTTTCCTCCTTCTTCCCCCATTTCAGAATATACCTTTGGACTTTGGCTTTTATCACCAAAAAGGTCCAGAATGGTAGTATACTAGATAGAAGAGCAGGATCCCTCCTATAACCCCCAGACAAATTCTTCTATCTGTCCCCCATGTGAATTATGTATTATGTATTTTTTAAGAAGTTATTTTCCCTTCATTCAATATAATGTATCAATAAAGATGAGATTTCAGGCATAAGTTTCAGACCAAGAGGCCTCATTAACTACACTGAATACTCCCTACCTTCATCAATTTCAATCTACAAGTGCCTGTGACCCATTAATGTCAGCTGCAACGTGCTCGGCCTCAGACAATTTCCACTAGTCTGGCCTTCAGGTTTATTCTTGCCAGTATGATCCACAGAAACCAACCTTCAGGCTAGCCTGTGTGGGGAAAGAGAAAATGTGTGTACGTGGTGGGGTGAGGGTGAGGAAGAGCAGAAATCAATGAACTTATAAAGCACATGCTTGCCAGGTTATAAGAAACATTAAGCTAAACAGCCCGAACAGTCCATTTGCTGAAAAGACATTTAATTATTTCAGCAAGAACTAGTCAGAGAAGAGAGCCCATAAAATAAACAAAGAGACACTAGCATTTGATTTTAATATCTTTCTTTTTTGCCACAGGCCACAATTTAATTAAAATTCTGAGTAGAAATTTTAAGACGACACATTCTCCTCCCTAGCGGCCAGACAATGGAGATAAACCATCCCCCATGTTCCTGGAATTGTGTTTTAGCTAAGTGCCCAGAGCTAGGCGAGCTTTGCCAGCTGCCCCCACCCCCACCTCTCAATAACGAAGGCATTGATGGGAGATGTTTGCAGTCGCTAAACTCTATGTTTTAAATTGGGGCCAAGTGCCATGGGTCATAGACAGTTTGCTATTTATTTTAGAGAAAAATGCAGGACATATTATTGAAAAACCGATCAAAAGAGATCGAGACAAGTGTATGTATTGGGGAGAGCCATGGTTTTATTGATGTGACTTTCATTGGTAGAGTGAGTGCTGAATCAGAATTCAGGAATCCAGAGTTCTAGCCCAGGCTTTAATAGTTACAAATTGTATTTTAAACCTCTCGCCACTTCAACTTTGTGAAATGGGATAGGATAGGTCAGTGATTTCTTAAGGTCTTTCCAGCTCTTATATGCCATGTTTGGAATATAGTAAGATAAATATGACCTTATAATAGAAATGACCACAAACCCAAATATTTTGGAAATGATGGCAGTTCTTCCAACTATGTTGATCCAGATCCCAGAGGAAATGACACAAACACAGCTATTTTTTTTTTTTTTGGTGTTATTGTTAACATTCAATGACTAGAGCAATGCCTTGTTCATAGTAGTTGCTAAATACATATTTGTTGGTTGACTATGAGAGTCTGCAAAAGTTTATGGAAAATGGGTATTATGAGAGAACCAGCAATGGATTGCAAAATATTTTTGCACCAAAATAAACTTGTACTTTAATTCCATTTTTCTACTAATTTTTAAAGGTATTTTAAAATTTATTTTGTTTATAATGGAGAACATATATGCTTGCATGAGAGAGAGAGAGAGAGAGAGAGAGTGTACCTACCCCACAATGCAATGACTAAGTGCTCTGTGTAGAAAGGCACTTCCTATATGGCTTTCTGTAGTTTGAATCCCGGCCCTGGTGGCTTGGGAAACACATCAGGTGCCATGTACATGCATGCCTAAAATCTCAACAGGATGGAGAAATAGAGAAGGGATTGTGGCATAACCATGCCTCATTGGGAAGGTGCTTGCTCACCTGCTCACTCTCTTCCTGGCAAATGCATGTACCCACTGACAATAAAAAAAAGTTGTTATTGTGACCAGCAGATGGTATAAAGGTTATATCACTGGACTCCCACATGACTAACTGTGGTTTGAGTCCTGGACCTGCTGGCTTGAAACTCACACTTGGTGCATGTGTGTTCATATCCAATATCCTGAGAGGAGAATGGAGAAGGGATTGCAGTGTGGCCGTCCTTCCTGGGGAGTAATTTCTTGCTTTATGTCCCTCTGTCTCTCCGGCAAGTGCAGGCATCCTATAATAAAATTTTTTCTCTTTAAAAAAAGTGACAGATATTAAAAAATAAAAGAGAGAGGGACAAGCAGGTGGTGTAGTGGTTAAGGTGTTGGACTCCCGCATGGTTAACTACCATTTGAGTCCCACACCTGGAGGCTTGAAACTTATGCAGGGTGCACGTGTGTGTGTGTGTGCCCAAAATCCCAAGAAGAGAACAGAGGAGAAGGGATTGTGGCATGACCATCCCCCCTGGGAAGGAGGTGGTTTCTCACTTATGTTTGTCTCTCTGCAAGCGCATGCATCATATAGCAAAAATCTCTCTCAAAAAAAAAAAAAAAAGGAAGAGAGAGAGATAGAAGTTCCCCTGACAGGGTCCCATCCTGCTACTATACCCTTTCAGTGGCCCTTCAGTTCTTCAGGATCTTATGTATATGTGTATGCCTGGCATGTTTTCAGGTTTACTCTAGGGTCTGAACTTACAGTCATCCATACAGTTTCCAGCACTGCAGTTCAGTTTACTACCCACTTTCCCATCAGGCTGGGCCAAAGTCTCTGTTTTTATCACCTACCATCCCAGCCCATGTTGTGATATGATTGAGATGTTTTGATGTACTTGGGAGAAAATCTGCTTAATAAAAAAAAATGTTAAATTGTAGGCCGTTACTTTCTCTGTCTCTCTATCTCTGTCTCTGTCTCTCTCTCTTCTTGCTATAGTATGCGTACACTAGCAGGAGACAGAGACAGACACAAAGAGAGGGAAAGTGGGAAAACACCCCCTGGGAAGGATGGTCACACCACATTCTTTTTTTCCTCCATTCTCTTCCTAGGATTTTGGGCATGCACACAAACGCCCCCAGCAAGTTTTGAAGCTGCCAGATCCAGGACTCGAACCACACAGTCGGCCCTGTGGAATTCAGCAGCCTTAACATCTGCACCATCTGCTGGGCTGACCATTACATTTTGATTTGCTTTTTCTGTTAGTAAATTGTTATCAAGAGGTATTGTTAAATGTTATCTATATACCAAGTAGGTAAAATCCTAGGGAAAGCAATAATTTGTATCCCACCTTGGCATAGGTTGTATGCTTTCATTTAATCTAATGTATAAAAAACAGAATGG
>NW_006205516.1:2081242-2112744 GCF_000334495.1 Tupaia belangeri chinensis
CCTAAGAGTTATTTTGGCCAACCTTTCAGCTGATGCTTGGCTCATTTTTACAACACCTTCAGTGGAATAATACTTTCTGGCAATGGTTCAGGTCTCTGTCATCTTTAATACTGCCTACTGAAACTATGGTTCCCCTGTAGCTACTCTATTTTCTTTCTTCCCACTTTAGCTAAGCTTCTAAACTGCTTGCCTCTCCTTCCTCACTCCCTGCTCACTCAGTGTGGTATGATCTAGCATTTATACTTTTCTCACTAAGGTCATCAGTGACCTCCATATTGCCAAACCAATGGATACTGTTTTTGTCTTGCAATGCATTACAGCATATGAAATATTAACTACTCCCTACTTGAAAATCGTCCCTCTTTTTGCTACTGTGGCAGTCTTTTGTCCTTCTTTATCACTCTTAGCTCATTTTCTGGCTCCTCTCTCTTAGCTGAAACCTTCAACCTTGTTGTCTCTTAAGACTCTAACCTTGACCTTGTACTCTGTTCCGTACTCCCTTCTTGGGCATCTCAGCCACTATCATTTGTATACATATGACTCCCAAAGTTACCTTAAGTCCAGATCTACCTTCTTTCTTTCTTTTTTTTTTTAAAGTATATATATTTATTTCTTCCATGAGAGAGGGAGGCAGATGGGTAGAGAGCTAGCACCTCCAACAGAATCTTCATTCTGTAATTCATCTCAGTCTCAGTGGACCTGAATCACAGGCACATATACATGTCTGGCATGCTCAAGGAGGTCCCAGGATATGAATGCAGAACTTTTTTCATGGATCCAATTGTATTACGATGGAGCCTCTGTCTGGCCCTGAGCCCAGATCTCACTTTTTTTTTCCCTAAAGAATTATTTTATTTAACTTTACTTACTTATTTGTTTGTTTATTTTAATTTGACCAGATGAGAGAGAGAGGGGGAAAGTGAGAAAACAAGCTTCCAGGTCTGGTACTCGAACCATGGTCGACCATGTGGACGTCCATTGTCCAGTCCACAATACCACCTGCAAACCCCTCCAGATCTCCCTTCTAATCTACAAACCTACATATTTGATTGCTTATAGAACATCTACACCTAGATAGGCACCTCATCAGGTCCCACCTTCATTATTGCTTTAATCCTCAGTCTCCCCTTATTTTATTAATATTAAGTTCTCCACACTGCTGGAAGATTAAGTTTTTTATTGGCCAGAGGGCACATGTGCCCTCTAGAGAGAGAGAGAGAGAGAGAGTGAGAGAGAGAGAGAGAGAGAACTCTCCCAGTGGGGCATGGTCACACAAGAATCCTTTCTCCACTCCATTGTGATTTTGGGTGCACATGCACACACAAACATGCCTGGCATGTTTGTCAAGCACTGGAGCTGGGATTTGAACCATGTTTGGCCATGCGGGATCTAGCTCCTTTAACCATAAGGTTTATAGGTCTGGCCCCGAGTAATGTTTTTAAAATACAAAGTTGATTGGGTCACTCCCTGGCTTAAAATTATTTCTTCATTGTCTATGATATCAATCTAAACTTTGTAGGGCATATAAGGCCCATTTTGATCTTGCCTTTACCTTTTTCTCTACATTTATCTCCTTGTGCATCCATCCTTTTATTCTGTAGTCACACTGAACTACCTGAGTCCCCTAATAATTCCACATCCTTTCATATATCAAAACTTTTGATCATGCTGTTCCTTTTTTTTTTTAAATTTTCATCATACATGTGCGTACAGGATCTGACCACTCTGTGAGCCCCTCAAACCACTAGCCCATCGAATCTTGGGCACTTGCATGCATGCGTGCTGTGTTTCAGGCTGACTGGGCTAGGGATTTGAGCTGCGGTTGCTATGTGGGATATGGCTTCTCTTGAGCAATGCATTACTGATGTGCCAAAGAGCTAGCCCCTGTTCCCTCTTTCAAAATGAACTTAAGCACAGCTTTCTCTAGGAAGATTTCCCTGACTCAGGTTCTCCTTCCTCTAGTCTCTCATTGTACTATTTATCAACCTTCATTATACTTGATATTGTATGATTATTGCTTCTATTGTATGTTGATTGATTAAATACTCATTTCTCAGGGGCTGGACAGTGGTGCAGAAGTAAAGTGTTAAGCTCTGCAAGGCAGATGCACATGGGAGGGTTCTATGTTCACATCTGGAGACCTTGCTAAGTATGCCTGACATGTGTGTGTCCATGATTCAGGGCTGGCTGAGGCTGGGGTTGGATCACGGTGTCAAGACCCTGTTGGATGCGCCCTCTCTGTCTCACTCATGAAAGAAGTAAATAAATAAGCTAAAAAAATACCCTTGAGCCAGCCCTGTAGCACAGTGACTAAGGGAACTGGGTCCCATATAGCTGACCATGGTTCAAATCCTGGGCATTGTGGCTTGAAAGGCACTCCAGGTGTGTGTGTGTGTGCATGCATGCCTAAAATTCTGACAGGAGGGAGGAATCGGGGGAAAAGAAAGGCAGCATGATCATGCCCCACTGAGGGGTGCTTTCTCTCTGTCTCTGTTTCTCTGTATCTATCTCTCTGTTTCTCTCTCTGGCAAGTGCAGGTACCCTCTGTCAGTAAAATAAGTAAGTAAATATAAACGAATACTTATTTTCTAGCTTCAGAGGTGAAGCAAGGAGTAGCTTGTTAGATGAGTGGACCCTTAGAGCAAGACACAAATTCACAGCCTATGGACAAACCATATGTGAACTTTGATAATACTCTCCATTAACCTGATTTTGGCGAAGATAAAGGTGTATATTCCCTAATGTGAAGGAGGAAGTAAAGGTGACATTTTCTTTCTGCTTCAATAAGGCATGCTGTTGGCAGAAAACAGATTGATTAGCTGGAATCATCCTAATAGCCTGTGGGCTCTTGTCAAAGTGGAGTCCTTTCTTGGCCACTGAGCAAAGTGACAACCCTTTGTCAGAGGGTTCTAACCCTCAGTGGCATGAGTCTTATTTGTGGTCTATTGTCTCTGGCTATCCCACCTTCTTTTACTGACAGCTGGATGCCATCTTAATTGTTACGAGAATGTAGGGTAGCCAGGAAGGTAGAGTCTAGGCAGCTTAAGCACGTTGAAGATAACAAAATCTTTAAGAGCTAGGCTGTCCAAGTACATTGAGAGAGGTCAAGCATTTAGGGGCCAGAGTTCTCCAGACAAATAGAATTTCTAGTTCTTAAAATAATATGAAAAGAGGACCAGCTGGTGGTGTGGTGGTTAAGGCAGCTTGATCCCATATGGTCGACTGCATGATTTGAGTTCTCGACCCAGTGATTTGAGAAACACACTGGACATGTGTGTGTGCTTGCCCAAAATTTTAAAGGAGAATGGAAGAGAAGGGGTTGCAGCATGGCCATCCCCCTGGGGGTGCTTTCACTCACTCTCTCTCTCTCTCTCTCTCTCTCTCTGTCTGTTTCTTTATCTCTCTGTCTGTTCCAGTGAGCACACATACTCCATTGCAAAATTACAAAAAGTCAAAACAAAACTATTGTTTTATATAAGAATAAAAATAGCAGTTATTTAATCTCAATGGGGGTGGGATTGATTTTGTGGTACAAGGAGGTTTCTGGTATGCTAGAATATTTTATATCTCAATTTGGGCAGTAGTTACATGGGTGTATACATAAGTGAAAATTTATTGAACGATTCACCTCAGATTTGTGCACTTTACTGTATGTATGTTATTTTCCAATAAAAGTTAAGAAATAAATGCGGGGAAATGTATATATGACTATATATAATTCTAGGGCCCAGAAGCTAGATCCACATTTGTGACTCTGAGACCTGGGATGCCAATCAAGAGTGTCTAATCACAGGAGCCAAATCCAAGAAGAGCCAGAGCATCCAGGGGAGATCATTGTAAGGTGTGAGCATGCTGGTCAGAGACTTAGGTGGAGGCCATTTCTGAACAGCTTTGAATACCTGTGACATAAATCTTTTTGGACTATGTCTTGTTGGGTTGTCCTTAAACTGGCTGCATACATTTCTCTGGCTGTCAATTAACTTACTTAATCCTCCTAGAGATACAGCTGAAGACAATAATACCTTACAGTTGTATAATCCTTTAAAGTCTGCAAAATGCTTCTGCACCCATTACATTCTGACAACAATCCCATGAGAGGGTCACAGAATTTGTTAGCCATTTAAGAGATAAAGAAATCAAGATCCGGAGTGTTAAGTATTCTGCCCAAGGTCACGTAGGTAATAATTGGCAGAGTCAGAGATAAAACCCCTCTTCTGACTGCAAGTCAAATTTACTCTCTCTCTTTTTTTTCTTTTGAAATCACACTGCAAATGTCTGGTAATGATTACCTTTCCCAAAGATATTTACCTTTTCATAGTGGATTCTTAAAAATGTAAAAGCTTCTGAGATGTAGAAAATTGACTTTCTTTTTTTTTTTTTTTGGAGAGATTTTCACTGTAGGGCGCGTGTGCTCGCCAGACAGACAGAGAGAGAGAGAGACATAGAGACAGAAAGCGAGAAATCACCCCCCAGGGGGGATGGCCATGCTGCAATCCCTTCTCCTCCATTCTCCTCTTGGGATCTTGGGCACGCACGCACACGCGCCCGGCGTGAGTTTTAAGCCACCGGGTCCGGGACACGAACCGCGGTCGACTACGTGGGAGTCCAGCGACATAGCCATTACGCTAACTGCTGGTTCCCCGAAAATTGACTTTCTAATGGTGGGAATTTGTGCAGGAGTCAAGAGATATTTTGGGGCAGAAGATTCTGTCCAGTTAGTCTCACAACATAGCTTGTGTTGGCAGCCTTGTCTGTGTTCTCCTGAGATTACCCTTGCTATCTGGGCTATATACTATATGCTATCTGGGCCAATATGCACGATCCAGGATAGTCCTTTGCCTCTTGCTCTACAAATCAGACAGTGTAGTATAGTTGCTAAAAGCAAAGGTGGGACCAGCAGATGGCATAATGGTTACATCACTGGACTCCCATATAGTTGACTGTGGTTCAAGTCCCGGACCTGGAGGCTTAAATTCACGCTGGGCGCAGTGTGCGTGCATGCCCAGGGTCCCGAGAGGAAAATGTAGGAGAAAGGATTGTAGTGTGGCCATCCCCCCTGGGGTGTGGTTTCTTGCTTTCTGTCTCTCTGTCTCTCTAGCAAGTGCATGTGCCCTATACCAAAAATCTCTCCCTCTCTCTCCAAAAAGTAAATAAATAAAAAGGCTCTGCAGCCAGATGGGTTGAGTTGAAATTGCAGCTGTGGCACATACTGACTTAAAACCAAGGCAAGTTCTTTTACTTCTCAGTAAACTGGTGCCTCAATTTTCTCATTTGCGAAATTGGCAATAATAACAGTATTTACCTCAAATGAGGATTAACTGATGTAATATACATAATGAGCTTAGAAATGTTACCTATTTTAAAAATTATTACTGGCAGTATTTGTATTAGATGTCCTTCTTGTGAGAGCTGTGTTGGATACATGCGTGACTATGAGTGGTCTCAAGGAGACCAAATGCAATAGGGTGAGAAGTGATGTTTTTATACAGATAAACGCACTGGGCAGGAAACCCAGCCTATGACCCCATACACACCTCAGGACTCTTACATATCAGCAGTTCCGCTTGGAGTCCGTGCATCCGAGCAAGTCATAGAAACAGTTTATCTGGGTCACAGACAACAGGAGCATTTGCTTTCATTTCAGGAGCAGTTGCTTTCATCCTCATGAAGGTCATATAATTACAGTCACCAAATTACAGATAGAGCAGTGCTCCTCTGGGCCCCACATGGCCAAACATTTGCACCTTTCATAGGTAAAGATTTCTATTTAATTCCCTGAAATCTTCATGGGAGAGGAATTCATTTATTCCCTGGGTAACTGATGGGAAGCAGGCTCCCTTTTTGCCAAGCCTCTGGGAGAGTAAGCATAATCACTGAGAGAGAGAGAGAGAGAGAGAGAGAGAAAGAAAGAGAGAGATGTGGAAAATAAGTCATTGAGACGCAGAATGCCAGCTTCTTCCCTGGTTTGCTCCAGGAAACATTTCACAGTCACTGTAGCCCCCACTGATCTCTCTCCTTCTGATCTCTGAGAGCACTGACTGCCACTCAGTTTGGCACATAATTATATACTGCCTAAGGTGAAATCTCCCTCTCCAATTACAGCCCATTCAAAGTATGCCCCTGTTCTCCCAGCAAAAGCCTGACTGAGACAGTTGATATTTGAGGAGAGTTGAAGGCATAAATTAACCACTTATTTCCCAGGATCCTCTAAGCTATATATCCCTGTATCCCATCCAATCACCAGATAAGCTACATAGCTGAACAATGCTGTTTGGCTTTCCTACCCCCCACCTCACCCTGTCCCCTTCAAATGGTCATTATAGAATTGTATTTTGCCACAAACATCAGTTTGTGTTTATGATTTCATTCTGTTTTGTGTTTTTAAGTGAGAGCTATCACAAAATCCTTGAAGAAAAGAGGAAGCACATACATAAACATTCTTAGTAAACTTCTGTCCAAAGTAGAGAAAACTATCCCCATAATTAGATTTCTATGTAAGTTAATGAAGATGAGGAAATCTGAAGGTTTCGCTAGGTGAGTGGACTAGGAGCAGGCAGAGAGAGAGAGAGAGAGAGAGAGAGAGTTATTGGGAAATGTAAAGCGTTTGGATGCCTGAGGCTTTGGAAGTGTCAGAAAGCATAAAGAAGTTGTGTAAAGTGGAAAAGCTTAGGGAAGTGAGTGGGGCAGGGTACTGGTTGCCTGGGAAAGAGGAAGAAAACTCTCCATCTCCTTTCTAAATGTTCCCTTGCCTTAAATTGAACTGCTGCTCTCCCTCTAGCTCCAGGACATCTGCTATAGACAATTTGGTTGCAGTTTCGCAGTGATTTTGGTATATGTTCACTCACTCATGTGCTGATTGCTATCTTGGGTGCCACCATTAGCACACGTACCAGCATTTTATCTCCTGGATTCGAATATACCTTTATCTGGTACGTGATTTCTGAGCTATGTGCATGGAATCAGGCATAAAAATGTCTCTGTGGCCAGCTTGGTTGTTTTTTGATATCTTGGTCCTGGCTTAAGAGCTTATTTTAGATATGTTGTAGAGTGGTTATCCTGATCTCCAAAGCTCTTTTAGACTTTCTGGCATTATGTGGCAGCAACCAGGAACTGAGACAGGTCTAGCTGATTGTAGTGTAGAGATGGCAAGCTTCTGCCATGATCTATTGGTTATGACTTTGTGCTTCTGGGAGTCAGTAGGAAATATGTTACCATTTTTTTCTCTTAAAGTGAAAGTGCTGTGTAGAAATCCAGATTTTGCAAGTAAATTAATGGGTGGTTATTTGCTCTACAGAATGACTCACTGAGATTCCTTTAAATAGAAAACTTCGCTGGCATGCTTAAAATATGGGTCAATTTATTTATTTTTTTTTTAAAAAAAAGCCTTTTCACGTGCAGCACATTTAGAAACAAGTCTGTTATATAAAGAAGGATACATATGCATGATGGTTTGGGGTTTGATTTTGGACCTAACAGACTTCACTTGTCCAGATGAATTCACTTCTATCTTTTTCCAGGAAAGTCTTATTTGGACTTTTGGAACTGAAGGTAATTGGATTAGAATCTTTAAAAAAAATCAACAGAGAAGTACCATTCATTCTGTCTCCTGTGGTGGTCTCAGACAAGCAGATTCTTGTTGCAGGGGAGTCATAATGGTCTCAATGGTCCTTTCTATGCAGTTCTTCCCTGGGGGCGTTAGTAGAAAGTGTGGTATTTAACATTTTTTGCTGTAATGTCTAAACTCTCAAAAAGGACTCAGAAACCTCTGGTAATTTGTGAATCACATGGAAAAAAATCTGAGAGTTTTGGACGGAGGTGATCTTGAGCAGCCTGGGAAGATCAGTACATAGTCTTAAATTCTAAAGGTGATCTTGATCAACCTGGGAAGATCAGTACATAGTCTTAAATTCTTTTTCCAGTTAGTATTAAGACCTTCTGGAGTGTAAGTCATTCTGAAAGTCCTGAGACTACCATTACTTTTCTGTCTTATTCTGCCTTTTAAGTCAAACCCGTATGTACTCAGCTGTGAGCCATGCTGAAACTCAGCATGGATGGGGAAAAAGCCAAAATTGAGCTGAACCAAGGTTAAGGCTTTCGTCCAAGGAGGGTGACCTGCTATCCACATTCCATCATCTGAAGAGATGGGGCAAATTTCACCTGGAGTTGGGCAAGTATTTATGCCCACAGGGTTCCATCTGATGGTTTGGGCCTGGTAGCACAGGTGGAACTAAGAGTCAGGCAATATTGTGTTTTGCAGTAGAAGGCTAGGTATGGAGGTCTGCCTAGTTTCAGCAAGATTTCAGTAAATAGCTGGGGAAAGAAGGGCAAATCTTGGGCAAGAGGAAAAGGAGTGATTAGGATTATATGGGGACTGAGGGTCAGAGCCAAGCAGAAGATGTTGGGTGCGATTCAGAAACTATAGACAAAATACAGTTGTGCAAGTAAAATAATAACTGCCTTTTATCAATCACTTATTATATGTCACAGATTATTTTATTTAATCCTTACAACTCTATGACGTAGTATGCTGTTTTTTTTCTTTGTGATATTTTCCCAACACCAACCAGTTCTCTAATTCTCTATAGACATCAACTAGGTGTCCAATAATTCAATTTAGTTTGGACACTACCTAGAGTTATCCCAGGCCCCATATATTATGGGTTTAGTCCCACAAGACTTTCTTCATGCCATTTGTTAGCTGCAAAAGAGGGCTTCAGGTGACCTATACTTCTGCTGATCTGACTACCAATATATCTGACCACCCTCAGGTTTGATAATTTGCTAATTCACTCAGATAAGCACATTACTTATGATTACCAGTTTATTGACAATCCAGAAATAGCCAAATGGAAGATATGTACAGGGCAAAACAGGGTTGGAGTGACAGGGGCATAGCTTCTGTGCCCTCCTACCCAGCAATCAATCATCAACCCAGGAGCTCTAAAATTCCATGATTTTGTGTCAGTGTAAATGTGGTCCTTAGATGCATTAATTTCATCCTGCATAAAGATTGAATGGCAGTCAGTCAGAAGGCATGTTCAGTCCAGATATCTTCAGCCCTACACGGTACTGCTGGTCAAGTAAAAGACCTTGCAGAGAAAACCAGAATTGGAGAGATAGATGACTGTATCTAAGTTAATTAATACATACAAGTATTAGATTCTCATCTGTCCAAAAGAAAAGAAGTTTAACGGAGAAAACTCATAATCATTACTATTGCTATTGCCGTTGGTTATCTTTTTAGAATTACCTGCCGTGTGGGACCCTCTATATACATTACATTTTTCATTCTCACAATAAATTTATAGGATATTTACTTGTTTCTTACCCTCTTTTTAAAAATTTATTTTTTTGAGCTCTTCTAACATGTTATACTGTTTTAACAATTAAGCAAAAATTTAATTTCACTTTATACAACTTGGTATCATTTATTTATCACTCTCAATGACAAATCTAATTTTCAAAGATAGTTACTATTACCAAAGATACCTTGAAAGTTTTACTGGAAGTCTAAAAACAGGAATGCTCCACACATCTATAAACACATTTATTTTATTTCCAGAGAGAGTGTGTGCTCAGTGGGGGAAGGGCAGAGAGAAGCACCCCCGAATGAGGGATGATCATAGCAATTGCTTTCCTTCCACTTCTCTATCCCATCAGGATTTTAAGCATGTGCACATATGTACCTAGCATTTTTTTCAAACCACTGGGGGTAGGATTTGAACCAGTTAGTCACGTGAGATCTGGCTCTCTATGTACAGCACTTAAGTGCTGCACTATACTACAGGATTGGCCCAGACACTTTACTTTTTAAAGTGATTATTCTTATTGTAATAGTATTCATTCGCCTCTATTTTTTATACAGTGACATTGCTAACTAAAATACTTCGGAATTGAAAAAATTAGAGTCAAGGGACCAGCAGTTAGTGTAATGGCTATGTCGCTGGATTCCCACGTAGTCAACCGAGGTTCGTGTCGCGGACCCGGTGGCTTAAAACTCACACCGGGCGCGTGTGCGTGCGTGCCCAAGATCACGAGAGGAGAATGGAGGAGAAGGGATTGTGATGTGGCCATCCCCCCTGCAAAGTGATTTCTTGCTTTCTGTCTCTCTGTCTCTCTCTGTCTGTCTGGTGAGCACACACGCCCTATAGCAAAAACCTCTCAAAATCATCTCAATTACTCCTTCCAGGTGTTTCTGAAATCTCTCAGCTGTTTCAAGCCATTGACGTTTCTGGTCCTCCATCATGATTCTCAAGGTATCTCTTGCTTGGTGTGGTCAGTATTCATTTTTAAGATGCACATGTGCAAAAAAAGCAGCTTAAGATCTTCTAATTTCTCTTCTCGTTTTATATTCCCCAGGTCTTATCAATTTATCTAAAAGGTCCAAAAAATTAATAAGGATGGGCATACTGAGTTTTCTAGTTCTTGTGATCAAACTGCATAGGATCCATGAAGCTGTTCAGTGCCCTGACTTTCCAAAGGACAAGTGATAAGATCATCACATTGGAACTGGTTGCCAAACATCATGTAACTGTCTTTTATTGGAGGGGGCTGCTTGGGGGCTAAACCTTCCTGAATATTTTCATCTGTATATTCTTTGATGTACTGCATTGGAGGTGGTGGAAGTGCACTCACTTGCTGTGGTTCACCCATCGTAGAAGATCAAAAACCTCAGCGTTCCATTTACACTGGTCAAAAATTTATTATTTTTTGAGAGATTTTGGTTATAGGGCACATGCACTCGCCAGAGAGACAGAAAGCAAGAAATCACCCCCCAGGAAGGATGGCCATGCTGCAGTCCCTTGTCCTCCATTCTCCTCTTGGGATTTTGGGCATGCATGCACACGTGCCTGGTGTGAGTTTTAAATCACCGGGTCTGGGACTCAAACCACGGTCAACTACATGAGAGTCCAGCAATGTAACCATTACGCCATCTCCTGGTCCCCTATCCTCATTTTTTAAGCTGAAGAAACTAAAACTTAGAAAGTATGGAGTCTTGGGACTAGCAGTTGGCATAATGACTATGTCGCTGGACTCCCATGTAGTCAAATGCAGTTCGAATCCTGGCCCTGGTGGCTTAAACTCATGCCAGGCGCATGTGTGTGCATGCTCAAGATCGCAAGAGGAGAATGGAGGAGAAGGGATTGCAGCTGGCCATCCCCCTGGGGGGGGGTAATTTCTCGCTTTCTGTCTCTCTGTCTCTCCCTGTCTTTCTGGTGAGCGCACGTGCCCTATAGCAAAAACATCTCAAAAAAAAAATGTATGGAGTCTTTTCTCACACAACAGAACAAAGAAGGCTTATTAAAGAAGTATTGATGGGCCAGTAGGTGTCATAGTGCTTAAGGTGCTGGACACCCACGTGGCCAACTGCAGTTCGAGTCTTATACCTGGAGGCCTGAAACTCATGCTGGGCGCATGTATGTGCATGCCCAAAATCCTTAGAGAAGGGGTTGTGACGTGACTATCCCCCCACAGGATGACTTCTCACTTTCTCTCTCTGTCTCTCTGGCAAGCGCATATGTCCTGTAGCAAAAATTTCTCTCTTAAAAAAAAAAAGAAAAGAAGTACCAGGTCCCATGGTAAATTCAGCTTGAGGTGACTGAAGAGAGTATACCTTAGATTTGAAACAAGACTAGGACTTCGGGGATGGCTCCATGGTGCAGTGGTAATGCACTGTTCAAGAGAAATTGGTTCTCACAAGGCAACTGAGGTTCAAATCCTCAGCTCAGTCAGTCTGAAACATACTGGGCATGCATGTAAGTGCCCAGGATCCTGGCTGGCTGGAGTACTGGAGGAAGGAGATTGTGATGTGACCAGATCCTATGGAAGTACTTCTCTCTTTCTTTCTTTCTTTGCATGTGCACACACTCTATCATAAAGAAAAACATCATTGAAAAAGAGTCTAGGACCTGGCGTTCTGGAGGAAGGGCTTAAGTGTCTCCAATGACTGAGTTAAGTGGTAGCTGATTGACTTAGAGGAAAACATTAAGTTTCTGATGGTTGAAAATCAGACTTATGAGTGAACATATCAAATTTGTTTGGCTTTATTTCGTTTGGAGACCCCATCATTTCTTTCAAAAGACCAATTTTTTTTTGTTGTTGTTTTCATTGTGAATTCCTTGCTAGTAATGAAATATATAAACCGGATTTTTATGGCTTTTCTTTTGGGGGAGAGGAATGCGCCATTTCTGTACGGACATGTTTGCCCACAGAGATAAAGTGTTGAGTCTGATGATAATTCCCCTTTAGCAATGCTCTGTTCTAAATTTATTGGCTGATTTGATGTTCACTACAGTTGGCGCCATTTAAATTCATTGATCTTTAGAGCAATGCTTTGTAGCTTATGTCTGGGCAGCAATCAATTTTATATTTAGTGTGAATTTAACTGTAACCAAAAGATGCAGTACTTCTTTGTCATGGCTTTTTATTGCTATGGAATTTATGCTCTCTATGTAGTAATCAGAATAAATGGAAAATGCAAACCTTTCGTATTCCTACTATGTTCTCAGAAAAGTCACAACTCATTCATAACCAAGTTAGGAGGCATAGAATTCAACTTATCATGAATATGAGCTTTATGGATTATGCCTAAGTATGATGGAAATTATTTAGAAATATGGTCTTCATTATGCTACTGTTTTTCAGAAGATTTAAAAAAAAATCTGTCATTAAATACCATTAAGAGAAAAATGCATCTCCTTTGATACAGCTTAATTATACCAATTTGATTCACTGTTGATGAATACACTTTATAAGTACTTTCCCTTATGTGTTTATTTAAACCTGCTGAAATAGATCTATTTCCTCAGATCTGTAATGAATGCCAATAGGAAAGAGTATGTACTATTTATGAATTTGGTCATGTATCAGTTATAATGCACTCTATATTTTACCTGTATAAAGTAACTTTCAGAATCTTTAACAAGTTTGTACATTCCTTCTAATCAGCTCAACAACCATCATTTTGGGTTGTCCTGAGAACGCTAGTCTGGTCTACCTCCAATCTATGTAACTTCGATTGACCTTCACTTTTTTCTTTTTGGTTTGTTTAATGTCGTCCATGCATTTGTACATAAGAGAGAAGGTACTACCTAAAGGGGCCTTCTCCAATTTTTCCATCCTGTCAGGATCCCAGTCATGCACATGCACCGACAATGTTACTATTTTTTTAAAGTTTCCTATAGGGCATATGCACTTGCCAGAGGGACACAGAGAGAAACAGAGAGAGGGAAAATGAGAAAACACCCCCTGGGAGGATGTCCACGCCACAGCCCCTTCTCCTCTATTTTCCTCTTGGGATTTTGAGCTTACACATACCACGTGCCTGGTGTGTGGTACCAGTCTAGGACTTGAACCACAAAGTTAGCCACGTGGGATCCAGCACCTTAACCATTATGCCACCTAGCTGGCACCACACCATGTTATTTATTTATTTACGAGTTTTGTCAAAGAGCACATATGCTTGCCAGAGAGAAATAAAGAGAAGCAAAATGAGAAAGCATTTTATGAGGAGAATGGTCATGCTGCAAGCTCTCCTACTCCATTTTTCCTTCCTTTGGGGATTTTGGGCACATACGCTTGCACACACACACACACACACTCACACATAAACACACAAGCACATGGTATTTTTTGTGAGGTTTTTGCTATAGGGTCCATGCGCTTGCCAGAAAGACAGAGAGACAGAAAGCGAGAAATCACCCCCAAGGGGGGATGGCCACACCGCAATCCCTTCTCCTCCATTGTCCTCTCGGGATCTTGGGCATGCATGCACATGCGCTCACCATGAGTTTATGCCACTGGGTTCAGGACTCGAACCCCGGTCGACTACATGAAAGTCCAGCAACATAGCCATTACGCCAACTGCTGGTCCCCAGCACACAGTATGTTTTCCAAGCCACTGGATCCAGGACTTGAATCATGCAGTTTGGCCAAGGGGGGTCCAGGAGACTTAATTACCACACTACCACTTTGCCTTATACTATGTTTTCTAAGCCCAGGGGCCAGGACTTGAATCCCTGTTGGCCATGTAGGATCCAGCTTCCTCTGCATAGTGCTTAATCATGATGCTGTGAAGGTGGCCCAACTCTCGCTTCTTGATCTACTCTGAAATTCTCATCCTTGAAGTAACTCTGGAGGACTATACCAATGTAAACAAGATGTATAGAAAAGGGAGGAGAATCCTGATCATAATTTTCTAGCCATTTCATGGTAGTTTATCAGATTATCTGATTGTTACCTTGGAAGACACAAAGAGTTTAACACTGAAAATATTTGCTACACAGTGAATGGCAATTAGAAAGTCAGGAGACTTAGGGACCAGCAGGTGGTGTGGTGGTTAATGGCATTGGACTCCCACATGGCCGACTGCAGTCTGAGTCTCAGACCTGGCAGCTTGCTTTCTCACTTTCTCTCTCTCTCTCTCTCTCTCATTATGTCTCTCTCTAGTCAAATTAAAATAATAAATAGAGTTAAATAAAATCATTCTTTAAAAAAATAAAAGAAGAAAGTCAGGAGATTTAGAGTTAGGTTCTGCCTTGCCAGTAACTAGTTATGTTCCTTGAACCAGGTTACTACCCTTTCTGGGCCCCAATCTTTTCATCTATTGTTGTAAGCTGAACAATGCCATCTCCCAATATGTCTATGCCCTAATCCCTAAAAGCTATAACCCTTACCTTATATGGCAAGTAGGACATTACAGATGTAATTAAGTTAAACATCTTAAAATGGGAAGACCCTCTTAGGTTATCCAGGTAAAACCAGTATAATCCACATGGTCATTATAAAAGGAAGCAAGAGGGATCAGAAGAGGAGAAAGAGGCAGTGTAACGATGGAAGCAGGTTAGAGTGGTGTACTTTGAAGATGGAGGAAGGGACTACAAGCTCAGGAATACAGGCAACCATTAGAGGCTGAAAAAGGCGAGAAGGATTCTCCTCTGGAGCTGCCAAAGTGGTTTAGCCCTGCCAATATCTTGACTGTATCCCAGTGAGACTGATTTTAGACTTCTAGGCTCATAAACTGTAAGATAGTAAATATGTGTTGCTTTAAGTCACCAAGTTTGTGGTAATTTGTCACAACATCAGTAAGAAATTAACACATTGGAAAAGGGAGTTGGACTAGGTAATTTCTAAAGTTGTTTCTAACTGTAGTGATCTGTGGTCTAGGGTAAATCTTGGATAAATGTTTAGTGGAGAGGAACAGAATCTGTCTAAATGAATAGAAAGAAATATAATATGAAAAGTACAAATAGTCTTAATTACCACTTACAGTTTTGTCCACACAAATGGTAGAATTGACTAATAAAGTATATAAAAGAGAGAAGAGGTAATCTTCAAAAACTTAAGCATGTATTAGTATCAGCAAACTTTATAGTACATTAAAACACGGCCTGTTCTTGGGCCAGCCCATGGCCTGGTGGTTAAGGAAGCTGGATCCTACATGGCTGATCACCTCGTTCAACTCCTAGTGACGTGAGAACCATGCTGGGCATGTGTACATGTGTACCCAAAGTCACAACAGGACAGAGAAATGGAGAAGAAGGGATTTAGGCATGATCATACTTCATTGGGAGATGTTTTCTCCCCCTGTCTGTCTGTCTCTAGTAAGCACACATGCCTTCTGGCAAATAATTATAATAATTAAAAAAATCATAGTCTCCTCAAAAGAATCAGAGGACATATGATGGACACCATCAAACTATATTCTTCTCCAAATTTATATAGTCAATTATATTGTAAGTTGTTGGACCAGAGGTGAGTGGAGGCAGGGTCTACAATTCTGGGTAGGGCTTTTTAGGACTGAAGTTGACAAAAGACAGTTCTGAGGCTGAACTAGCCAAGTGGCGATTACTGATTAGTCTGCTGGCATGAGGACAGACCTCAGAGTAGCAGGAAGGCTTTGATCATGACTGAATGGTTTTATATATCTGTGCTCAAGTGGGACTAATGAAATGTATTCATGCTTTATCTAGGTGTTAAAAACTTATTTACTTACTTATTTTATTATCTTCACCTGCCTTTATAGCCAGATGTTTAACTTCACCTACAGGGCCCTGAAAGAAAAATAGTGAAGCAAAAGAATGAAATGGTTAAGTAGGTGATGTCCTATATGGGATATTCATTTATTCTCTCATCTATCCATTCATCCCTCCATTCATTGAATAAGGTTTGAGTACCTGCTCAAGGCAATGCTGTGTGATATGTACCATGGAAATATCAAGATGATCTAGATGTAAATCTATTCTCTGGGAGCTTAAGATTGAGTAGGAGAGTTATAAAATGATCTGATACATAATAAAAGGTGGTATATGCCATAAGAAAGGTATGGACAAAGTATGTAGAAGTATCAGTGTCTGCTCAGTATTTGTACCTCAGGGCAAGAATTTATTGTACAGATAAAATCAACTAGAGGACTTATGTGTGTGCGTGTTTGTGCACATGTGTGTGTGTGTGTTCCTTGTGGCATTCTTTAATATGGATTAGTGCACCTACACCATTGTGGCATTTAAAATATTTAAATAAAAAGGAAAGAAAATTATTGCCTGATTTCCCAAATCAGCATCTATGTAACCCATAGAACAGAAGAAAATCCTGGGCTCTAAGTAGGCACTCTTCAGGACCAGCAGTTGGCGTAATGGCTATGTCGCTGGACTCCCATTAGTTGACCGCAGTTTGAGTCCTGGACCCGGAGGCTTAAACTCACTCTGGGCGCATGTGTGTGCGTGCCCAAGATCCTGAGAGGAGAATGGAGGAGAAGGGATTGTGGCGTGGCCATCTCCCCCTGGGGGGTGATTTCTTGCTTTCTGTCTCTTTGTTTCTGTCTTTCTGGCAAGCACATGTCCCCTATAGAAAAACCCCCTAAAAAAAAAAAAAAAAAAGTAGGCACTCTTCTCTTAATTGCAAAGGGCATTAAAACTAATGTCTGTTCGTTTAGTGCAAAAGTGGCAACTGAGCTGCCTATTTGTGGTAGAAAAGTGATTTAAATGAGAGAAGACATACAGTGTGTGAGCTCACCAGAGAGAAGAGAGACAAAGAAAGTGAAATAAATATGGTATATGGAGAAAGGGAAAGTAAAAAAATCACCCCCTGGGAGGATGCCCACACTGCAATTCCTTCTCCTCCATTCTCCTCTTAGAATCTTGGGCACACACGCATATATGCTAGGCATGAGTTTCAAGCCACTGCGTCCGGGATTTGAATTGCGGTTGACCACTGAGAGTCCAGTGACATAACTGCTATGCCATCTGCTGGCCCTGGTAATTACATTTTTTTCATTTATTAGTATTATTATTTATTATTTATTTTTTACTTTCAATCACTGTGTATAATTACAGCATACCAAATGAATTTTCTCATTTTGAATATATGGTATATTGGATCAATCAAAGATATTACCATACATATTATCATCAACAGATAATTTTTCATTTTTGTGTCTCTTAAATAGGTAATTACATTTTTTAAAAAATAAGAGTATGATTGTCCTGTCACAGGCTTTTAAGTCACTGGAATTATCGGTGCATGTATATAGGATGAACCGGGAATCAAACTGAGGCTTCCTAACAGCCTATGGAGCAAAACATTTTAGCAGCACACACCTCTGAGAGTGGGCCTGTAATAGTATTTTTTGGAACAACAGATTGGGACATGTGATCTTAAAAATAATAATAATTAGTAAAAATTAAATATATATATTTTTTTTTTAAAAAAGAAAGTGTGAATGTCTAGGTCAATATAGGACACATGGCAGATATGCTTGTAAAAACTCAAATGAGGTCCCTTAGGAACTATCTTGTCTTTCCAGGTAGCAACCTCTTGTACAAGATCTTTGTGTGTGTGTGTGTATGTGTGTGTGTGTGTGTGTGTGCGTGCCTGCATGCATGTGTGCGTGTGTGTGTGTGTGTGTATGTGTGTGTGTTTTATTGCGAGAGAGTGTATGCAATGAGAGAAAAGGAGAAAGCACTGCCCCCCACAAATGGGGCAGGGTCACACTATAATCTCTTCTTCTCCACTTCTCCCTCCTTTTGGGATTCTGGGCACATGTGCATATGCGTTTGGTGTGTTTTTCAAGCCATCATGGCTAGAACTCAAACCATGCGTCTGATCATGTGGGATCCAGTTCTCTTAACTACTAGGCCGCAGGCCTGTGTTTTTGTTTTTGAATACCTGGATAACTAAACCCCCGGGATGGATCTGCCTTCTTCTAGTGAATCGCAAATACACGGAGCATTGGTATTTGTCATGACTGTGAGCCTTCAGCTCTGGCTCTTCTTCAGAGTACAGGATCACCTGGCTAAATACCGGCTCCACTGCAACCCCTTCCTCCTGCCCTCCTCCCCCCAGGCCTGTGATAGTCTGCTGTCTATAGCACTGAGAAAGGCTCAGGGTTTAGTGTGCAGGCCCACTTTAAAGTGCTTTCCTGTATGGGCTGCACGTCCTCAACGCCAGAGTGCAGACGGAAGTGCAAAGGCAAGCGCAGTCAGATCTGAATTATGTGCCTTCTTAGAGGAGGGTCACACCAATTTGACTTGGAGGTTGTTTAATTTTGGATGATTTTCAGAGAAAAGGCTGGTGGCTGTAAAGGGAGGGAGACTAGAAGGCAGTGACGGTGTCATGGGAAAGTCTGATCTCTGAGCCTCAGCTCAAATGCTAAAGCATTTTGGGCTGCTCAATGGAAGTCCAGGAGTGGTGGCTGCCTGGAGAATAAGAGAGCATGCGCTCTTCTCAATGGTCTTCAAAAATCAAAATGCCTTTAGATCTATGCTGGCCTCACAAAGCGTGTGCTGAATTAGACCCACTTGCTATCAGTTGGAGCCCTGGCCTAATTCCTCTCTGAGGGCCCTCTAGCTCCGACCTTTCATTATTTGATAGTACTTAAAAAACTCAACCTGAAAGTTGAATGCTTTAAATCCCTGAAAGGAGGTCAAGTGGATGTGCAGCCAGTCAACACCTAGAAAGAAATGCTCTTGTTTTCCAAGAAGACTGAAAAGGGACCAAGGACTGGGAAGGCATCTACTTCGTTTCCCATGCAGGCTTTCTAGCCTGCCTGTCAGCCATGGTCTTCCTAACTTTTTGTTTAGACCAGTATTCACCAAGGTTACCTTAAATCCAGGTCATTTTTAAATCCTTAGTAGTGATTATTCACATTCTGTTCAGTTCTTTGTCTTATCTACCAACAAGCCAGGTGGGATTTGTTAGATTAGGCTTGGATTTGTTGACATTCACTGCTTTGACTTTTCAAGTGTTGAAGAATAATCTTGCATTGGAATGGAGTGTGAGGAGGGATGAAGTGGTGCTGTTTCTTGGACTTTGAACTCCCTACTTAAGTCTGTTGAAAATGAGAACATAGAGCAAGGTCCATTTACTTAATGGGGCTTTCCCTGACTGTTGATTCAGTCACGTCTGTAGTGGGGTGATTGTTGACTATTTCAGAACATGGACGTGCACTAAGTGACTTGGCTACAAATGTGAACTTTATAGACTCATAGAATATCAGAGCTAGAAAAAGCATTTGAGAGGATATCATCCCAACAAAGCCTATTTAACAGATGAAAAAACAGGCCCAGAGAAGCAACAGAATGATTTAGTGCAGAGTTCCTACAAGAACTTGGGCTACTGCTTTGTTGTTGTTTGTTTTTTTATGCTTTTGGTTTTTTGTTTGTTTGTTTTTGGTTTTTCTTTTTTGGTCCAGAGCCCGATAGTTTGATTATTTCCTAATGTGTAGTAGAAATTTAGATCAGATATGGAGATCAACCATCCTCTCATTCACGACTGTGGTACTTTCTTTCTTAAGAAGCCAATAAATATTATAAACCCAGCATGAATAATAGCTACTATAAAAAATGCTGCTAGTGAAAATAATGCTTCCTAGCTACAGCTTATCATATCTCATAGGAAGTCTCAGACTTATTAATCAGGGGAACACTTAAAATGTTCATACAGTTACCAGCTTCACTATCCTTAGTTACTATTAACGCTGATTTTAGTTGGCTAGATAACTATAATTGCAGTACCTGTTAAAAATTTCATGTTAAAAAATGATATAATACTTTCTTAGCTTAGTACAGAGTGTGGAGTAGGTGTGAAATACATGTGTACTTGACTGAAATAAATGCTTCACTGCAATTCTAGGTTTTGCTGTTTGGCCTCCCAGGGGAAGTGGTTCTGTCCATGTGTCATTAGCTTTGGGAAATCTGATCTGCATCCCAGTGCAACAGCACAACCAAAAGGCTTCAACTATGACATATTTTTGAATGGCATCTGTTTAGTGTACAGAGAAAGCTTAGAAAATCCCACATGATCAGCAAAATGTTCCAGGCCAGGGTTAAATTAAAGCATTACTGTCTGGAGGCTATCTAAGTGAGCAGACCCTCTTACTTTTTGGCTTCCTTTATGACACTTGTTTATATTTAAGCTCCTCTGTTTTTCCCATGGTACAGAAGATCACCTGGATATGGGGTTTCTCAAACAATCCTGCTTTTCCTAATGATAGAGGAAAATATATATAGGGACCCTCTGGCAAGTCAGGAAATATTCAGAAGTGACTTCTTGCATGTACACAATTTCTATTAGAGTCTTTTTTTAATTTATATGAATTTTTATTCTGCTTCATCCCTTGTTTTAATAGAAAATTATTATTTGCTTCTAAAGTTTTAGGTCAAATTGCTGCTTAGAAAAATGTGCCTTGGGACCAGCAGATGGCATAATGGTTATGTTGCTGGACTCCCATGTAGTTGACCGCGGTTCAAATCCTGGATCCAGTGCTTAAACTCACGCCGGGTGCATGTGCATACGTGCCCAAGATCCCAAGAGGAGAATGGAGGAGAAGGGATT
Organism: Tupaia belangeri chinensis; assembly: GCF_000334495.1. NCBI lineage: Eukaryota > Metazoa > Chordata > Mammalia > Scandentia > Tupaiidae > Tupaia > Tupaia belangeri. Next base: position 2,102,075 of record NW_006205516.1, read on the forward strand.
GCGGCATGGCCATCCCCCCCTGGGGGGGGTGATTTCTCACTTTCTGTCTCTCTGTCTCTGTCTGGTGAGTGCACGTGCCCTATAGCAAAAAAACCTCTCCAAAAAAGGAAAAAAGGAAAGAAAAATGTGCCTTGTTTATATCCTGTGGCATTCCCTGGCATACCTGGGTGGCATCATAGGAGCCCAATCTGAAGATCATGGAACTAGAAAGTACCTGGTATAGCCAGCCTCTTGAAGCAAGGTCACTGTTCTTAGTGTAGAAAGTTACAGTCTCTGATTTCTTTAGATTTAGGGCAGTAGTTATTGAACAATAAAAAAGGAAAACGCAGGTGCCAGCCAGGTGGCATGGTGGCTAAGGCGGCTGGATCCCACATGTCCCATGGAACAGTTTAAGTCCTTGACCCAGCAGCTTGAAAAACATGCCAGGCACCTATGTGTGCATGCCCAGAATCCCAAGAGGAGAATGGAGACGGGATTGTGATGTGACCATCCCTCCAGGGCGACCATCCCTCCAGGTGTGATTTCTTGTTTTCCCTCTCTGGCAAGCACATATACCCTATAGCAAAACTTAAAATAAATCTATGTTTTCCTCAAAACAAAGTAGTCATGAAAAGCCAGTATGTAAGATTTGGGTCTGCTCAGATCAAAGTGGGGAACTGGAGGTCCAGAGCTTCACCTCTTTGGGGCCCTTCTCTTGCCCCTAAAAGGGAGTATTAGAGGCTCTGGAAATCTTTAAACTACAATGAATCTATTCTTCATCCAGATTTGGTAACTTTCATTCATTCAATATCTATTCATTTAATATTTGTCGAATGACTACCATGTGCCAGGCATTGCTCTGACACTGTTAATACAGCAGTAAATAAAACAGGTGACATTCTCTGCCCTGGGGTTGGCCCCATAGTGCAATTGTTAAGGACTACTCAGAAGACGTGAGATCTCTTATACCCATGCAGGGTTCGAGTCTTGGCCTGGTGGCTTGAAAAACACAGCAGGTACACACATGTGCCCAGGACCCTGATGGGATGGAGAAGTGGAGAAAAAGGGATTGAGGTGTGACTAGGACCCATTGGAGTGTGAGAGATTCTCTTTTACTGTCTCTCTCTCTTGTGTGCATGTGCCTGTGCATGCACCCTCTGGCATTAAAAAAAAAAAAATCCTGCCCTGATGGAACTAACCTTTTAGTGGAGTAGTCAGACAATCAACATGCCAAATAAATAAGATGCATAGATTGTTAGCTATCCATGGTCCTCAGGAGAGTAATAAAACAGGGAAGGGAGATTGCAAGTGTCAGGGTATTGCTTTGCAATTTTAGAGAAAGTGGCTAGGGAAGGCCTCAATAAAAAAATGAGTTTTGAGTAAAGACCTGAATTGAATGAGGGAGCTAGCTCTGCAGAGACCTGGTGAAAGTGACTTCCAGGCAAAGGGAAGAGCAAAGGAAAGATGACAGTATGCCTGGTATGTTTGAGAAATAGCAAAACATTCACTGTGGATGAAATGAAAAGTCACTGTAAGGTTTTGAATTCAGTTCCAAAAATATCACCCTGGCTGCTGGGTAGTGAACGTGTTACAAGTGGACTTGGGCACAGCAGAGAAACCTGTTAGGAGGTTATTGAAATAATCCAGCAGGAAAATAGTGGTGACTTTGGAGAGAATAGTGGTAATGGGGTGGTGAGCAGTGGTCAAACTCTGGCAGTAGGGCCAGCCAGATTTGTTCTGGGTTAGATGTGGGGTGCAAAACAAAGATAAGAAGACACTAAGGGTTTTTAATCTTAGCAATTGAACACGTGGAGTTGTATTTAACTGACCTTGGGGGACTGAGGGAGCCTTGGGGTAGAGTAGGTTTGTGGCAAAGGAAATATCAGGAACTCTAATTTAGACATGTTAAGTTTGAGATGTGTGGGCCTCAACAGTGGCACAGTGGTTAAAAGCAATGTTCTGCCCAGCTCACTCACATGAGAGGGTTCTGGGTTTGCATCTGGAGAATTCTGTACATGCTGGGTACAAGTTTGCCCATGATCCAGAGCTGAGTGAAGCTCTGGATAGAATGCGGCATCAATACCCTGTTGAGGGTGCTGTCTCTGTGTGTGTCTCTTGCTCTTTTCTTCTCTTTGTCTCTCTCACTTACAGAATAAAGAAAAAAACTTAAAAAAAATTTGAGATGTTGGGACCAGCAATTAGCCTAATGGCTATGTTGCTAGAGTCCCATGTAGTAGACCGTGGTTCAAGTCCTGGACCCGGTGGCTTCAACTCACGCCAGGTGTGTGTGTGTGTGTGTGTGTGTGTGTGTGTGTGTGTGCCCAAGATCCCAAGAGGAAAATGGAGGAGAAAGGATTGCAGGTGGCCATCCCCCCTGGGGGGTGATTTCTCGCTTTCTGTCTCTGTCTCTGGCGAGTGCACGCGCCCTGTAGCAAAACACCTCTCAAAAAAAAAAATTGAGGTATCTATCCCACATCCAGGTAAAGGTATTCAATAAGCAGATGGATATATGGACCTTGAACTTGGAGTAAATTTCAGGCTGGAAATTCACATTTTCCTACATCCCTGTGGCAATGTTGTGGTATATCAGAAATACACCAGCAAATTGTCTTTGTACAAATGGCATTCACCCAGAGGGCACATGGCTTCCAGTCCCAGTCACTTGAGACCACATTCTAAGTGACATATGTACAGACAATCCCCTGCTTTCACCCTTAACCAAGTTGATTAGGTAAACATGTCCACAACTTTCTTTTAAGGACCCTTAGGGATAACTTGTGAAGCTCTGAAAACACAGTTCCAATGGAACTAGGTTTCATAATCTTGGATTCAGAACATTGCTTTGCAACTGCAATGGCCTCCTTAGAGGCCACAAAATCTTTAGAATAAAGCAAAGAACATTTGTTTAGCCACTAAGACTGCCTTTGCAGAACCTGGGGCAGATCACAAAGCTGGCATTATCCCACAACGTGAATGACTTTATCTAGAGGAAATCCTCTTCGAAAGAATGTCAAGGGCAGCCTTGAGGGGAAAAGAAGTTATAAAGCAACAGGCAGACCTGGGGGGAAGGGTGACAGATTGACAAATCACTAAAAGAATGGTTTTCTTGACTTGTGTGAATAGGAGCTGCAGTTTCACTTGGTATCAGAGGGCCAAGTCATGTCCATTTATCTCAGGAGCTGCATTCTAGAGTAACTGCTCAGTTCCAGGTTCAAAGTGTGGGAATCCGTTCAGTGTCTTAGCCCTCTGTGTTAGAGGGTGAGAGGACTGGAAGGAGAGGGGGATGAGAGAAGAGGGAGAAGTAGAAGGAGAAGTACAAGGAAGAATATTATTGGGAGTTTTAGGAGGGAGAGCTAAAGATAGATTAGAGAAAATGTTAAGGTACAGGTCGCATTTGAGATAAGCAAGATTTGGCTAGGCAGAAATGAGGCAAAAGGCAAAGAAAATGGAGTGAGCAGAGGAGATGTCTTCAGAGAATAGTAAAAAAAAAACTGGGATGGGCTAGCAGGTGGTGTAGAGGTTAAGGCACCAGATCCTACGTGGCTGACAGCATAGTTTGAATCCTGTACCCAGCAGCTTGAAAATCGTGCTGGGCGGGACCAGCAGTTAGCATAATGGCTATGTTGCTGGACTCCCATGTAGTAGACTGCGGTTCGAGTCCCAGACCCAGTGGCTTAAAACTCATGCTGGGCGTGTGTGCGTACGTGTCCAGGATCCCGAGAGGAGGATGGAGGAAAAGGGATTGCGGAGTGGCCATCCCTCCTGGGGGAGGGGTGATTTCTCACTTTCTCTCTCTGACAAGCATACATACCCTATAACAAAACCATAAAAAAAGAAAGAAAGAAAGAAAGAGAAAGAAAGAAAGAAAGAAAGAAAGAAAGAAAGAAAGAAAGAAAGAAAGAAAGAAAGAAAGAAAGAAAGAAAGAAAGAGGACAGAGTTAAAGTAAGTACAAACTGGCATGAAAAGGGAGGCTGTACCATGTTGTGGTTAAGTACACTGTCTCTGGAGTCAAGTTGTATCAGTTTGAAGCTGAGCTTTGCAGAACCTGGGGCAGATCACAAAGCTGGCATTATCCCACAGTGTGACTTTCAGCAAGTTACTCAACCTATTTTATCCTCTGTTTCTTTGATATAAAATTGAAATAATAAAGTAATTACATAACAGAGTGTTTGTGAGTATTCATGACATAATATCTAAGTGTTTGCTGAAGTGCTATTTAAGTGGTCGGCATACTTTTTTATAAAGTAACTATCAATCTTATTGTGAAAGGTGAAAGACTGAAAGAAATTATATTAGAACAGTTATAATAGTTGTCTTTTGGGTTGAGAGATTATGGATTGTTTCCTCTATTTTATTCTGTTCTACTATAGTATTCTCAGACAAATTATTAGGAAAAACATAATAAGCTTTCTTTTTAATCTTTAATAGACAATAGAGGACAATAAAATCAGAAAGATAGATTGAAGCTATATTCTCAACACTTTATTTTTTGGCAAGGATTTCAAATTATGGTTTATGAACTCTAAGACTCTATACAACTGCTGCAGGGATTCCACAGATACTTGATTTAATTTTCTCTTTTAAAAATATATGTCCAAATATGTATTTAAAATCCTAGGCTGGGACCAGCAGTTAGCATAATGGCTATGTTGCTGGACTCCCATGTAGTCGACCATGGTTCGAGTCCTGGACCCGGTGGCTTAAACTCACACCAGGCGTGTGGGCATGCGTGCCCAAGATCCCGAGAGGAGAACGGAGGAGAAGGGATTGCGATGTGGCCATCACCCCTGGGGGGTAATTTCTTGCTTTCTGTCTCTCTGTCTGTGTCTGTCTGGTGAGCACATGTGCCCTATAGCAAAAACAAAAAACAAAAACAAAAACCCAGAAAACAAAACCTCTCAAAAAAAAAAAAAAAAAGAGAAAAAAAAAATCCTAGGCCAGTTGGTGTCATGGTGGTTGAGAAGGCTGAATCCCACATGTTCAACTGAGTGGTTCGAGTCCCAGACCTGGTGGTTTGAAAAAATGCCAGGCATATGTGTGTGTATGCCCACAATCCCAAGAGGAAAATGGAGGGATTATGGCATGGCCACCCTCTCTGGGGCATGATTTCTTACATTCCCCCTCTCCTGTGTCTCTCCCCTCAGTGTCTCTCTTCAGTGAGCACACATGCCCTATAGCAAATTTAAAAAATTCCTAATCAATGACATTTTAAAATACATAATACATAGGGACCAGCAGGTGGTATAGTGGTTAAGGTTCTAGACTCCCATATAGCCAACTGTTGTTCTAATCCCAGACCCAGCAGCTTGAAACTCACACTGGATGGATGTGCATGTGTGTCCAAAATCCCAGGAGGAGGATGAAGGAGAAGGATTGCAGCATGGCCATCCCCCCCAGGGAGTATTTTCTCACTTTCTCTCTGTCTCTCCAGTGAGTACGTGTGCCCTATTGCAAAAATCTCTTTCTAAAAAAATGTAATACATAAACATTAACATATTGGAGAAATTAAAATATGCTACCACTCTACATATTTTTGTGTAAAGCTTATTGTGAGGTGCTTTTAACTTCTTGTGCAAATAAAGCATCTTGCAAGATAAAATGTTAAAACTGTTAACATTTTCAACTACTTACTGTCAGTGAGAATTTTCTCAATACCATACAACAACAACAAAACAAAAATAGATCCAGCCCCATGGTCTAGTGGGTAAGGGAGCTGGATTGCACATGGCTGACTTCCTGGTTTGAATCCAGGCCCTGTAGCATGAGAAACATGTGTCCAAAATCCCAACAAGAGGAAGGGATGAAGGAGAAGGGATTGTGGTGTGATAATGTCCCATTGGGGGTATTCTTTCTTCTTCTGTCTCTCTGCCTCTCTCTGGTGAGCACACACACCATCTGGAAAATTTAAAACAAAAACAAAAGAGAATCAAATCTAGTGTTAATAGAAATAAACCTTGATTTCAGATTTTTATGTTTATCGAAAATGTCTTATTTTCCTCGTTAGTTGATTTTGTAATACAAAACTGCAATGATTTCTAACTTACAAAACAAATTTGTGTAAATAAAATAGCCTTTTTGTCTGTTTTATATATTGGGTTCTGTGTCAGATAAAAGGCTGCACACCAATATTCCATAGGAATTGAGGGCCTCTGAATATTTTTGGATAGGGGAATATAAATCTTAGACCTGTGCTTCTGGAAAGTTTGCTTGGTAATGATGTCAGAGATGGATTAAAAGCAAGTAGGTAGACTAGAATCAGGGAACATAGGGTCTAAACAAGGGAACAGGACAATGGACATAGGAGGGAGAAGATGGATGGGAAAGAAGTTGGAGGTGGGGATTGATGAGTTGACAGGCCATGAAAACTGCTTGGACTGAGGAAGATAAAAAGTCAAACATGACATGCAGGTTATTTAAAACCCAAACCCCCAAGATAATAGCAGCGCTGTCCTCTAAGATCATAGACACAGAAAGAGAACAGATTTGGGGAGCAGAGGCAGGAGATAATGAGTTCAGTTTGGGGCATGTTGAGTTTCCAGTGTCTATGGGCAGGAAATTGGGAGAGATATCCAGTCAGCAGTTGGAGATATGAGTTGAGAACTCAGGGGATTGTGCTAGGCTAGAGATGGATTTTTGGGAGGAAACCCTGTAATTGCTAATAAAAACGATGACGAGGAGTATAGTTAGATTATGTATTATTTGAGTCAATTCTCTTTATGTCAAATGGAATCATGATGCCAATTTTAAAAGTTTTATTTCATCTTAAATGAATTAATACAGTTTCTCTTGGTCTGTGCTAGACGATGAGTTAGTATTTTTTTAAAGAATCATTTATTTATTGTTATTTATATATTATTTTAAAAATTTGATCAGAGAGGGAAAGCAAGAAAGGAAGCCCCCAGGTCTGGGATTCAAACCGTGGTTGCTCATGTGGGAATCCAGTGCTTCAACTATCACACCACATGCTGGCCCTATGAGTTAGTGTTGCAGTGAGTAGCATTTTCTCAGTTTAATTATAGAGGCAGAACCTAGGTAGACCTTGGAAGACCCATGTCAGAGCATTGACTCAGCTTTGCCTTGTGGGGTTAAGTAGCCCTAAGAGGATCACAGCTGAAGACAATACAGGTACATCCCAAATCTGCTCTGGACTAGAGACGCTTAGGTTCACTAGTAGGAATATTTTTCTGGATGCCAAAATGATGTGAACTATATATGTCATGCAAAAATCCCAGTGGTGCTACAGAAAAGTGAATTATTTGCTAATAAAGAGATGTTACATAACATATTGTGATATGCCTGCAATTTGGAATTCGATGAATAATGGAATTTTAGAACTCAAATGCCCTATAGAGTTCTTTTAGCTAAGCATTCTAATTTAATATTTAACCTGAAGACTTACTCGTAAACAGAGCTCAGAATTTAGATCAGCCCAGTCAGTGTGTTTCCCATGACATTGCAGTTCATCAAATTCCATTCCTTTAATGTTGAACATTGTAATTCAATGAGAGTTGAGGTAAAGAAGGGAAATTAACCATATTTGTCAAGGTATGTGTATGTAGCAAGCAGTGCTTGACAGGAGGTGAGATAAGGAAGCTGTAATCTGTCCACACCTTTTACCTTTGTGGGTCAGCTACTTCCTTATTTCTCCTCATATATATTTGCATAAATAGAAGGCAGTTGTAGAGTGTGGATTATATAAGTGATAGCTAAATTGGAAGGAAGTGATCTATGTCAGAATGTCAAAGTGCTAAAGCTTAGGGGTGTTAGGGGGAAGGTGGTAGCCACACATGGAACGTGTGGAAACTTAGGCAGTGTGGTTGTTCTCCCTTTCTTCCCTGACTCTTATTAAACCTCTCATCTATAATTTCTTAGAAATGGCACAGACTTCAAAGTGGTGAATGGAACTCAAACAAACTTAAGTCAAGAGAAGGTCTTGTGATGAGAAAGCATTTTGCAATTTTGTCTCAAAAAGAGCACTAATTGAGAGAGATGGACATTTATTAAGGATGTCCCTGAGTTAGAAGCAATCAAATAGCATCCTTACACAATTAAAATATTTAGTATAATCACAATTATTTTTCAAAACAGTGACTCTTTTTAAAAAAATTTTTGTAGAGGCTTTTGCTATAGGGCATGTTGGCTCAGCGGACAGACAGAGAGAGACAAAGAGACAGAAAGCAAGAAATCACCTCCCCAGGGGGGATGGCCACACCGCAATCCCTTCTCCTCCATTCTCCTCTTGGGATCTTGGGCACACATGCACACGTGCCCGGTGTGAATTTAAGCCACCAGGTCTAGGACTTGAACTGCGGTCGACTACATGGGAGTCCAGCGATGTAGCCATTACACCAACCGCTGGTCCCAAAACAGTGACTTTTAATTTTTCTTTGATCACAATTTTAAATTGTGCAACACTGAGGCTTTATAATCCCAAGGAATTTAAAAAGCACTTCAAATGGGCATTAGATTGTGTGATAATTAAAATCAAAAGCATTTTTTCTCATTTTAAAAACAGGTCTAATCATTGTAGAACACTTTAATACACAGGCAAACATTTTAAAAATTCATTCATAATCTCTTCCTCTTTGTGGGACCCGTTTCTTTTAAAAAAATTTTTTTTTTGGAGAGGTTTTTGCTATAGGGTTCGTGCGCTTGCCAGACAGACAGAGACAGAGAGATAGAAAGTGAGAAATCACCCCCCAGAGGGGATGGCCACGCCGCAATCCCTTCTCCTCCATTCTCCTCTTGGGATCTTGGGCACGCACGCACATGGGCCTCGCGTGAGTTTAAGCCACCGGGTCCGGGACTCGAACTGTGGTCGACTATGTGGGAGTCCAGCGACATAGCCATTATGCTAACTGCTGGTCCCGGGACGCTTTTTTTAAAACAACGAAATTTACATATAAGAATGATTACTTTAAAAACAGTAAGCATAGAAATTCACAAAGTAAAGCTGGTGTGGGCTAATAGTAGTAAAACAATTATCATTTGACTTTTAGAGTATGCATGCCACGCATCACCAGTCTCCTGTCCCACATCCCAGGCAAGCAGAAAGAAAGCAGAGTGATACAGCAGTCAGCTGGAGAGTTCCTGATCAGCAGGATGATCTTTAGGGCCTAAAAGCTATTAGTAATAGGACACAGTGTCATTGTTGAGATCACTCTGGTGGCCAAGCATGCTGATTCTGGAACAAATCTCTTATCCTGACTGTCTCTGCCCTCCCATCTCATCTTTTTTAAAAAATGGAATTATTTTTATTTATTCATTCATTTATTTTAATTTGATGAGAGAGAGAGAGAGAGAGAGAGAGGGAGAAGGCGGAGGAGGAAGGAGGAGGAGGAGGAGGAGGAGGAGGAGGAGAGAAAGTAAGCCGCTAGGTCTGGGACTTGAACTGTGGTCAGCCATGTGAGAGTGTCCAGCACCTTAACCACTACGCCACCTGCTGGTCTCTTTCCCATTTCATCTTTAGGTTAGCCAGTTGAAATATATTTATCGAACGAAACTGAACTAGGCATTTAGGATAGAAAACCCATCAGAATAGGGCATGTTCTCTGCTTTTATGGCAATCAAAGACTAGTGGAAGTAATAAGCATTAACAAATTATACCAATATGGGCTAGCCTTGTGTTCTAGTCATTAAGGGAGTTGGACTGCACATGACTGACCACAGTTTGAATCTTGGCCCTGATGGCTGGAAAATCACACAGATATGTATGTGCATGTGTGTCCCAAATTCTGACAGGATGGAGAAACAGAAGAGAAGGGATTACAGCATGACCATGCCTCATTGGGGGTGGTATTTTCTCCACCTCCAATCTCTGGTGAGCACATGCACTCTCTGGCAATTAATAAAAAAAAGAATAACACCAATAAATAGCCATAGCATAGGTGCACTTCTGTGATTTCCATTCTGAATATTTTCCTTTTATGTAATTAAAATACTGGAAGTTACATCTTGCCTATAAAACCAGTTATATACAAGACATTTCTGTGCACACAATGCACTTATATTCAAGGCAGAATGTGTTGAGCAGCTCTATTCTGAAAATCTGTAATCCAAAATGCTCTAAAACCTTAAACTTTCTGAGTGCCAACATGATGCCACAAAATGGAAAATTTCACACCTGGCCTTATGTGGTAGGTCACAGACCAAATGTTGCAATATAAAAATATTGTATAAAATTACCTTCAGGCTATGCATATAAGGTGTATATGAAACATAAACAAATTATATATTTAGACTTGGGTTCCATCCCCCAAATGTATCATTGTGTATTTGTTAATATTCGAAAATCTGGAAAACATAAGTCTGAAACACTTTTGATCCTAAACATTTTGAATAAGGGATACTCAACCAGTCCCTACAAACCACCTATATAGTATTTTATGGGAGATTTAAATGATTGCTAATGATAATCTTGACTCTTCTACTTTTGCCTCAAATCCTGATTTACAACCTAACCCCTGGGTGGTCTGAATCTTCACTGTGATAAATAAGGGTTGTGAGGGAAAAGGCGCTAAGAGACTAGGTAACCAAAGGACCCTGTTTAGATTGGGAGAGTGATGAAGGCTCACTGCTTCCGCTCTTTACCAATCCCTTTGTAGACCATCAGAAATGCGGATATGCTTATAACCATGATCAGGAACACTTGTCTTAAAAATCTAGCTTTGAGGCAAACAGTTTAGTTCTG
>NW_006205516.1:2112775-2118542 GCF_000334495.1 Tupaia belangeri chinensis
AAGTAGGGATGGACAATTGAAGAGGTATCTCAGACAGTAGTTCTGAACTAGTTCAGAAATGTTTAACCTTGCTCTGTACAGAGCTCCTCTTTGTTTCATGTCCGATTTCTTCTACATGAATAATTCCCATTCTGTGTTCAGATACAACAATCCAGCATTCATTGTCATGATAAAAATAGAAAACGACAGGCATTGATTTTTCATAGCAATTAGTCTTACATCTGTTTTCGGATTTCTTGAGCACACACAGGCAAAACAGGCAGAGCAATAATGTGGAAGAGAACACCTCATACATCTAATGGGAGATAGTTGTTTTGGCAATAAGGAATGATGAAAGATGCTGTATTTCAGAGTTTGTTTCTTTTTTACATTTCAGATTTAACCTTTCATCAAATATCAGATCATCTCTGCTAAGAATTAGATCAGGTTTTATATAGTTTAAATAGCAACTTTATCAAGTATTCCTTATCTTTTCTCATGCTTGCCATTTGAGGTACCATTTTTCAACTCCATCTGTTTTGATTGTACTAGGAAATCTGATAAGATCAATTACAACAGTGTACAGAGTAGATTTAAAAAAAATTTTTTTTTAGATTTTTACCATAGAGCAAGTATGCTTAGAGGGAAATTGAGAAATCACCTTCCAGGGGGGATGGCCATACTGCAGTCCTTTCCCCTTGTCTTCCTTGTCTTGGGATTTTGGTCATGCGCACACATGCACCCATTGTGTTTTTCAAGCTGCCGGGTCTTGGACTCAAACCACAGAGTTGGCCATGTGAGATCTAGTGCCTTAACTACAATGCCACCGGCTGGCCACAGAGTAGCAATTTTGTAAACTGTAATATGTTCTGGGATGGTGAGGTGCTGTTATTCTTCATTCACTTCACAACTATTTATTGAGAAACTAGTATGTGCCAGGCACAGTGCTAGATCATAGGAGAAGTGCAGACAACAAGGAGGCAAAGTCTAAGACTGGGCTGTCATGGAGCTTATAATTCGGAGGAAGTGAAAGTATTCAAGGATATGGGATAAGTTCTAGAGAACTTGCTCCATCTTCTAAATAATATAACCTTCAAAATGCCATCCATACATCATTTCTTTCAATAAGTGTTCCCTGGTTTCCCTACTCGATCCTCCCACATGATGTGTGTTCATCTGTCACAGCACTTATCTCACTACAGTGTGATAGGTCTTGGTTTCCCTGCCTGTCTGTTATATTGTCACTTCCAGAAAGGCAGGGGGCAGTTCCATTATCTCCGTGGTATCTATTATTTCTCCTGCCTTACACATAGTATGCACTTACTTAATGTTTGTAGTAATGGATTGATTAATATATGGTGGTTAGCCTTGGCCCTGAAATCACAGACTCAGTCCAGAGCCATAAAATAGGAAGTGATATCCAAGATCAAATAGGCTACTTTCCCTTTACATGTGAGGAATTTAGGCCTCACTTGTATGTTACATGACTTTGGGCAGAGCAAAATCATCATTCTGCATTTCAGTATTTCCAGTTGTAAATTGGAAATAAGATGATTTTAGAGCTTAAAGTTTACGAAGGTCCCCTCGTACAGATACTTCATTAGAGAGATGAAAAAAGTGAGACCCAGGAAGGTTAAGCAACTTCTCTGAAGTACAATGGCAAGTTAGTAGCAGAACCAACAGCAGGTCTTGTGGCACCCCGTCCCATATTCTTCCTCTCTGTAAACCTTAATAATTGTCATAAGATTGCTATGAAGTTAGATGGAAAGAATAGATGTGGATTCTGTGTTTGGTTTGGAAAACTCTTTGCTGTTATCTAGTAAAGATTCATATCCTTTATGACCCAGCAGTCCGATGCCTAGAAATGCACCCTAGAAATTTTTTTTTCATTTTTATCTTTTAAATTTATTTATTTATTTATTTATTTATTTATGTAGGGACTAGTTCCAAAAGACCCTGTGTGCCATAAAATAAAATTTATCTTTGTTCTACAATTATAGATTGAAAGGCCCATAATGAATTTTTTGATTAGTAATGATTCGTAGCTGATCATTCCACACATTTTTTATTATCATCATAATCTTCTTTATATTACATTGGATTACACATACCTTTACAGTGTATTACATTGCTTTTTCAAAAGGGAATGCCATGCATGTCAGTCAATACAGAGACATTAATCTCCCCACTTCATCATTCAATATATTTTTTATGTTTTTCCCAATCATTATTATTATTCTAATTATTTTTTAAAACAGTCAATCACTATTTCTCATTTTGCTTGTAAAAAGACTTTACCTATCATGAAATACTTCACCCTAGAAATTTTTTGCACAAGTAGGTAAAGAGGCATACACAAGAGTATTTAGAGCAGCTTTGTTAATGACAGTAAACAAACAAAAAAATGAAATAGAAAAGTAAGAAACAGGGCCAGCCAGTGGCATGGTGGTTAAGGTGGCTGAATTCCACACGGCTGACTGTGCAGTTTGAGTCCTGGACCTGGTGGCTTGAGAAACACACTGGACACCTGTGTGTGCATGTGCAAAATCCCAAGAGAATGGAGGAGAAGGGATTGCAGCATGACCATGCCCCCTAAGGGGTGCTTTCTCACTCCCTCCCCTCTTTTGATTACACACACCCTACAGCAAATAAAGAAAAAAAAAATGAAGAAACAACTCCAGTGTTCAAGCCTGCTATCCACTGACGGAGAATGGATAAATAAATTGAGGCATATACATAAAATGGAATGTGATGTAGCAAAGAAAACAAGGCATAATGCCAAGTGAAACTGTAAGTGTAGAAGATTACATACAGTATATCATCTGTAGAAAGCTCCGTTTTGAGCAAAGCTATGTAATATATGTAGCATAGCAATAAATGGCAGTAAAGAAATGATAAATATGATATACTAAAAGGGCTAGTGTAACATCAATATTCAGCCCAAACCAAATACCACTATTTTAGAATGAGCTTGGGAGATACAAGAACAAATCTGAAACTTCATTTAAAAATTATTGGTAAATTTACACTATTAAATATTTTAGTATTAAAATCTATTTTAGTTTCACATTCAGTAAAGGAATAGCAATTTTTTTAAAACACTGTCAACAGCTTGATTGCTCCTGTGGAGACTAAACTGCACATTTGTGAAATAGATACTCACTGTCAGCCGAGATCAGTACAGAAACAAGCTCATTTTAGAGTGTCTCAATTTTCTTTACATTTTCTTCTTTATTATATTCTTTATACTGGGTTGTCAGAAAAGTCATGTACATTTTTGCATAGAAAAACAGAAATAATGCATCATGACTTTTCCAACTACCCAATATTATCTGTTATATAGTGGATTGAAATGATTTTTCATGGATGTAGTAGTTATAAATTATTTTGGAATTATTCCTCCTTGTGAAATTTTGAGGTGACAAAGCTGATAATCAATTTTCAATTTGTCCTCACAAAATATGAAGAATTCTCAAATAGGACTTTCCCTGGAAAGGCATTTTTATGGCCTAAATGAATTAAATACTGAAAGTTAAACTCAGCCCTTAAAGATGATTTGTTTCAAATTAGAAACACAAGTAAATCAAACAATTAAAAAATACTAGAATTATTATATAATCTAACTTATTCTATTTGGCCTGGCATTATTTCATTTTTATGAACTTTTATTAGCTTAAATACTTCATAAAACCATATCATGTGCTATAGAGACATACGACAATGAAATCATTAAAGAAATCATTAAAAAAGAATAAAACAGTATACAATATTTTTCATATAGTTATTTTATGAACAGACTCTTATAATATTTACACTATCAATCTTTTTCTCTATTTAATTAACTATTTGATGTGCATGGTCATTATGCTTGTACATTAATCTAACAGCTTCCCCAAAAATCATTTATTAGTGCAGCACTTTGCAGTAGTAGATGTATATTTATGCTCCAAGTGACTGATACTTTTTTTTTGGAGAGATTTTCGCTATAGGGCGCATGCGCTCGCCAGACAGACAGAGAGAGACATAGAGACAGAAAGCGAGAAATCACCCCCCAGGGGGGATGGTCACGCCGCAATCCCTTCTCCTCCATTCTCCTCTCGGGATCTTGGGCATGCACGCACACACGCCCGGCGTGAGTTTTAAGCCACAGGGTCCAGGATGCAAACCGCAGTCAACTACGTGGGAGTCCAGCAACATAACCATTACGCTAACTGCTGGTTCCCCTGATACTTTCAACATATAGAGAACACTAAGGCAATTTTTAGTTTGAGTATTATCTAGAATGCTTACCTAGATTTGAAACAGAATATTTTGATATTAATAATAGTTTCAAATGCTATGCCTGAAACATTTACACATTCAGGGAAGCTGAAATGATATTGATGCAAGCATTTGGCTGTTAGCCTTCTAAAAATCTAGGCTAAAACCAAAACCAAATAATAGATTTGAACCAAATACTGAAACTAAAACCAGATTTTTCGGCATCTCTTTGATGGACATGGGTCTATAGATGCTGTGGCTATACTTTATAATTTACATACATATTGAAGGCACTCATTTGTAGGTATGTAATATTTAAAAATTAAATATTATGCAGATTGGAAGTAGTTCGAAAAATAAGAATATCTTATAAGAATAATCCAAATTGTCCATACTTGTTTTCCCCCCCCTTTCTTCTTCACACCTCAGCTAGTTTCTTTCAAAAGGTCCAATTCAGGGCTAGCCAGGTGGCCTGGTGGTTAGGGCAGATGGATCCCACATGGCCAACTGCACAGTTCAAGTCTGGACCTGGTGGCTTGAAAACATGCTGGGGGTGTCTGTGTGTGAACGCCCAGAATCCCGAGAGGACAATGAAGGAGTAGGAATTGTGGCGTGGTCATCTTCCCTGGAGGGGTGCTATCTCACTTCCCCTCTCTCTCTCTCTCTCTCTCTCTCTGTCTTCAGCAAGCACACAAACCTCATAGCAAAAATTATACACACACACACACACACACACACACACAAACACACACACAAAGTCCTTTCCACTATGACCTCTCTCTTATTTATTACCCTTTTACTCACATCTGGGACTGGCTGTCTCACTCTGGCAGTTACTGCCTCTCTTAGCTGCTTTCACATCTAGGCTGTGCTCTAGGTAAGACTTACTCAATGTTTCTTTGGGCATCACATATGTCCCTGGCGGACATACAAGATGGGCATATGGATGTTAATAGACCTTCCCTTGCTACAAATTATTCCTAAGAAGATTTAATGAGCTAAGCATGTTAACATTTAATAGCTTAAACACCATTTATATTTACAGTGACCTCCCTGGAGGTAAAAGAAAATTTATGCAGGAATTGGTTGATTGCCTTTGAGAAAAGTATTAATGGTTGCCTGCTTGTGTTTATGGACCCAAAAAACATAAAGAACAAGGCATTTGATTCTGTGAGGCAACCAAGGACATACTGCATAATAATCCTCTCCCTCCTTTTTTGTTTTTGTTTTTGTATTGGGGCTCATGACTAGAGAAGTTCTCTTTTCATGGGAGAGCAATTGACTTAGTAAGTAACAAGTGATGAAGGGATCTTTTATGAGAACTTTCTATGGTCTAAGAACTTAAATGTACTGGGGGGCTCACGCCCCCCCCCCAGCGCAGCCGCGCGCTGGGAACGGCCTGGCCGGCGCCCCTCCACTCCTGAAACTGCATTCCTTGGAGACTCAACTACACTTGTGGATCTGCAGGAGACCCTCCCTTAATCCAACCCTGAGTGGAGTTTATGCTCCCTATTACCAAAAACTTTAT
>NW_006205516.1:2119638-2128478 GCF_000334495.1 Tupaia belangeri chinensis
AAAAAAAAAGAGAAGAGGATAGAGAAAGATAGCAAGTGAACAATAGAGGGGATGTTAGTGAGAAACAGATACGGTTTATTATCTGTTGAAGATGACGTGCATAGTATTCTCAACTGGACTGGTCTGGGAAGTATTTCATGATGGGTGAAGTCTTTTAACAAGCAAAATGAGAAATAGTGATTGACTGTTTTAAAAAATCATAATAATAATAATTATTGGGAAATGCATGGAAAAGACTTTGAATGATAAAGCGGGGAGATCGATGCCTCTGTATTGACTGACATGCATGGCATTCCCTTTTGAAAAAGCAATGGAAGTCAATGTAAAGTTATATGTAATCCAATGTAATAAAAAAAATAAAAAAAAAAAGAAACACAGAACTTAAATGTACTCACTAGTAATAGGAAGAGTCTACCATGGATATTTGGTCAGTATTATTAGAAGTAGAAATAGTATTAGAACAATGGTGAAGGGGCAATTAATTATCTGATTATGGAGATAGTGGAGTTAGTGGTGTAAGAACATGATTATTGGGTTCAAATGACCCTGCAGTTGAGGTTCCGGATCTGCCAGTTAACTAGCTGTGAGAACCAGGATAAGTCGCCTAATACCCTAGAGCCTCCATCTTTCCTTCTACAACATGGGAGGGAGAATGAGGTCTTTTTCATGATGCTATTATGAGAATTGAATAAGATAATTCCTGTAAAGTACTAAACATGTTTCTTGGCACAAAGGCAGTCAATAAATACTATTTTATTATTATTTTAGAGGCTAAATTATTTCTTGTTATCTGTAAACTTTTGTTATCTTATGACACTGCCTTTTTTTTTTTTTTTTTTTTTTTTTTTTTTTTTAAAGTTGCCAGAGACAGACAGAAGGAGAGAGAGAGAAGGAAAATCAGAAAGGATCCCCCAGGGGAGAAGACCATGTCATAATCCCTTCTCCTCCATTCTCCTCTTGGGATTCTGGGCATGCATGCACATGTACTCAGCATGTCTTTCAAGATTCCAGGTCCAGGATTTGAACGGTGAAGTTGGCCATGTGGAATCCAGTTGCCCTAACCACCAGGCCACCTGCTGGCCCTTATCTTTTTCTTTAAATACCAGAGAGCTTACATGTGAGAGAGAGAGAGAGAGAGAGAGAGAGAGAGAGAGAGAGATATCACCCACCTCCAAAGGGGCCTGGTCACACTGCAATCCTTTTTCATCCAAGTCTCCATTCTGTCAGGATCCTCCATTCCATCAGGATCCTGAGCATACATGCTTGTTTTTCAAGCCGACAAAGATGGGACCCAAATTGTTTGGTCACATGGGATCTGGCTTCCTCTGTGCATTGCCTAACCATGGTACTATGAGGCTGGACTACTTTCTATCTTGTATCTGAGTTATTTACACCAAAACTAAGCTATTAAACTAAGCTTCTTGAGGGAAGAATGCTTGTCTGATTTATACTCTATTGAGCCTAGCAAAATTAGGCAGCACTAAGATACAGTAGATAATTAGGCTACACTGGTAGCTTTTAAACATTTTTTACCATGGCCCCAAATAAGATTTATATTATGTCATAACCCAGTACATACATATATAAGTGAATTGAAAAAGTTTTGCTAGAGAAAACTTAATATGTGCAATGCACTGTTATTTTCTTTTCCATTCTATTTTATTCCACTTAAAAAAAAAGTCTCCTTTTGGGACCAGCAAATGGTGTAATGGTTACGTCTCTGGACTCTGATGTAGTCAACTGTAGTTCAAGTCCTGGATCTGGCAGCTTAAAACTCATGCTGGGTGCATGTGTGTACATGCCCAAAATCCTGAGAGAATGGAGGAGAAGGGGTTGTGGTGTGGTCACCTCCCCTGAGGGTTGATTTCTTACTTTCTGTCTGTCTGTCTCTCCAGCAAGTACACACGCACTGTAGCAAAAATATTTCTTAAAAAAAAAAATTCTCTTCTTGACCTAATCAATTGATTTCAGAACTCATTAATGTGTCTCAAACTGTGGTTTGAAAATCTTTGGGCTAGACCATGAACCAGTCCTGGCTCTCCCTGCCAAAGGTAGGGGAGTAGTTGGTGGGAAGCAAACAAAAATGCTGGACAAGGGAAAATGGCAGCTGCTTTCAGGACAGTTAGGGACCAACTCTAAATAGTAGAGATGAGGCAGATCAAGAATACTGGAGATGAGGAGGAAAGAGATTTGACTTGGAAATACTGAATTTTAAAGGAGAAAGATTCAACACATTGCTGGGTCAGACTAGCAATTCTATTTTAAAAACATAAAAAGGAGGAAAAATAGAATTAGAGGCCAATTCTCTGAGGGCTATATGGATATGGGTCTCTTTCTTACCCCAGGTATTACTCCATGGTTTGGGAACAGGAAATGAAGAATGATGATAGAGAAACTCTGGATATACAAAACACTATCCTAGTACATGGAGGTGACCTGGTTTTCCAGTGGACAGAAAAAGCAACCCACATAGTACTGGAAGTGCTTGGCATCTGTGCTGTTGAGTTTGGCAAAATCATCATGTTCCTAAACTCTTCTAGTTTGTAGAACTGGCTTTCACTGTTTGCTGCAGACTGGTGAGACAGTAGGAAGTTAGTTGAATGCTTATTTTACACAGTCAGGATAGGAACTCAGACTGAGATAAGAAGTGAATCAAAGCTTTACAAATTGAAGACACTTAGTATTTGTGACAGGCCTATAGGGAATGTGGCACTTTAAAAATTAGTTATTTCTGGCACAGCTGTGGTACTGCAGATAGTAGGGTAGCTTCTGTGCGATGCTGAAACCATGTGGTAGAGCTCTGGGTTCACATCCCGGGTAAATATGAACACACTTATATACACAATCCTGACTGGCAGCAGGGTTTGGGGGAGAATCCTTGACATGAAGACTCTTCTGAGGGTGCCTATCTCTCTCGATAAATAAATAAACTTCTAAAAATTTCAGTTGTTTCATGTTACAATGAAAATGGACTACAAGGGTCACTGTGGCAAATGATGTAGCTTTATCTCTAGTGTTTAGTGGAACTATTAGTACAGAAGAAACTATCTTTTCCTTAATTTATTATAAAGGGACATGAAAAAATAAGGAAAATGGAATAAAGTACAAGTTTATCTTGGTGCAACACTGAAATCTGTGTATAGTTTTTCATAGTACACATTTTACATGAACTTTTTTTAAGAGAGATTTTTACTATAGGGCACGTGCACTCGCTGGAGAGCGAGAGAGATAGAAAGTGAGAAATCAACCCCAGTGCGGATGGCCATGCTGCAATCCCTTCTCCTTTCTCCTCTCAGGATTTTGGGCATGCATGCACACATGCCCAGCAGGAGTTTTAAGGACTCAAACTGTACTCGACTATGTGGGAGTCCAGGAATGTAACCATTACACCATCTGGTGGTCCCTACATGAACTTTTTGAAGACCGCTTATATATGTTCATTATATGAGGTGCTCCTCAGTGATAAAAATCAGTTATGATCACATCTAGTAGTAGCATATAAGAAAAGCAAAACTTTTTTTTTTAAAATTGCCAGAGAGTGCCTGTGCTCACCAGAGAGAGACAGAAGGAGAGAAAGAAAGCATGCCCCCCATGGGGCATGATCATGACACAATTCCTTCTCTTCCACTTCTCTTTCTTGTCACAATTCTGGGTATGCATACACACGTACCCAGTGTGTTTCTCAAGTTGCCAGGTCTAAGACTTGAACTGTATGTTTGGCTATGTGTGTTCTAGTTTCCTTAACTACTAGGTCATGGGGCAGGCCCTAAAACTATTATCATTATTTATTTATTTTTTTTAGAGAGAGAGATTTTTACTATAGGGTGTGTGCAGTTGCTGGAGAGACAGAGAGAGACAAAGAGACAGAAAGTGAAAAACATCCCCCAGGGGGAATGACCATGAGTCAATCCCTTCTCCTTCATTCTCTTCTTGGGATTTTGGGCACGCATGCACCCAGCATGAGTTTCAAGCTGCCAAATCTGGCACTCTAATTGCAGTCAACTATGTGGAAGTCCAGCGCCTTAGCCACTACACCACCTGCTGGTCCCCAAGCTATGTTTTTTTTTTTTTTTTAATTTGCCAGAGGGTACATGTGTTTGCCAGAGAGAAACAGAAAGAGAGAGGCAGATGGGAGTCAGAAAGTACCCTCCGTGGGAGATGGTCATGCTGTAAACCCTTCACCATTCTACTTTTAGGATTTGGGGCAAACACACACACATTCCCAGCATGTTTTTTCAAGCTGCCAGGTCTGGGACTCCAACTGTGCAGTTGGCCATGTGGGATCCAACTGCTTTAACCACCATGCCACCAATTAATCCCCAAAACTATTTTTTAAATCAAGAGAAAGAAGAGTTTGGGCCAGCTCTGTGGCACAGAAATAATGCTCCCTTTAAGAGAAGCCAGATCCTACATCATGACTGTGGTCCAAATCCCTAGCCCAGTCAGCCAGAAACACAGCAGGCATGCATGTGAGTAACCAGGATCCAATGGGCTGGAGGACTGACGGAAGGCGGTTACTGAGAGACCAGACCCTGTGGAGGGAGTGCATCTCTCTCTCTCTCTGTTTCATGTGTATGCACATGCTCTCTCATGAATAAAAAAGAAAAAAATTCTCAAAAGACCCTGAATAGCCAAAACAATCTTGAAAAAGTTGGACATATCACACCCCTTAACTTAAAAACATTACAAAGCTATAGTAATCAAAAGCAGACATACAGAATAATGGAATGAAATAGGGTAGAGAACTTGGAAATAAGCCCTAGTAAATATGCTCAAGTGATTTTTGACAAAGGTGCCAAGACCAGTCAAAGAGAAAAGGTCGGTTTCTACAGAAAAAAAGTGGTTTGGGGAAAACTGGTTCTCCATGTGCAAAAGAATGAGGTGGGACCTTTGCTTTGCATCATATACAATATATTTAACTCCAAATACATTAAGACCTAAACATAATACCTAAAAACTATGGAACTCCTAGATAGGGACAAAGCTTTGTGACACCACATTTGGCAATGATTTCTTGGATATGACATCAGAAGCACAGGCAACACAAAGCAAAAATAGACAAACTTGTCACATTCATAGAAACAGGAAAGTGGAGTGGTGGTTTTCAGAGGCTGGAGAAAGGAGGAAAGGGGAGTTGTGGTTTAACAGGGATGGAGTGTCAGTTTTGCAAGATACTAACTTTATGAAGATCACACAACAATGTGATATACTTAACACTACTGAACTGTATGCTTACAATGGTTAAGATGGTAAATTTTATGTTATGTGTCCTTTACTACAATTAAAATTGAAAAAATATAGGGAACTTAGGCATTTTTAATTTTATCTGTCATTTCACAAATGCTAGGGTCTCAGAATAGGGAGACAAGCTGCTTAATGGCCTATATCTACTCTGTCAAAGTTTCAGGATATCTGAACAATACAACAATGAAAAACGCACGTATTGTTCATGTATGTTGTCATGTGTGTGTTTTTGTGCTGTAGGAAAACTTTTTTTAAATAGGTGTCAATGTTGCTTTTGTCCTTCTAAACACTCTTTATAGCAAAACTTTGAAACTATGGATCACTTGTAGAAAGCAAAGCAAAACAAAACAAACAAAAAAATCTTAATTCATATCCTATTTGCAACTTTAATTCAGTCTTACATTTCCTTGAATATAAAACAAAAAAATAGCTTTCAAATGTAGCTACATTTTGTTATGGTCTTTGTGTAAATCAAATGTAGTTACATTTTTCTCCAATGATTTTTGCAGGTTTAGATTCTTTTTTTTTTTTTTCCTTTTTTGGAGAGGTTTTTGCTATAGGGTGCGTGTGCTTGCCAGAAAGACAGAGAGAGACAGAGAGATAGAAAGTGAGAAATCACCCCCCAGGGGGATGGCCACACCGCAATCCCTTCTCCTCCATTCTCCTCTCGGGATCTTGGGCACGCACACACACGCACCTGACATGAGTTTAAGCCACCGGGTCTCGGACTCGAACTGCAGTCAACTACATGGGAGTTCAGCGACATAGCCATTATGCTGGTCCCCAGGTTTGGATTCTTTAGCAAAAAAACCTCTCTGACATTGGGCCAGCCAGTGGCATGATGATGAAGGCAGCTGGATCCCACCCGTATGACTGACTGAACGGTTCAAGTCTTAGACACAGAAGCTTGAAAACCATGCCAGGCTTGTTTGTGTGTATGATCAAAATCCTGAGAGAAGAATGGAGAAGAAGGGATTGTGGTATGGCCATCACTCCTGGAGAGTGGTTTCTCACTTTTCATCTCCCTTCTCTCTTTCTTTGGTGTGTGAAATTATCCTTTAGCAACTTGAAAAGAAAAGAAGAAAAGGAAAAAAAAAGAAAAGAAAAGAAAAGAAGAGAAAAGAAAAAAGAGAAAAGAAAAATCTCTGATGTCAGGATCTTGGTATTCAAATCTAAAGCTCTTAGCTTGAACATTTGCTTTATTATATTTGCCATTTTTTGAATCTTTGATTCAGAAAAATACATTAGCTTCTCAATTTTTAAAAAGATGCTTACTAAAATTTCACACATATCAGATTAACTTTAAAATCCTGTTAATTTGTCCTGTCCTGATTCAGTGGGTTCAACCCATCCTGATTTTCTCATTAGTTAAACTCTACCTTTTTCTGTCGTGTCTTCCTTTAAACACTATTTTGGCTTAAGAATTTTTGCTTATGCTGCCTCATAACTGTTTCAGGACAGAGACCATTTTATAATATCATTTGCAGACTCAATGATTTCAATGTTCAAATTCTTTTTGTGGTGGTTGTTGTTTTGATTTTCGATTTTTTTTTTGCTTCCATTTGATCCTTACACACAAAATTTAGGTTTGTTTATTCTTTAAATAAAAAAACTTATTTATTTATTTATTTACATTTATTTACTGAATATCCTTACAGCTTACATAATGATTTTTCTTTTATTCATTTAGTTGGTCAGTTTTTTGAGCACTTATGTGCCAGGGACATTCTACATGCTGGGTGAGATAGCAGTGAACAAAAGCAGGTTTCTTGCTGTGGGAGAGCTCACAATAAGGTAGGGGAAGCATAAAGTAATCCTATAATCACACAAAGAAATAAAAAAAAATTGTCCACCATGATATATGCAGTATAGAAGAGGTACTGCAATTTTAGAGCATTTTATAAATCTTCAACTGATCAGGGAAGTGTTTGTTGAGAAAGTAAGGCTTGAACTGAGAACCGAAGGATAAGAAGCAGTTAGTAAAAAGGAATTGAAGCATTCCAGGTAGGCAGCCCAAAGCTCTGGAGTGGGAGGGAACAGGTTGAGTGTCAGAGACTAGGAGAAGGTCAGTTGGCTAGTAGGAAGGTGATAGAGAGTATGCTAAGAAATGTATTAATAGTTGTGATTTCATACTTCAGAAATTCATGTAGTACTTTGCTGTAGTCTTTTCTTAAAAGAATTACTTAGTTTTTAAAAATTTATTTATCATTATCACTATTTTTATGAGAGAGAGAGAGAGAGAGAGAGAGAGAGAAACATAGAGAGAGAGGAAATGTAAAAACAAGCTGCCAGGTCTGGGACTCAAATCATAGTTGGCCATGAGGGAGTCCAACATCCCAACCACCATGCCACCTATTAGCCCCTTCCTTGCTGTAGTCTAAGTTAAGGATTTTGATTTTATCCTAAAGGCAGTGGAAATCCATTAGAGGGTATTGTGGATGCTTCTGTATAGTAGCGTTGGAGAGAATATGATAGTAGTTATTGGAAAATGACACTTTGGCTAGTGTGAAGAATGACGTGGGAAGAGGTGTGAATGCAGATAAAAATTAAAAACTATTATTTATGTAACACTTACTGTGTTAAGCACTATTGTGAGGGGTTTTATATATGTTGTCATTGAATCTTTGGAACACCATATAAAATAGCTGTTGTTTTCATCCTTACTTAAGCTAAGAGGGAATTATCATTAGTCAGTAAATCATCTTAATCAGTGTAAATCATCGAGCATAGGGGAGGAAAACATGGTAGATTTTTAATAAAATGTAGTTGTTGCCACCTGTACCATATCATATTATTGCAGATTCACCAAACCAAGTCACTCAAGGAGTAGATCTGAGTTGCAGTATCTTTTCAAGGAGAGACATGTATCTCCTCTCCAGAGATTTTTTTCTCCTGCTCTTGATAAGTTATCATTCCTCCAGATTTGCCACTTAGACTAGTCTGGGCCTCCTCCCAACTCAGTTTATAAGGTGGAGGGTGGCATATTCAAAAAGAGCATGGATTCTGGAGTCAGATCTCATTTTGGATCCTGACCGCATGACTTTCCAGAACTTCTGGTTTCCTCCTATGTAAAATTGTGAGTATCTCCTACCTTTAGGAGGATTGATTAAACAAAATGTTTAAAGGCACTTGGTAATGCATTGGTATTCATTAAATATGGCCATCTTGTCCTTTACTTCCTTTTTCCATGTGCCACTCCCTAGCTGTTCATTTTTTTTATTTTTATTTTATTTTTATTATCATCATAATCTTCTTTATATTACATTGGATTACATATAACTTTACATTGACTTCCATTGCTTTTTCAAAAGGAAATGCCATGCATGTCAGTCAATACAGAGACATCAATCTCCCCGCTTTATCATTCAATGTCTTTTCCATGCATTTCCCAATAATTATTATTATTATAATTTTTTAAAACAGTCAATCACTATTTCTCATTTTGCTTGTTAAAAGACTTCACCCATCATGAAATACTTCCCAGACCAGTCCAGTTGAGAATACTATACACGTCATCATCAACAGTTAATAAACCGTATCTGTTTCTCACTAACATCCTGCCTCTCTGTTGTTCACTTGCTATCTTTCTCTATCCT
>NW_006205516.1:2129572-2134338 GCF_000334495.1 Tupaia belangeri chinensis
GCCCGCGGAGGGGGGCCGGCCCCTCCCTAGCTGTTCTAAGGTTGTCAAATTTCTGGAGCAGCTTTTTACTTTACTATCATAGAGAAGTGCCTTGACTTTTCCAGTGGGCTCTAAGTCCTCTAAGCTTTCATTATTTTATTCAAGTGCATTCTAATGTGCTAACTTTCAGACTACCAAGAGTGTGTATAAATAATTTTTTTGTAGAGGTTTATGCCTTAGTGTGCATGCGCTCACTGGGGGTGGGGGAGGAGAGAGAGAGAGACAGAGACCATGAGAGGGAAAGTGAGAAATCACCCCTCTGGGAGGGAGGGGATAGCCATGCCATAATCCCTTCTCCTACATTCTCCTCCAAGGATCTTGGGCACATATGCACAAGTGCCTGGTGCCAGTTTGAAGCCACTGGATCTGGGACTCAAACCATGGCTGGCCATGTGAGGGTTCAGTGATATAATAAGCTCTAAACCATCTACTGGCCCCAATGATTAATTTTTTTACGGTTAGTATTAATTGAGACTTACTATGTGTAAGGCACCATAAATATTAACCCATCACATGCTTCTTTACATTGGGCTGACCTACCTACTGTTCCTTTCCAGAAAAAGCCATAAAGCCAGCCCCAGAAGCTAGCGGACATTCCAGGCTATTCATCTCTAATTAGTGGCTTCTTCATCTCTAATTAGTCCCAATTTAATTTTGCTTGATCTTGTCTCCCTGCCTCTCTCCTTTTCCTGTGTAATCTGATTTTAATAATTCTTACCTTGAGCCCATCCTGGATTTTATCTTTTTCGTTAGTATTGTCCCTAGCATTTGAATTTTTGTTTGTAGTTTAGCTCAACCCTTGGCCCTGGAGTTTCCTCTTGCTTCAGGTAAGAGGACTTCCTTCTCCATAGAGTTTTCCTGCCCCAGGGGCTCCTCAAGCCTTCTCAAGTTTGAACTCTGTCTAGCTAAATTAGCCATGGTAGAACCATGGTGGGGGAGTCGCAACTGATAAGAATTATGTGGACCAGCTGGTGGTGTGGTGGTTAAGGCAGCTGGATCCCACATGGCAGACTGTATGGTTCAAGTCCTGGACCCAGTGGCTTGTAATACATGCTGGATGTGTGTGTGTGTGTGCACGCACACCTCTGAAAATTGGAGAAATGAAGAAAGGATTGTGGCATAGCTGTCTCCCATGCAGGGGCTCATTTTGAGGTAGGAGTTGGGTCACATTTAGAGTTATATAGGATAAAGGCCCCAAAAGAAAGTCTCTGTTTTTCCTTTTAATGAAGTATCTGTATTTTTCCTCAATGATCTGGTTAATGTACAAAATACGCTCTTTTTACATGTCTCTAAAAAATGTATGACTCCTTGGTAATAAGGCAGGGGATAGGAATCTTGAACACACAGACAGGGTAATGCCAAGATGGAGTTACAGTGCCTAAGTTATCACAACCAAAAGCTGGCTGCATTGGGACTCAAAGCCACTATAGCTAGAGGCAACAGTTTCTATTTAGTAACTATATATATTTTTAAAGACTTATTTTATTTAAATTTGACCAGAGAGGAATAGTGTGTGTGTATGTGTGTGTGTGTGTGTGTGTGTATATGTGTGTGTGAGAGAGAGAGAGCGAGAGAGAGAGAGAGAGAGCGCTTGCAAGGTCCAGGACTCGAACTGTGATCAGCCATGTGGGAGTCCAGCACCATTAACCACCATGCCACCTGCTGGCCCCAATAACTATATTCTAATAAGAAGTGCATACAGAATGCTATGGTCTGCTGATCCTACGAAGAGTAGGGTAATAGATAACTATTTTCTTTATTTTTTTTTAAGAAGTTTTATGCCTTAAGGCCTGTGCACTTGCCAGAAAGAGAGACATGGAGATGGTGAGAGGGAAATCACCCTCCAGGGGAGACCATGCCTCAGTCCCTTCTCCTCCATCCTCCTCCTAGGATCTTGGGCACACACATACATATGCACAGTGTGTCCTACATCCTCTATGCACACACATAAACACACACACACTCACACTTGATATCTAATTATTTTTACGTATAAAAGAGGTCTTCAAAAAGATCATGGAAAATGCATATTATGAAAATACTCTGCGTGGATTTAAAAAATGTTTGCACCGAAATAAACTCATTTAGTTTTTTCCACAAACATTTTGAGGTCCCCTCATATATTCCATTGGTTCTATTTCTTTGAAGAACCCTGATTAATATAGTTGTCTAATGAAGTTTACTTTAATTCCTTTCCAAAGGACATCACCTGCTTATGTTGTGCTTCCTTCCAAACTATTTTATTAATAGCAATTTTAACTTTTCCCTACCTGTTTCTGTCATAATGATAATAGACAAAAGTAACACAGCTGGGATTTCTTTTTTTTTTAAATTTGCTCTAGGGTACCTGTGCTTGCCAGAGAGAGACAGAGAGAAAGGAAGAAAATGAGAGAGCACCCCTATCCCCATGGGGGATGGCCACACCTTAATCCTTTTTCTGTTCTACTCTCTGGATTTGGGGCATGCAGGTCTAGTGTGTTTCTCAAGCTCCCGGGTCCGGGACTTGAATCACTAAGTTGGGATCCAGCTACCTTAACCACCACACCACGGGTTGGCCTGGGAAATTTTAATATGAATTGTATTTTAAAAACATCTATTTTCAAATTCAGGTTGATTTTGATAATCATGCAAATGTGCAGAAGAGCGTTCACTTAAAAATGAAATGCTGAGCCCTGAACGCTAATAAAAGTCAATATAGACTTATTTGAACTGATTTCAGTAATGAAAGCTCTTTCACACAACCTGTAGGGGGACACACAAATGCAATTGGTGATCTCATGATGGACCAAGTCTTCCTTCTGGCATTGTATTCAGCATATTTTGTAGTTGCTTTGGGTTGTGATTTCTCCCAGGACATATATTATTTAGTTTGTTAGTTATTTAGCTCGTTTGCTTAATATAGATTAATATTAAAATTCCTGTGTGGTCTTTGTTTCAAAATGTTTTTGTGTTAATCACATCACCAATATATTTATTTATAAGCTTGGGAAATGGTTTAGTATGAGGTAACAAAATATGAATGACTCTGCTGTGAATTTAGGTCAGATATTCTCTTAGTAACTAAACTGCTGAATATTGAAACTTCTTTTCCCTGAAGGCATTTGAATCTTAGTTTTACTTGGAGATCTTCCTGGTGTCTGAAAGCTAATGACTATGGACATTCCTAAATCCATTTTCTTAAGTTTCCTGTATTTTTTTTGGGGGGGGGCTTCTTATTTGCTCTTTTTAGCTGCTTATGTTTTGATCAGTTGTTTTCTAAATATTGAATTTCCTTTAACATGTTCAGTAGAAAATGTGTATTTCTTTACTAGAAAATACTACATTTATAAAAATCATTTTATTGCTGGTAAAACTAACGTTAAATGTTTTTTCCATAGAATACTGATAATATTCTCATGGGATACCTATATAGCCAACACTTGGAATCGTGCTTGAGCAGAGACTCAATGAATACTTATTTGTTTAACCAATTAATATAACCCAGTGGTGGGCCAGCATGGCAGTGTGGTGGTAGGGTGCCAGACTTCTACATAGTCGACTGATGTTCGAGTCCTGGACCTAGTGGCTTCCTTCCTCACTTTCCCTTTCTTTCTTTCTCTCTGTCTCTCTCTTGTGAACACTTGTGCCCTATAGCAAATCAAAGTAATAATAATAATAATAAAATAAAATAAATAATTAAAAATACATATAACCCAGTAGGTAACATACCATACCATACTATGGTATCTTAACAAATACACTCTATCTTCTCCCTTTTCTGCCCCTTTACTACTTTAAAAACCGTATACAGGCCAGTCCACAGCATAGTGATTAAGGTGGCTAGATCTTACATGGCTGGCTGTGTGGTTTGAGTCATGGACCTGGAGGCTTGAGAAACACACTGGGCACATGTGTGCATCCCCAAAATTTCAACAGGAGAGAGGATTGGAGGAGAAAAAATTTGAAGCCTGTCTGTTCCTCGTGGGGGCTGCTTTTTCACTTTCCTTCTCTCTCTCTCTCTCTCTTCCCCCGCTACCTGGAGAGTGTACTTGCCCTCTGGTAAATTAAAACAGCCCATATAAATATGGTTTTACTTATTTAGTTCTCAAATAAAAAATAATAAAGACACTCTGGAGGAAAACATAAGAAATGAATAATAATGGTTATGAAGAATGGAGGTACAAGTGGATTGGACAGAAAAGGGAGGACTTTTTATTTGGATATCATCTTGCAATTTTTTAGTTTTGAATCTTGTGAAATTATTAATTATTCAAAAACTGGATTTAAAAAATTGTATGAAAGGGATGGGTTTATGGGTTTATGGTTAAAAGAGCTGGATCCTACATGGTTGACTGCATGGTTCAACTCCCAGACAGTGGCTTAAGAAACACACTGCGCATATGACATGGAAGAGAAAGGATCACAGCATAACCATTTTCCATGGGATGTGCTTGCTCACTTTCTCTGTCTGTTTCTCTCTATAAGTTCATGTGCCCTCTAGTTAAAAAAAAAAAATAGTAAATTTGGAATGTTTTGAAATATTGCATTGCTGGGTCAGCCCTGTGGCCTAGTCATTAAAGGAGCTGTGTCCCACATAGCTGACTTCAGTTCAAATCCTGACCCTGGCAGCTTGAAAAACATTCTGGGTTGGGACCAGCAGTTAGCGTAATGGCTATGTCACTCGACTCCCATGTAGTCGACTGCGGTTCGAGTCCCAGACCTGGCGGCTTAAACTCACGCTGGGTGAG
>NW_006205516.1:2134493-2139396 GCF_000334495.1 Tupaia belangeri chinensis
CCCCCAAAAAAAAAGAAAAACATGCTGGGCACATGTGCATTCAAGCCCCAAATCCTGAGAGGATAAAGAAATTAAGGAAAAGAGATTGCAGTGAGACTATGCCCCATTGGAGGATGCTTGCTTTCTTTTCTTCTCTGTCTGTTTCTGCCTCCCTTTGATGACTGCATGCACTCTCTGGCAATAAAAACAAATACATTGCATTGCTAATATTTTGAGACTATATCATTTTAAATGACCTCTATCACCTTTAAAACAAATTTAATTATTTTATAAAGTTTAACTTCAAGTAGCTTAGATATGATACTGTACAAATCTTATTTTTGATGAATCTTAATGCATCTTTTTAAAAAAATTAATTACTTTCTTATTTTTTACATTCAACCACTACATATCTTTACAACATTGAAAATGAATTTTCCCAGCATGAATACCCTGTATGTTAGTCCAGTCAAAGATATTATACATATTGTCATCAACAGATAATTTTCCACTTTTTGGCCATTTAATGTTTTCTTCTCCTTTTTTTCTGATCTTTAAGCTTATCAAAGTGGGATTCTATGTTTTTAGCTGTCTGAGTTATTTCTCTACAACAAACTACTGCAAAATTTAGTAACTTAAAACAATAATCTTTGATTTGCTCACTACTCTGTGAACTATCAGTTTGTTAAGAATTTAGCTGTGATGGTTTATCTCTGCTCTACTGGGTGTTGGCAGCGCTGACTCCTGAGGTAGAGCTTGTTCATAGGTTAATGGTGGTTGACTGGCTATCAGTGGGATAACTACCGGAGGTAACTGAGCAAAGTGTAATTCACATTTCAGCAAGCTAGTCTGAACTTCTTCACGTGATTGCTCCATTCTATGAGCAGCAGGTGAGAGCAAGCTCCAATGCCAAAGTGCTTTTCAAGCCTCTACTTGTGACATGTTTGCTCATGTTCCATTGGCCAACCAAGTCACAGAATCACTATAGAAAACTAAACTCAAAATCCCTGTGTTAGAGGACTGTCTACATGAGGGCTATGGATACAGGGACATGTGATTCAAAGGAAGCCATTATTTGGACAGCAATTATTACAGTTTCTAAAAATTTCAATAACTGGTTGACAATAAATAACCTTAGGATCAGGCAACTCTGTACAAGTGAAAATTAGTGATAAGTATAGCAATTGTACTCTAATACAGAGTATTAGCACCACTTACTATTATCATTTAAAAACTAACACAGCTCTTGTCACTGCCTGGCTCCAAATTTTCCTATGGTTTCTTTTTTCTCTCTTTTTTAGAATTTTTGCTATGGTGTGTGTGTGCTCACCAGAGAGAGAGAGACAGAGGGACAGAAAGTGAGAAATCACCCTCCCCAGGGGGCTGGCCACCCCACAGTCCCTTCTCCATTCTCTTCTCAGGATATTGGGCATGCACACACACGTGCTCAGTGTGAGTTTTAAGCCACTGGGTCCAGGACTCAAACTGTGGAACAAGATTAATAAATTAAGTAACTTAAAGGCCTGGCATACTAGGTCTTGACCCAGAGATCTTCATATACAAGGTGGCAAGGGTGGATCATCTTTAAGATCCTTTCCAACTCAAAATTTTTATACTTTTTATTCATACAACTCTGGCTTTATTTATTTGTTCATTTGTTTTGTTTTGTTTTGCCATAGGGCACAGGAGAGAGAGAGAAAGAGAGAGAGAGACAGAGAAACAATGAGAGGGAAAGTAAGAAATCACACCCCCAGATGTGTGTGTGTGTGTGTGTGTGTGTGTTCACACTGCAAACCCATCTCCACCATTCTCCTCTTGGGATTTTGGGCATGCATACACAAGTGCTTGGTATGATTTTCAAGCTGCCACATCCAGGACTCAGACAGTTGTTGGCCATGTGGGAATCCAGTGCTGTAGGCCTGAAGCAGTCTAAACTAGTTTGAACCAGTCTGAACTGGCCAGAACTGTTAAAAAAAAAAAAAAAAAAGCAAAACTGGCTTTAACTGGCCAGAACCCGTATAAACTGATTTGAGTAGGTCTGAACTGGTATAAGCTGGTCTGAACCAGTCTGAACTGGCCAGAACTGACATAAACTGGTCTGAACTGATTGGAACTGGCCACAACCAGTCTGAACCTGTTTGAACCAGTCTGAACTGGCTAGAACTAGTCCAAATTGATGTAAACTGGTTTGAACTGGCAAACTGGTCTGAACCAGTATAAACTGGTTTGAAGTGAACTGAAGTGGTATCGACTGGTCAGAACCTGCCTGAACTGGTCTGAACTGGTCCAGAGTGGTATAAAGTAGTCTGAACAGATATAAACTGATCCAAAACAATCTGGACCAAATTGAACTGGTATAAACTGGTTTGAAACAATGTAAACTGGATTGAACTGGTCTAAACTGGTTTTAAGTGGTCTGAACCAGTCTTAATTAGTTAGAATCAGTCTAAACCAATATAAACTGGTTTGAACTGGTCTGAACTGGACAGAACAAGTTGTAATCACTACACCACAACACAGGTTTTAAATGTAAGTTTGAGCAGGAGAAAAAGGCTGTCACTACAAGGAATGGAGGAATAAATAGATACTCTATGTATAATTTTCATGTTGGAAGAATTTGCCACAGTGATTTTCAAATACATAGAATGTAGGTAGAGTGTAGGGAGAGGAATGGTAATGCTACTTACGTTGAAAAAATTAATAGGAATTATTTTGGGCTGTATCTACACCCAAGTATCGTGAATAAAAATAACTTTTTTTCTATTTCACTGAGAAGGCTAATGCAAGGGAGGAGGTGGAGGGGGCAATCGAAGATACCAACGTTTGAATCAAAATGCTGTAGGATAGGTTATGGAGCCACCCTGTCCAGGATCAAAGCCCATTTCTGTCTCTTAATTCCTTTGAAACCTTAGGGAAATTATTTAACCTAATGTGTTTCAGATTCCACCTCTGTGGAGCAGGGACACTAATGGTACCTACCTTATTGGATTGTTTGAAGAATTAAGTGTGTTAATGTTTGCAAGGGGTGAGCACTATACCTATTGCATCAGTATTAGTGGTCCTTATTAAGAATAATCAAGAAAACATCAGTAGAAGTCAGACCCAAAGAATTACTAGTAAAGGCTGGTGATTAGGTTGGAATGAGAAGCGAGTGCTTAGGCTAGAAAAAGGTCAAGTCATTTCTGACCTTTGATGAGGCTGCACTGCTGGTTATTTTAGTATTGAAGTTGTGTAAGATGAATGTGGCTGTTTAAAGGAACAGCCCCTGACTGGAAATAATTTATACTATAAAGAAACAATTGTAAATAAACACACAAACAATTGTACCAAAAGTGCCAAGAAATTACAAATACAATTAAAATGTAATTTTCTCTTTCTTGAATGTGCAAATATGGGATTTATACCAAAATTCAGGCAGTTAAAGTACTTAGGCCTTGACTCAGAGGTGTATAGTTTTGTTTAGTCATTTTACTTAGTCTTTGCTTATTCACTTACTTTACTTACCAAAGAGCGTGAGCACTTTTGCCAGAGAGAGAGAAGGGGGAAGAGAGGGACCAAAAGAAAGCATCCTCCCATAGGTGTGGTTATACCACAATCCTTTTTCCTCCATTTCTCCATCCTGTCAGAATTTGGAGCACACACACTCTTATGACAACTGAATAGTCCATCACCCAACATAATTACTTAGTGACTTAATGAATTAAACCAACAATATTTGTGCACTACTAATAGGCCAATCTTTATTTGAGACACTGGGATTTAATAATGAGCAAGACAGACCTGTTCTACTCCTTCATGGGTCTTACATTCTAGCAAGAATATGAATAATCATTTCCATTAACAGAATGATTTTATGGTTTGATGAGTATAAGGTGTTTTGGAAATATTACAGAAATATTCATTCTAGTGTCAGATCTGTGCACTAGTAATAAAAGGAGGTAGATCCCACAAGGCCAACCACATGGTTCCAATTCAAATCGTGGGCCTGATGACTTGGAAAACATGCCAATGTATGTGTGTGTGTGTGTGTGTGTCCCAAATCTCAAAAAATAGAAAAATAGAAGGAGAGGGATTGCAACATGGCCATGCTCCATTGTGTGGTGATTTTTCTCTCTCTCTCACTCTCTGACAAGCGCATCCACCTTCTGGCAAAAAAAGAAAAGAAATAAGAAAGGAATATCTATTCTAGTTCTGGGTATCAGGGAAGGTCTTCTGGGGAAAAACATGAAGCTGAGACTGGAAGGGTGGTAGAAGACATCGAGGAAAAGGGGGCTGGGAAATTGTGTCCTTAGATAAAGGAAAACAGCGGGTTAGAGTACTTGGATGCCTTACTTGGCTGATTATCTTTCTGATTAATATAGCAAGGCTATTAAAGCTTTCTAGCAACTCTTTGCCAATCCAATTTGCATTTGTCTATATACTTGAAAGTAATGTAATTTTTTTCTTAAAAAACATTCTGTGATTCCAAATCTTTAAATTTGAACTAAATAGTGCTTTTATTTAAAAAATGTCTTCTATTCTAAATTTGATATACTCAGTAGGGAACTCCTGCTGATTAGTCAGAAATGTAATGTCTGGTCTTTCAATTCAAGTCATTTATGATTTCACATTTTTCTATAAAACATTTGGTAGTGTATAGGTAATGTCTTCAAAAATTTCATGGAAAAATAATATTATGCATGAATTTAAAATTATTTTGCATCAAAATAAATTTATAATGAGACCAGCAGATGGTGTAATGGTTATGTCACTGGACTCCCATGTAGTTGACCATGGTTTAAGACCCGGACCAGGCAGCTTAAAACTCATGGTGATGGGGACCAGCAGTTAGCGTAATGGCTAGCTATGTCGCTGGACTCCCACGTAGTCAACTGCGGTTCACGACCCGGACCCAAGATCCCAAGAGGAGAACAGAGGAGAAGGG
>NW_006205516.1:2139461-2139922 GCF_000334495.1 Tupaia belangeri chinensis
CTGTCTGGCGAGCGCACACGCCCTATAACAAAAACCTCTCAAAAAAAAAAAAAAAACTTCATGGTGATGACTTCTCACTTTCTGTCTCTTTGATGAGTGCACACACCTTATAGCAAAAATCTCTCTAAAATATTTAAAAATAAATTTATACTTTAATTTTACTCTCAATGAAATTTTTGAAGTGCCCTCATAATGTATTGTAGTTTATTAGTGATACTTAGCAAAAACTCTAATGTGTGGACAATAAAACCACATTTCCCATGCTATTTCCTGCACTTACAGGGTGCTGTGTGAGGGTAGTAGTAGTGCTGGATACAATTCTGATATATTTCAGGCTTCTTGGACAATAAACCAGAACTCTAAACCTGTGTTATCCAATACAGTAGCCACTAGCCTCACGAGACTATAGGGCACTTGAAGTGTGGCTAATCCCAAATGAGAAGAGGTGTAAAGTGAAAAAT
>NW_006205516.1:2139945-2146584 GCF_000334495.1 Tupaia belangeri chinensis
TAGCCACTAGCCTCAAGAGACTATAGGGCACTTGAAGTGTGGCTAGTCCAAATTGAGATGAGTTGTAAGTGTAAAATTATGTAAGTGTAAAATAATGCATTTCAAAGACTTAGTGCAAAAAAAAGATGAATATAAATTATCTCCTTAATTGTTTTAAAAAATACTTTGAAAGATTATGCATTTATTTCTTCTGAGAGAGAGAGAGACAGAGAGAGAGAGGAAGAGGCACTCCTAACAGGGTCCTGACACAATTCACCCCGAGTCTTAGCCATACATGGATCATGGGCATGCATGCTGGTTTACTCAGGGAGGTCTCTGGATGTTAGCCTGAAACCGTCCCATGTGGGTCAACCTCACAGAACATTGTGCTTTACCACTATACCACCATTGTGTCTCCCTTAGTTTGTTTTGCTTTGTTTTTAATTTGCTATAGATCACCTGTGCCTACAGGAGAGAGAGAGAGAGAAAGCACCCACCAGGAAATGACCATATCACAATCCTTGCTCCTCCATTTTCTTCTCCGGATTTTGGACAAACATGAACACATGTCCAGTGTGTTTTTCAAGCTACTGGGTCCAGGACTTGAACTGCATGATTGGTCATGTGGAATCCAGCCACCTTAACCAACTTACCTCCTGGCTGGCCCCTTAATTGTTCCTTATAATGATTATATATTGAAAAAAATTTGATTTGGGGTTTAATAAAATGCATGATTACAATTCATTTTACCTGTTGTTTATTTTTACTTAAAAAAAAAGTGACTATTGGGGCCAGCAGGTGGCATGGTGTTTAAGGTGCTGGATTTCCATATGGCCAACAGTGGTCCCAAAACTGTCGGCTTACTTTCTCACTTTCCCTTTCTCGTTCTCTCTCTCCCACACTCTGGTCAAATTAAAATAATAATAACAAAATTAAATAAAAAATTTTAAAAATGTGTCTACTAGAAAATCTGAAAAAATGTGTGACTGATGTTTGTGGATCACATTATATTTCTATCAACTAGTACTTCTTTAGATGTCTTCATTTTGTATGTGTTACCAAAGCCTAAGGCTAAATCAAGAAGACAAGGCTAATGTGCTATGGCTGTTAGTGAGCATCAAGATCACCAGTGCTGATTAGAGAGAGAGAGAGAGAGAGAGAGAGAGAGAGAGCGAGCAAGCCACCAGGTCTGGGACTCGATCCGTGGTTGGCCATGTGGGAGTCCAGCGCCCTTAACGACTACGCCACCTGCCGACCCCAAAGCTGAGCCTTTGTATAGACAAAGTTCCTGTATTCACATTTACTGTCACTGAGAATAAAGAAGGTGGCAGTCAAAAATTTCTTTGCAATTCGGTAGCACTTTTCATCCTGAAGAATCTTGATAACATTAACTCATTGACCAACACAATTTCTCTGAAATGTTGAGTAGTGAATGCTGTATCTAATTTTATGGATTAAAGAAGAGTCACTGAAGGTAAAGGAGTTGCCCAAATTAGATAATGGTTAGCAGAGTTCACTTGCCAGAATGGAAGAGATTAGGTGGGAGGTCTTTCAAAAATAGTCTGTGGATGATATTAAAAGGAATGTGGTAAGACCAGCAGGTGATGTGCTGGCTAAGGTGCTGGATTTCCACATGGCCAACCATAGTTCGAGTCCCAGACCTGGCTGCTTGCTCTCTCACTTTCTCTCTTTCTCTGGTGAGCACTCATGCCCTATAGCAAATTTAAAAATAATAATTAATAAATAGATAAAATAAACTTTATTAAAAGAGGGAATATGGTAGAATGGCAGATCTCTACTTTCTACATTCC
Source organism: Tupaia belangeri chinensis (assembly GCF_000334495.1). NCBI lineage: Eukaryota > Metazoa > Chordata > Mammalia > Scandentia > Tupaiidae > Tupaia > Tupaia belangeri. The sequence goes on from NW_006205516.1 coordinate 2,141,736, forward strand.
CTTAACTAATGGAAGTGAACACTGTTTAAAAGTTTCATAAATTGACATTGATTTAAATGTATATAGAAGGCTTAATATATAAACCAAGGAAGTACAGACTAATTAAGATTTGTTTGTAACAGCCTATTTTGAGGACTAGTTTGTTTAGAGTAGGGATTACTTGTCTATTTAGACACAGTTTATTCATACTACATTTATTAAGCACCTATTATTGTCAGACAATGAATCAGGCTTTGTCCCTGAACGCAGGAAGTTTATAAAGTTTACTAGGAAGGGAAGACATGTAAAAAATGCCTGGAAGTGTTTCAGGTGCTCTGATAAGAAGAGTAAGTCCAAGGTAATGATAGTATTGAAACTTTATATAACTCTTCGTATGTACCAGGCACTGTTTTAAGTGCCGTTTTTTTTAATTGACAGAGAGTGCATGTGCTTACCAGAGAGAGACAGAGAGAAGGAGAGGGAGAAAGTACCCTCTGCAAAAGGGCGTGCTCATGCCACAATCCCCTCTTCATTTCTCCATTCTGTTGGAATTTGGGTCATTCACATTCATGCGCCTGGCATGTTTTCCAAGCTTCCGGGTCCGAGATTTAGACCATGGTCAGCTATGTGGGATCCAGTTCACTTTAACCACTAGGCTATGGGGCCAGCCCAAGTTTTTTAATGTATAATAAATTATTTTTAAAAAAGTAAAGAATTATTTTTATTTAACTTTATTTATTTATTTAATTTAGCTTTAATTTTGACCAGAGAGGGACAGAGGGAGAGAGAGAGAAGTGAGAAAGCAAGCCACCAGGTCTGGGACTCAAACAGCAGTCAGCCATGTGGGAGTCCTGTGCCCTTAAATACCACACCACCTGCTGGCCCCTATTTTTCATTTTTTAAAATTTCTTTTTCTTTATTCATAATAATAGAGTGCATGTGTGTGCATGTGAGAGTAAGAGTGAGAATGAGAGAGAGAGGGATAAATACCCTCCACAGGATCTGGTTACACCATGATCCCCTTCCTCCAATCTTCCGGCCTCTCAGATCCTGGGCACCCATGTGCATGCCCAGCATGATTTAGGCTGAATAGGCTGGGGATTCAAACTGGTTTCCAGGTAGGATCCAGCTTCTTTTGAGCAGTATATTAGCTTTGCTCTGTAGAGGTGGCCCAATAATACATTATTTAACCTTTAGGATAATCCGATTAGGGAAGGAGTTGTTAGTACTCCTATTCTACAAATACCACAAATGGGCAAAGAGGGATGCAAGGTCACACAGCTAGCGAGTGGCAGAGCTCGTGCTTATCAACATCGCCCAGAGGTGTGCATATTTGCTACCTGGATGTGCTTCTTAGTGAATGTGATGTTGGAGCTGTATTGGGAGGAGAAGCTGTTTGCTAGAATAGCAAGGAGACATTCCTATAAATAGGCACAAGAATGGAAGTTTATCCATTGATAACAATGTATTGTATATGGTAATACCTTTGAGTTGATTGACATACACTACATGCATGCTGGGAAAAACCATGTTTCAAGTTGTAAAGATGTACAGTGATTAAAAGTAAAGCTTTTTAAAGATGCTCGAATGAGGAAAGACCAGGTAAAATGAAGAAGTTATCTCAAAAGAATCTGGTTCAGAAGAAAGGAGAGGGGAAAGTGGTAAGAGGATAATAGAGTAGGCCAAGCAGAGCTACTAGGAAGGGAAAGGTGGGTACGGGAGAAAACTTGAAGCTGTTAACAGTGTTTGGTATCATATATAAGGATTCGTTTGCCATGCCTTCCCTTTACCCCTCACCATACCTTAGCACAAATAGAGAAATCTTGACTATATTTAGGGCACTGATTGTGTGGCCCTGGGAAAATCATTTTAATTCTCTAGACCTCACTTTTATCATTGGTTGGAACCAAAGTCCAAGACAAAATGGTCATTGCATTCTCTTCTGGCACAGGTCTCATCATTTCAGAGTCCTACTCTACAAAGGAGAAGCAAATTGTGAACTGATGAGTGACAAATTTAGATTTGCATTTCAGAAAGATAACACTATTTTATAGGGAAAATTGTGGTATATATTTTTTCCTTTTTCTTTTCTTCTTTTTTTTTTTTGAGAAGTTTTAGCTGTAGGGCACATGTACTCACCAGAAAGACAGAGAGAGGCAGAGAGACAGAAAGAGAGAAATCACTCCCCAGTGGGGATGGCCACACCACAATCCCCTCTCCTCCATTCTCCTCTCCAGATAAAAAGAAATATGGAACGCTTCATGAATTTGCATGTCATCCTTGTGCAGGGGCCATGCTAATCTTCTCTATATTGTTCCAATTTTAGTATATGTGCTGCCAAAGCGAGCATGTGGTAAATTTTTTAAAAAGCAGTTTAAGGGGCCAGCCAGTGCTATAGTGGTTAAAGGGCTGGATCACATATGGCAAACTGTGTGGTTTGAGCCCTAGACCCGGTGGCTTGAAAAACACACTGGGCATATGTTTGTGAGTACCCCAGATCCTGAGAGGAGAATGGAGGAGAAGGGATTGTGCCTTGGCCATCTTCACTAGGGAGTCAGGGGTGTTTTTCACTTTCTCTCTCTGTCTCTGGGGAGTGCACAAGTTCTGTAGAAAAACTAAGGAAAAAGGACAGCTTAAACAGTAAAATTCAACACTTGCTCTGGATACTTCTGCATGGGGAGTGTTAGCTTGTTCACTGTGGGGGTGAGTGCCCATCACCCTTTTATGTTTTACACAACTGCCTTTCCATTGCTCCTGATATTTTTTTGCTTCTTATTGGGATATAACCTCTTCCTTTCCAATTGTTCCATCACTAAGTATTCTGACAATGAAGTCCTGTGTGAGTCTAACAATTAGAAGAGTTTTAACTACCATCTGTATATATTAGGTCTTCCAGAAAGTCATGACATATTTTTCTGTGCAACACAATAAATAACTTCTAATAAACTGTTCTAGCTCTGTATCCCTACTGCATGTGGTCCCATCTAAAAATGACGTGGTTAAAACATGTCTCTGCATAAAAATTTCTCTAAAGCCTTTCCTTTTCTTATTAAAAAATTGCATTATTGGGGTCAGTAGGTGCAATGGTGGTTAAGGGGCTGGACTCTCACATGGCTGACCATGGTTTGAGTCCCAGATCTGGTGGCTTGAAAATCATGCTGGGCACATGTGAATGTGTGCTCAAAATCCTAAAAAGAGAGTGGAGGAGAAGGGACTGGGGTGTGGCCATCCCCCCTGGTGATCTCTCACTTCCCTTTCACCATCTCTGTCCCTCTGTCTCTCTCCATGAGTGCACACCCTCTATGGCAAAAACCTAGAAAGAAAATTAAAATAAAAAAGGCTGAGTTATTGCCCTGGCCATGGTGGTGTACCTCTACTGCAGAGGCTAAGGCCACATGGGAGGACCAGTTTAATTCCCTGCTCAGCCTTAAAAGAAAAAAAAGGAAAGTTAAAAAAAATCACTATTTTCAGTATGAAAAAATTGGAAAGCAAAGTGTAGAGCAAAAGAACACCATCACATTCATAATCCTACACACCAAGAGTTAATCAATGCTACTATCTTGTTGTATAGCTTACTAAATAATTTTCTCTGTACATACACACGTGTGTATATCATGTATACTATTTTGTTCTTCTTCATGAATATCTTTCCATTTCAATACATAAAATCATGTATCATTTTGAGATATGTCATTTGAAAGACTGTGGAGCATTCCTAATGTATTTCACCAAATTCTTGATATTTGGGATTTGTATGCAACATGTTGATTTGACAAAGTGTGCTTATATGAATTCCCACTACTTGTATTACACACATGGCATCTATATACAGCTGCTGTAGTGGCTAATTGTACTTGCACATATCTTCCCAGAATGATTTCTTAATTTTAAGACAGATTTTATATTTCTTTGTGTCTCTCATTTAATTTATCAAATTAATGGAGAGACAGTGTTCTAAGCTTGGGTGGCAGGGAGAATGACAGTACTATTTATTAACAGTGAAAGGGGCATTAGCTTGGGGAAGAAGGAAGATAATGAATCTGGCTTAATACATATTTGTTTGAGGTGATAGCTATTTAGCAACGCTTGGAAAATTTTAGTCAACTGCTGCCAATTTTACCTTGGTAGACTCAAGCTAAAATATAAAGTTAGAGACCATTGTATAAGATGGTATCTCAGATGCCTTGCTGCTTACAACAACTTGAATACTTAAAGTGAAAATGATACCATTGTTGCTCAGTTTGATTAAAAACTGATATTTGGTGGGCTAGTTGGTGATAAAATGGTTAAAGCTGCTGAATTCCACATGGCCAACTGTGTCTGGGTCAAGTCCCAGGCACCGTTGCGAATGTGTGCATACCCAAAATCCCGAAAGGAGGGAGAGATGGAAGAGAAGGGATTGTGGCATGACCATCTCCCACTGGAGATGTTTCCCTATGTCCCCCCCCCCAATATGTCCCTTTCCTCTGGTGCTCTTATGTGCTTTCTATCAAATTTAAAAACAAACAAACAGATACTGGCAGGTGGCATGGTGGTTAGGGCTCTAGACTCCCACATGGTAACTGTAGTTTGAGTCCCAGACCTGAGGGCTTGCTTTCTCACTTTCCTTCTCTATTTCTTTCTCTTTCTGCCACTCTCTGGTGAATGCATGTGCACTATAGCAGACAAAATAATAATAATAAATTAAATTAATAATAATAGTAATAATAAAAACCAACTGACAATTGGGCCTCTACCTTTCCCATTGTCCTCTAGTCTATGGTCTTAACCTCAGAGCATGTGTAAAAAAAACCGTTTATGGGGACCAGCAGTTAGTGTAATGGCTATGTCGCTGGACTCCCACGTAGTCGACCGTGGTTCGTGTCCCGGA
>NW_006205516.1:2146683-2154139 GCF_000334495.1 Tupaia belangeri chinensis
GTGGCCATCCCCCTTGGGGGGGGTGATTTCTCACTTTCTATATCTCTGTCTCTCTCTGTCTGGCGAGTGCATGCGCCTTATAGCAAAAACCTATAAAAAAAAAAGAAAAACCCGTTTATGGTATAGTAAAGGCTATGGTTAGGAGGTTTTCCTTCTCTGATTACTAGGTGCTTCTGTTAAATATTCTACCAATTATAGGAGAATTGGGTTTACAATGAGAACCATAAAATACATTTGAATAGCAGGAAAAGGCATCAGGAGGTACTTTCTGGGACCTTAGAGATTTAGATTCCTACCTAACATCTCTAGATTTTACCTGATACTCCCCATTATGAGTGCTAGAAAAGTTAGAATTCTTTCATTATAAGTAACAAAATCTGGTACCAGCAGATGGCATAATGGTTATGGACCCCCACATGGCTGACAGCAGTTCGAGTCCTGGACCCGGTGGCTTGAAACTCATGCCAGGCACTTGGGTGTGCGTGCCCAAAATCCTGAGAGGAGAATGGAGGAGAAGGGACTGCAGCGTGGTCATCCCCCCTGGGGGGGGTGTGATTTCTCGCTTTCTGTCTCTCTGGTGAACATGTGAGCCCTATAGTAAAAATCTCTTTTAAAAACCAAAACAAGTAACAAAACTTTGGCGCTAACTGAAGTTCCAAAAGTGACTTATAGACATGACCACTATTTTGTGAAAATCTTTTTTTATTTTTATTTTTGGAGAGGTTTTTCTTTTTGCTATAGGGCGCGTGCGCTTGCCAGACAGAGAGAGAGAGAGAGAGAGAGAGAGACAGAGAGACAGAAAGCAAGAAATCACCCCCCAGTCCCCCCCAGGAGGAGGGATGGCCACACCGCAATCTCTTCTCTCGGGATCTTGGGCATGCACACACACACGCTCAGCGTGAGTTTTAAGCCACCGGGTCCGGGACGTGAACTGCGGTCAACTAAGTGGGAGTCCAGCGACATAGCCATTACACTAACCGCTTGTCCCTATTTTGTGAAATTCTTAATGGCTGGCTAAACTAAGACTTTCCTCAAATAAATTCAATCCAGGCCAGAGATGAAATATTGGTCCCAAAGTAGGTATCTGACACCAAAAGGGCCAATCAGAGGAACTTCAGTGGAATATGGAATTGAGTTTTAGAGATTCCAGCCTCAGTCTGGCTGGTCTCTTAAACAGAGGAGATAAAAGTTGGGGATTTGTGACCAATCATGTCCTACCATGCATCCTGAAAAGTATAAGTTGCCAATCTGTAATAAACAAAGAGTCCTGAAGTATAGTCTCAGGTAACAGGCAGAAACAAGATGGAAATAGTGCTGCCTGCGTTCTAGTCCCTGGTTGCAGTCCATTCCTGAGCGTTGACTGTATCTGTTATCTTTTTATTCCTATGCACAAAAAGGGAATAAAATAGAGACACTGTGGTTTGTCAAGGTACATGACTGATTTTTTTTCGTTTGTTTGTTTTTGCTATAGGGCATGTAGCACTTGCCAGACAGAGACACACAGAGAGAAAGTGAGAAATCATCCCCCGGAAGGATGACCACGCCGTAATTCCTTCTCCTACATTCTCCTCTCAGGATTTTGGGCACACATGCACACATACCCAGCGTAATTTTCAGGCCATTGATCCAGGACTCGAACTGTGGTTGACCATCCACTATGCCACCTGCTGGCCTCAGACATATATTTACACTTTGGAAAACATTAGAAATATTAAGGAAAATAACTATCACCCCTAAAGTTTCCTTGTATCCCTTTGTCCTTTCTGCTTCTCCTCACACCCATTTTATTCCCAAGGCAACAACTGATCTACTTTCTATTGCTATAGACTCATTTTTATTTTCTAGATTTTTATATAAATGGAACAATACAGAATACATTCTTTTGTGTGGTATCTTTTACTCAGAATAATTATTTTGAGATTCACCCAAATTACTGTAGCATAATCATTCCTTTCTATTACTGCGTTGTGTTCCAGTGTATGGTTATACCAGTTTTTTTTTTTTTTTCTATGTGACAAGTCAGAGCTACAGTTGTACCAGTTTAACAATTAACCAGGTGAGGGACATTTGAGTTGTTTCTATTTTTAGTTAATAACAAACACTTCTGCTATGAATATTTGTGCAGAGTTTTTATATGGATGTGTGCTTTTATTTCACGTGGGTAAATACCTTGGAGTGAAATGGTTAGGTCATATGATAGATGTATGTTTAACTTTTTAAAAAAAGTTGCTATAGGGTGCATTCACTCACTAGAGACAGAAGGAGAGAGAGAGAGGGACAAATAAAGAGAAAGAAATTGAGAAATCATCCGCCGGGAGGGGGGGAGATGATCATGCCACAATCCCTTCTTCATTCTCCTCTTCTGATTTTGGGCACTCATGAACACGTGTACTTTTCAGGCTGCCATGTTCAGGACTCAAACCATGCAGTTGGCCGTTTAACTTTTTAAGGAAGAGCCAAATTGTTTTCCAGAGTGATAGTACCATTTTTCATTTGCATTATATGAGAGTTCCAGTTCCTTGCTGAAACTTGGTATAGTTATCCTTTTTAATATTAGTTATTTTACTACATTGTAATATTCTCATTGTAGTTTTGATTCATATTTCCCTAATGATTAATGATGTTGAGCATCTTTTCACGTGCTGTTTGCATGCTTCTTTGGTGTAACTTTTTTTTTTTTTGAGAGGTTTTTGCTATAGGGTGCGTGCGCTCACCAGAAAGCCAGAGAGAGACAGAGACACAGAAAGTGAGAAATTACCCCCCGGGGGGATGGCCATGCCACAATCCCTTCTCCTCCATTCTCCTCTTGGGATCTTGGGCATACATGCACACGCACCCAGCGTGAGTTTAAGTCACCAGGTCTGGGACTCGAACCATGGTCGACTACATGGGAGTCCAGTGACATAGCCATTACGCTAACTGCTGGTCCCTTTGGTGTAACTTTTTTGATGGTATCCAAATTGTTTGCTTGTTTTTTCTTTCTTTCTCTTTCTTTCTTTCTTTCTTTCTTTCTTTCTTTCTTTCTTTCTTTCTTTCTTTCTTTCTCTCTCTCTTTCTTTCTTTCAATCGTGTTGTCTGCGTTCTTGTTATTGAGATTTGAAAATTAGGTATGTAAGAATTTTATTATTAGAAATATGATATTTGCATGTTTTCTACCAGTCTATGATTTCCTTTTGTTGTTCTCACAACAGTATCTTTCATAAAGCAAATGAAAAAAAAGTGGTGGAGGGGGGACCAGCAGATGGAGTAATGGTTACATCGCTGGATTTCCACATAGTTGATCATGGTTCGACTCCTGGATCTGGTGGGTTAAACTTTAAACTCACACTGCCCAAGATCCTGAGAGGAGAATAGAAGGGATTGCAGCATGGCCATCTCTCCTGGGGGGTGATTTCTTGCTTTCTTTCTGTCTCTCTCTGTCTCTTTATTGAGCACACATGCCCTATAGCAAAAATCTCTCTCTAAAAAAAGAAAAAAAGAAAAAAAATCACCTTCAGAAATGCTTGCAGTTTTCAGGGAACAGATATTACACATCTTTGGTCAGATTAATCCCTAACTCCTAAGGAAAGGTCCTTCTGTGTATGCTACCTAAAGTCTAGTGAATCTTAAGGTTTTCCTATAAATAGTGGTTAAATTCAATAATGGACCAGAAGAGGGTTTGGAGACTGTGAAAATTGACCAGAGATACAAAAGATGTGTCCTAATTAAAATGTAATTTGTTCTTTAATCAGAGTTCAGTTAGGCACACAGAAGGCTTGCAAAAGCTTTCTTATTTACTACACATCAGCAAAAGACGCCATGCTCTTTGGTGTGTATGTGTACACATGTGTACTCACCTCTGCTTGTATGGTCTTTTAGTGAATTTTTGTGTAGTATAATTAAATTGGTGCTGTCAAACCTTTGGGATGTAGTAGGTAGAATGCTAAGTTGACCTCTAATATTCTCGTCTTCTGGTGAAAATTCAGTGTATTTCCCTCTATTTAACTGTGGATGGGACCTGTGAATATACTTGGATATCATACCTGTGATTAGATTATATTATATGACAAAGATGAAAAAACCTTTCATGTGTAGTTAAGGTACCCAATCCGTTGATCTTTGAGCTAATCAAAAGAGAGATTATCTTTTGTGGGCCCTAACTGAATCTGGTGAGATTTTTTTTTTTCATGTGAAAGATCTTTTTTTTTTTTTGGGGGGGTTTTTGCTATAGGGCATGTGTGCTCGCCAGAAAGACAGAGAGAGAGAGAGAGACAGAAAGTGAGAAATCACCCCCCAGGGGGGATGGCCACACCACAATCCCTTCTCCTCCATTCTCCTCTCGGGATCTTGGGCACGCACGCACACATGCCTGGCGTGAGTTTAAGCCACCAGGTCCAGGACTTGAACCACAGTCGACTACATGGGATTCCAGTGACATAGCCATTATGCCAACTGCTGTCCCCCCACCCCAAAGATCTTAATATAAGGACTAGAGCCCTCCTGAAGAGGAAGTTTTCCTGCTTGCCTTGAATGATCAAAAAACCATGTTATTGACTACCTGTAGAGAGAGCTAGCCTCCAGAGCTTGTAGATATTAAGGGTCTCAGTTTTATAATTGCAAGGAAGCTGAATTTGGTCAACAACCTGAATAAGCTTGAAAGAAGATTCTGAGCTCTACTTGAGAACACAGCCCAGATGATGTGATTGCAGTCTTGTGAGACTGTGAGCAATGCACTCAGCTAAGCCTTGCCTGGACTCCTGACTCGTGGGAAGAGATAACAAATGTGTGTGGGTTTAGGTCATCAGGTTTGTGGTAATTTGTTTCTCAGCATTCAGCAATAACTAATACAGCAGATATTCTAGCTGGCATTTGAAATGTTTGCCAAAGTACCATACAACAGAATTTTATTTTCTCACAATTCTAGAGACTAGGAGTCCAAACTCAAGGTGTCAGTAAGTTTGATTTCTTCTCAGATCTCTCTCCTTGGTTTGCAGGAGTCTGACTACCTTCTTACTGTGTCCTCACATGGTCTTATCTTTGTTTGCACATATCTGTGTTCTAATCTGTTCTTATAAGGACACCAGACATATTAGATTAGAGCCCATCCTAAAGATCTCATTTTAACTTAATTACTTCTTTAAAGACCTTATCTCCCAATATAATTTCATTCTAAGATAGTTGAGGGTAGGACTTCAACATATGCATTTGTGGAGACACTGTTTAACCCACAGTAGCCACCTACCATACTATCGTATTCCAAATATTTGTCTTGTTCTTGATATTTTTGGTTCCAGGTTAACATGAAAAATCATTGATAATTACATCCCTAGCTTCTATTGGCCTGTCAGTCTGATATTAACAAAAACATCAACTTACAGTTGTAATATATCTTACAACTTTACAAGGCATTTTCATGTGTGTTATTGTATTTGAAACTCGAAACAATGCTAAGAGGCATGTCAGGCCAGCATTATTATTATCCCCGTTCAAAATTCAGAAAAAAACACACTCTGAGAGGTGAAAGGGCTGACTAAATGTCACATCACACGTCTTCCGATTCCAAGTCTGTAGCTTTATTCATTAAATTAACTAGTTAGACAAAGCAAACGGCAACAGATTCTTACTGAATAAGTATATTCCTAATTTCTTAGTCTTGCTTCCAATGCAGGTTTTATAAAATTGCTCCTTTCCAACACCCTTGTTGTGAACTCTGGAGGACTTTCTCCTTGTGTGGATAGGGGCTGCGTAGGCCGCACTCAGTTATCCTACTATTTCCATTTTATTTCTGTTGGAATAACTAATTATAAGGCACCCCCACTTGAACCTTTTTATGGCAAGGATGTAGCAGTGACTTGGATCTACCTCAACTCACTTTGTGTTTATTTAGTTTTAACCTGTATACCAGGTTTTGGCTGGCATTGATTGCTTTAAACATAACTCAATGAGATTGTAAACTTCAGTTAACAGCTGCTTTCCAGCTAATAGACATTTAGTGTTTAATGTAGGTTTACAATAATTATTCAATAAGCGTAGTGGAGGAACCAGTGAATGCGTTCCTGTTAACAAAGATGAATTAGGTTGAGTACACTGACAGGTAAGAAAAAAGGTACAAGTTCCATGTGTATTTGGAGTTCTTATCTTTTCATCAGTTTGACAAAGGCTAACAATGTAGTGTTATCTTTAGTTCTAGCAAGTGTTTGAGTAGGTGATGATTCTCAAATTTTCCTAAACCCACGTCTAGAATTTCAGTGTATGGAAGTTGAAATGTCAAGTCAGCAATGCTGAGATCTCAGATCCCTCATCAGTTCACTGGTAGGCAAAGGGAGAAATATTAGGAAACATAAAAAAACTGTAGTCTCCACACTGGCCGCCCCATCACTTCCTTTTCATAAAAAAAACAAAAAACCAAACAGTGAATAAACTGGTTGCTAAGAGCAAACTCCCATTATTTTTCCAAGGAGGAGTCTGGAATTGTAAGTAGAAACTGCAAAGGAAGAGGTGTAAGGTGGCCCCAGGCTGTAACCGTCAAGGCAATGAATAAGAACAAGTGTTTGAGTAGGTGATGATTCTCAAATTTTCCTAAACCCACGTCTAGAATTTCAGTGTATGGAAGTTGAAATGTCAAGTCAGCAATGCTGAGATCTCAGATCCCTCATCAGTTCACTGGTAGGCAAAGGGAGAAATATTAGGAAACATAAAAAAACTGTAGTCTCCACACTGGCCGCCCCATCACTTCCTTTTCATAAAAAAACAAAAAACCAAACAGTGAATAAACTGGTTGCTAAGAGCAAACTCCCATTATTTTTCCAAGGAGGAGTCTGGAATTGTAAGTAGAAACTGCAAAGGAAGAGGTGTAAGGTGGCCCCAGGCTGTAACCGTCAAGGCAATGAATAAGAAGACAGGCAAGGGGAAAAACTGGCTTGACGGGGGTTTTTTGTTGGGGGCTAGACTGACAGCAACTAGGAGAGACTCCAGCTTCAGATTTAGAAGCGCAATCCCACCAGAGTCTGGAAGGAGAGGTTAAGAGCTTGGGCTCCAAAATCACAGCGCGGGTCCTGTTTTGCTACTTACTGTGTAACCTTGGGCAACTTGCTTCAACTTTACGCCTCAGTCTGTCACTTGTAAAATGGAACTAATAATAAGGTGCACCTCAGGAAGGGAAGTAGCTGTGAGAGTTAAGTGAGCGGACAGTTCAGTGCTGGCTTCATAGTAGACGCTCACGAAAATGTTAACGCGTTCTAATCGTACTTGGTATTCTTCCTCTTTCTGAATACTCTCTATTCCAGCAGGGAGAGGGAGACAAGCTCTCATCGCACTAAGTGATGAACAGTTGTGTGCGAGCCCGGGTTAGCCTTCTTTTGAGGTGCGGGCCCCACTTAGGTGAAGTGGCACGGCTTCCAGAACACATCGTTTGCCGAGCCCCCGCCGAGACTGTGAGAGGCCGAGGCACAGCCGGCCAGAAGGACGGGGGGCACTC
>NW_006205516.1:2154412-2154644 GCF_000334495.1 Tupaia belangeri chinensis
GAGGTCAGGCGAATGCTCTGCCGCTGCGGCCGCAGCAGCTCAGCTCCGATTCCGGGGAAGCCTGGAAAGGAGACTTTTGAAAATAACTGGAGCGGCGATCAAGCTAGGGTCGGTGCTCTCCGCCTGCGCGAGGACAGGACGAAGTGGCCGGGGCGAGCAGGGGGCGCGGAGGTGCGGGTGCTGGTGCCTCGCAGCGGGAGGGAGCCCCGGCTGTGGCGCGCTACTCCTCCTC
>NW_006205516.1:2154852-2158339 GCF_000334495.1 Tupaia belangeri chinensis
CCCCAGCCCCCTTTTTTCTCCCGCGTGCTGGCGCGCGCCCTTACCCCTGCACCTTCGGATCTTAATCTCTCTTGGGTCTGTCTGGCTCCACCGGACGCTTGTATTCTTCTAGGACCCCGGAACACAGTTTTCCTGTGCTTCTTTGTCATCCCTCCAAGATCTCCCTCGGGCTTCGCTGTCGCTGCCCTGACGGTCTGGGGTCCCTCTGGTCGCCTGGGCCCCAGTGTCTCTTGACCTCTAACAGTTCCTGCTTTGTGCCTTCTAATGATTCCACCCTCAGAATCTCCTAATTTGGGAGGCTCCGCTGTTGACTCTTAAGTCAGGAGCACACTTCTTTCTTGAAGCTTTTAACTTCGCTCTGAATGTCTAGTTCTGAACGCCTTGGCTTTTTCGGTTTTAATCACAGTTGATGTTCTTGGAGGTTTGCAGTGTAGTCTACACTTAACTGAGAGTGATGGGCTCATCCCTCCACTAAGTGATCCTTTAGTGTATATCAGCTAAGAAACTAAAGTTTCTTTCTAGGTTGTATTAACTTAGTCCAATACTATAGGCACTTACAATGTATATTATGTACGTATATATGCAATCCTCATACGTGGTCCTAAATCTGATTTTTCCCCAGCTGCTGAGCAGGCCTGAGAGAGAGGATTGGTGGAACTTGAGATGCGGCGCTCCATTTCTCCGTCTGTAAACTAAGATGTTCACCGTTTTCATGTAGTCAGAGGGCTTCAGTGGCTTAGGGTACTCACTCAAGTTAGCACAGGCTGGTTACCAAGCCCATTGAATGGGAACTGAGAGACTCAGGGGTTTAAAACAGCCTCTGTTGGGAGGGCACCTGCTTAAACCAAACCCCAAAAAGCCACAATTTCTTGCAGTACATCTCATATTTGTATAAAGCCTCCAGCGCAGCATTTTAAAACCACATAGTTAAAAGAAGGCTACTCTTAGCGATATTCCTTTCTCCTCATGCAGTTGCGATGTTACCTCTCCTATTGAGGTTCATATGCTCACTTCCATGCTGTAATTAGTGTGTGAAGAAAATTGAATGGAGAAGCTGAAAGTGGAGGCAGGCCAGTGAACAGCCACATGCTGACGTATTCAGCTGTGTTTTTGGAAATAAGCTGTATCTAGTGCTTGAATTTGAAAACTGAGACAAAAGTAACACACAGTTATGACATCATTTTACATCTAAAAATATTACTGCCCTGAACTGCAAATTCTTAACATCTCTATACTTAACAGTTGGTAGAATTGTGTGCTTGATGTGTGTGGCCTGGTGTTGCCATTGACAGCATGTACACTAATTGGCGACTATCTCAGAAGAAACCAAGTTTGTAAATAAAGATAATGGCTAAATTTCACCGTCCTGGTAGTGCTTCTTTTGGCAGTGAGACAATGAGAGTAATTTCTGCTGTGACATCAAATAATGTAATTTTTATTTTTTTATTATTTTTTTAGAGAGGTTTTTGTTATAGGGCGCATGTACTCTCTAGAGAGACAGAGAGAGACAAACAGACAGAAAACAAGAAATCGTCCCCCCGGGGGATGGCCACACCACAACCCCTTCTCCTCTATTCTCCTCTCGGGATCTTGGGCACACATGCACACATGCCTGGCATGAGTTTAAGCCACTGGGTCCAGGACTCGAACCACGGTCGACTACATGGGAGTCCAGCGACATAGCCATTACACTAACTGCTGGTCCCCAATAATGTAATTTTTAAATAGATAAATAAGAGCATCAATCCCCAAAGGCTTCTTAAAAATGAATTATTTCCTTTATTTTATTTATCATTGTTGTAATTTTTAATTTGACCAGAGTGATACACAGAGAGAGAGGGAAAGTGAGAAAGGAAGTCGCCAAATCTGGGACTTGAACTGTGGTCAGCCATGTGGAAGTCCAACATCTTTAACCACTATGCCACCTGCCCCCACTGCCCCGCCCCACCAGGCTTTTAATCTGTTATTTTTGTAAGTGTAGTGTTAATATACAGGGTTGAGCTGATATCTTTCAAAAAGTGTGGCGTGAGTAGGCAGGGTTTAGTTGGTATCTTGAAGACAATATTTTCACAAGAATAGTAAAGGCTATTGATTCACTAGCAGATGATTTATAGTTTCCCCATTCATTTAGTAATCTCCTAAGTTTACTTTAGTTGTATTAAAAAATGGAACGTTGTAGGGAACAGATATTTACCTTAATAGATCCACCTTTCTAAATCTAATTTTCTTAGCAACCCACTCTCAAAAGAAATATAAACTTGGAACTATTTCAAGGAAAAGAGTTTATATAATTTTGTGACTTTTTTTCCTTTTGTGACTAGTTTTTCCCTCTTGATGCTAAGTCTAAACTAAGATTGCCACTAATGCGATCATACAGACCCATTAATGTTTGCCAGGAAAGAAGAAGGTGGATATGAGTTAGCTAGAAGCATTGTACTCTGAATCTTCAATATAACTAAATACATATTTGATAGCCAACCTGAAACACCTAGAAGTTATCAGACTGGATATTTCTGATCTTATGGAATATATCTGCAATTTGCGATTTATTTTTCCTCTTCCTCATTTTCTTTCGATTTTAAATGATATGTTTTCTGTAATTTGAACTTGTAGTAAAATGAGAGTAACCAATTTTCAAATTGTTTGATTTTTATTGATGTTTAATAAACTATTAAAACCTCCTTAAAATATATATATATTTTCTTAACTCCTTTGGTTTTAAACAGATCTCTATTTTTATTGCCATGAAATAACACAATTTGTCAGGAATCATCAGATTTCAGAAAATGTAGGAAGAGTATGGAAGAATGAACAGCCCTAGAGAAAACATCACGAAATGGGAAAAATGAATTTCTCCAGTTACTGATGTTCACAGCAATTATTCATTCAGTAATTCATTTTATAAAATCTGTCTAATGCCTTCTGTGAGCCCAGGCCCTATATTAGGCACCATGATAAACCTCTTAAAGTATGATCCTTACACTTACCTGAGTATCACAGTGCTTACATACTACCAGAGTATATAGACAATCAGTATGTAAATGCAGATGATCTTTAGAGATTAGTAAGAACAATGAAGAAAACAGAAGTATGCGATACAGAAAACTGAGAAGGGCTTGTAGAGAAGGAAATGTTTGAGCAGAGACCTGAAAGAGGAGGGAGAATGGGCCTACTACTTTGTCAAGACTTGGGATGACATTCACCAGAGAACATCCTTGCCTAGAGAAGAATAAAAGCCAAGGTCCTGAGCCAGGAAAACAGACTTGAGATTTTGAAGAAAGAAAGCATTATGGTAAGATTCTAGTGAGCTAGGTGGGGTAGTTGTTAAAGTAGGTGTTAGAGAATTCAGAGGGAGGCTGATAATAGGTAAGTAAGATTTGCAGGTCCTAAGAAATAATTTGGGATATGTTACCAGAACAATGGGAAGCACGTGAGGAGTCTTTTCTGTGAAAGGTCATTGGCTGGGAAAAAAAAAAAAATTAGCCAG
>NW_006205516.1:2158370-2164798 GCF_000334495.1 Tupaia belangeri chinensis
TTGAAAGTTTCGCAGAAGATGAATAGAATATCTACCTACTCAGTCATTTACATTAATACTTGAGAGTGGGGACCAAGAGATGGCTGAATGGTTACATCACTGGACTAACGTAGTTGATGAGTCCCAGTGCCAGGTGCGTGTGCATGCCCAAAATCCCAAGAGGAGAATGGAGAAGGGATTGTGGTGTGGCCATCCCCCCTGCCCCCGTGGTGATTTCTCACTTTCCGTCTCTCTAGGTTTCTCTGTCTCTGGCAAGTGCATGTGCCTTATAGCAAAAATCTCTCTCTCAAAACAGAAAAATTATCTGAGAATGAAAAACTTTAATAATTCTACTAAATAAATATGTAATTCATGGGCCAAATTAAGATTAATTTGGTGGCTTAGTGGTTAAGGGTGCTGGACTCTCACATGGCTGACCATGGTTCAAATCCTGAACCTGGTGGCTTGCTTGCTCTCTCTCTCTCCCTCTTTGGTCAAATTAAAATAAATAAACAAATAAAGTTAAATAAAAAATGCTTAAAAACATAAATATGTAATTCAGTTCCTCTACTCTGTTTAGGTAAGGGGGTAAGGGAACAGGAACTCTGAGGTAGTATTCTAAAAAGCAGTCTACTTTCTACTGTCACATTGTCACCTGTGCTGCTAGGTAAGTTGTCACTAACTTATTTAAAAATCAGATCATTGTTCCACTTAAGAATTCACTTTTCAAAGAATGATGCTGTACCTTCTCGTAGAAATATGTTTACTTTGGAAGGTTGGAAGTTTAATTTGTATATAAAGGGATAACTTATGTTTTATAAATAACCTTTGGGATTTTAAGAGGAGTTAGGTATTTTCTATTAGCTTTTTGCCTTTCCAACATTTTCAAATTTCCATACCTTTATTCTTTGGGAAAACAGGGTTACTCTATTTCTTGAGGTGTGAATGAATTATATTGCCCTGTGCCCTTGCTTGAAAGCAATTGAGCTTTGAAGTCTAGTTGGCCCCAAATAAGAAGCATTAATGGCACAAAGAAATGTGGTATTATCTGTTGAGGATATTTTGTAGTTTTATCAACTGTACTAGGGAGAAATGTTCAACTGTTGAAATACTTATTTTGTAAGTCAAATAATGTGATCGAATGTATAAAAGAAAATAAAATGAAAAAAAAAGTTAAGTAAAGCTAAATATGAAAACTCACAGAAGGTATTAAACGAAAATTCCTGTTTTTTTTTTTAAATAAAAGAATGAATGCAGATAGTTATTGAGATTCCATAAAAGTAAATCCTAATATTTTGGGAGAAATAACATGCAAAATCACCTTTAGTGACTCCTGCAGGGCCAGGGTCCAGCAGTCCTAACTGGGCACTCAAGGATCCCATGTGATTTCACCCCAGCCTGTTTTTCCATATGTCCTCATTCTTTTACACAGATCTGTTAGTTTAAACAGATTCTTCCCAGTTTGGAACTTCTGTGCTTAGCATTAGTCCTGGCACAGGGTAGGCACACAATTGGTGCTTGTTGAATGGGTACTATTGGAAAGCGTTCCCCTTTTGTTTCCTTTCTGTCATTTCAAATCTCAGCACCAGTTAAGGAACATTTCAAATCTGGGATCCTATTTGCCCTACCTCACTGATCCTGATCTTCTCTGAAGGTGAACTGCAGTCACACACTTGCCCTGTTATATGATAATTATGTTTATTTCCTGCCTGGCCATCTCCACACTGGCCTCTGGCTCCCTGAATGCAGCCTGGACCTTGTCTGGTGTGCTTGTCATTGTATCCTGAACACCTGGCACATGTTATACACTCTATAAATAGTTATTAAATGATGAATAATGAATAAATGCTGCTTTATAATGTTTCTCCTATTTTTCTGGATACTCAGATCATTTAATACTGTTTAACATGGTTGTCTGGTGTTCTGAAGCAGTTTCAGAGAGGGGTCATAGATCTTAATTGTTGAGAGCACAAGCTAAGCAGTGAGGCTGCCTGGGTTCCAGCTGAGTAGGAGACTTAGTATCTGTTGGACACTGGGTGAGTTAGTTAACCTCTTTGTACCTCAATTATCTCATCTATAATATAAGGGTAATAGAACTTGCATTGCCACTTAGTGAACTTGTGAGGGCTAAAGTAGCAAAATCCTCAATTTCTCTATAGTTTTCAAATTTCAAAAGCTCTGAAAACTGATAAAAAATTGTATTTGTAAGTTAGGTGCCAAAACTCAGGTGGTAGCAAAACCTGACTTGAACTAACTATAAATATCTCTATCTATAGTCTATCTACTTAATCTTAATTTGGTTTTGCTATAGAATTAGTAATAAGTTTAGTATTCGCAGATTATTGCCTATCTAAAAGTCTGGCCATTCTGAATTCAGAAGCATATGAGGAACTAAGATTTTCAGATAAGAGATTATACACCTTACAGTAAAGCACTTAAATTGCAGCCTTGCACATAGTACAGTAAGTTGTTGTGGTGGGGATTAGGGAGTTAAATAAACTACTTATCTTTACCCATATCTTGCTCATAATGGTTACCATGTAAATGGTTGCCATGTAAATAATATGCCAATTTATTCATACAGCAAGTCTGAACACAGAGAGCTAGTGGTATGGTTCTCCTCATATGAAAACAGGTATGGGGGACCAGCACTTGGCATAATGGCTGCATTGCTGGATTCCCACGTAGTCGACCGTGATTCGAGTCCCGGACCTGGTGGCTTAAACTCACGCCGGGCACGTGTGTGTGTGTGCCCAAGATCCTGAGAGGAGAACGGAGGAGAAGGGATTGCGGTGTGGCCATCCCCCCTAGGAGGTGATTTTTCACTTTCTCTTTGTCTCTCTCTGTCTTTCTGGTGAGCACACATGCCCTATAGCAAGAATATCTTAAAAACAAAACAAAACAAAAACCAAATGGATATGGCAGGGTCATGCGATTAAAATTAGCCAAGATTCAAGTCCTTCCAGTATTCTCTCATCTAGTACCATTGAGAATATTTTTTGTTTTTCTTTATTTTTAAGTGAATTATTTATTTTATTTTATTTATTATTACTGTTTTTTAATTTGCTATAGGGCATGTGTGTTAGAGAGAGCACATGCTCACACAGGGGAAAGCAAATCTCCAGGTTTGGGACTCAAACCGTAGTTGACCTTGTGTGAGTCCATTGCCTGAACCACAATACCACTTGCTGACCCCTGAGGGGATATTTTAGAGGCAGAAGGGGCCAGGAGGTGAACCCAAGAGTCCATTGAAAAATCTTCTTAGTGTCTACTCCATGAATTGGTTTTTAACTATCTTAACAGCTCCACTATCACCACGAGGTGATTATCCCTATATAATAACATCTTGGCAGCCTATTCTTTCCAACTGAACTAAGACAAATATGGTTTTATTGATCTCCCTTATCACTGTAAGTTACAACTGGCATAGTTTATTTTGTCCTTTTACTTTTGTGATGATGCCAGTAATTATGTCTCAAAGAATTTTTTGGAATGTTCTTGTAGTAGAAAAGTTGTCCCGCAGCCCATTGTGCCAATTCATTCGACAAATATTTATTAATTGCTTATTATATTTCAGGCATTGCACTAGGCTAAACAATTAGAATCTCTGTCCAGTGTTCTTTTCACTGCTTTGGACTCTCTCAAGCTGGAGGCCACGAATGACCAGAGAGTTGACATGATTGCATGCTCCAGGAGCCATGAAATAAAATGGCTATGTTTTCTTGAAGCATCTTTTTTTTTTTTTTGAGAGGTTTTTGCTATAGGGCGCGTGCGCTCGCCAGACAGACAGAGAGAGACAGAGAGACAGAAAGCGAGAAATCACCCCCCAGGGGGGATGGCCACACCGCAATCCCTTCTCCTCCGTTCTCCTCTCGGGATCTCGGGCACGCATGCACACGCGCCTGGCGTGAGTTTTAAGCCACCGGGTCTGGGACGAGAACCACGGTCGACTACATGGGAGTCCAGCAACATAGCCATTACACTAACTGTTGGTCCCAAAGCATCTATTTTATACAAAGACTTAGGAGAGCATTTATTGGTAGCTAATTTAAGATATTTAAGGATATTTAGACAAACTCAGATAAATTATACTTTTGAATGTAATATTCATATGAAATTTGAGGGAAAAATATTTCCAAGAATCTTTTGTTGTAAGGGACAGCTGTCTTAACCCTGGGGCGAACCATTGGAAAGCAGAGGGACAGGCCATTTGGTAGCATGGTGGTCAGGGTGGTTGGATCCACGTGGCGTACTGGCATACTGTGTGGTTTGGGTCCTGGACTTGTCTGCTTGAGAAACACACTGGACACTTGTGCCTGCATACCTAAAATCCCCAAAGGGGTGGAGAAATGGAGGAGAAAGGATTGTGGCCATTCTCTCTAGGGTGTGCTTTCTCATTTTCCTTTTCTCCCCCTCTTAGTCTCTTTCCATTTCTGTCTGGCAAGTGCATGTGCCCTCTAGAAAAGAAAAGAAAAGAAAAAGAAAAAACATCAAGGCAATTCTCTGCCCCCTGTACTTTTTCATAGCCTTAAATTTCCATGATAACCTGTGAAAAGGTAGTGGACTATTAATGTTTTTCTCTGTGCTGCCTAATTTCTTGTAGTTTAAGGATATATGCTGATTGATAATGATCTAAATCTTAACATGTGTTGAGTTCTAACAGCATTCCTAATGTCAGTGGGTAATAATTAAGGTGGATGGTGAAGGACCTCCCAAAGACTGATACCCTCAGAAGACAGGTTGTTAGAACATGAGGACCATGAACTTAAAGCAGCATGGGTAATGGATCAAAGCTTTGCCCTGTTCTATGCACTTTTGTCTATTTCACTAAGTTATCTAATATTAAAGCCACTTTTGTTTAACAACTTACTCAGTATACAAATTGCTTTGTTAATTGCTGGACACTCCAGTATTTAATACTAAAAGAAAGTTGTCTAGGATCATGTGCTTTGAACGGGTTTCTACAGTTTGAGTTGGTTTTGAAAATAGGCCAGCAATGCATTGGAGAAATGCCTGCTACAAAGCAGTGGTTTAATTTGCTCCAAGTGAGACAGATGAATAAGAGAAAAAGACAAGTGAGAAAAGGGGGTGGAAGCCAGTGAAAATCTTTCAACTGATTTTCATTATTGCTTTCCTACTTTCATTGTTGTCCTATGCCAGGTACAGTTTATGGAGCCTGACGTTATTGTATTATGTTACTGCTCAAAGCTTATCAGGACACGAGTATAGAGGATGGAGATTAGGGAAGGTCTGTATATTCTATGTGTGAAATGCTTTACAGTCTATTAAGTAAAAGAATAGAGAGTTGGAGTTTGGAGTTTTGGTCCTGCTTTTTAAAAATGGCCATATATTTATTTTCTTTCTTTTTTTCTTTTTTTTAGAAGTTTTTGCTATAGGGCATGTGCACTCGCCAGAGAGACAAAGTGAGAACTCACCCCCCTGGGGGGTGGCCACACCGCAATCCCTTCTCCTCCTTTCTCCTCTCTGGATCTTGGACATGCATGCACATGCGCCTGGCGTGAGTTTAAGCCACTGGGTCCGGGACTCGAACCGTGGCCAACTACATGGGAGTCCAGTGACACAGCCATTATGCTATCTGCTGGTCCCAATGGCTATATATTTCTAAAGAACATTTCATTGTGGGCCAGCAGATGGTGTGGAGGTTAAGGTGCTGGATCCTAAGTGGCTATCTGTGTGGTTTAAGTCTCAGACTTGGTGGCTTGATAATCACGCAGGACATGTATGTGTGCATGCCCAAAATCCCAAGAGGAGAATGGAGGAGAAGGAATTGTGGCCATCCCCCCCCTGGGGGGGGTGATTTCTCACTTTCCCTTTCTTTGTGTGTGTGTGTGTCGCTCTCTAGTGAAAACAAAACAAAACAAAACAAAACAAAAAACAACCAACCAAACAAAAACAAACGCAATCCAAACAAACAACCCACTTCATTTCAACAGAAGTTTTCCATTTTCCTCAGGATATTTCTTAGTGAGAAGACAATAGCGTTTAATGGCTAAGATTTTGGGCCCTGAAATCACAGACTTGGGTTCAAATCCTGGTCCTTTCTCTTACTGGTAGTGTGGTATTGGGCAACTTGCTTTATCTTTCTGAGCTTTGTTCATCTCTTTGATAAACTATCTCTTCTGGTTGTCTTAAGGATTAAGTGAAAGAATACATATAAAGTGCTAAGTACAGTTCAAGCTATATAATTAATAAAGCTATTCTTTGCTTTTTATAATTACTTTTTTTTTTTTTTTGCTAAGAGAATGGGGCCACTAGACTAGCCAGAGAGAGATCTTTACCCCCCTGCTCTCCCCTATAATGGGCATGGTTATGCCACATCCTTTTCCTCTCTTTCTTCATCTCATCAGGATTTGGGGCATGCACATGAGCCTAACATGTTTTTCAAGCCACTGGAGCTGGAATCTGCACCATGGTTGGGCATGTGGTAC
>NW_006205516.1:2164959-2170624 GCF_000334495.1 Tupaia belangeri chinensis
CAGGAATGTGAGGGAAAATATGTGTGTCTTTATTTACATTGCCTTAATCGCAGCTGGAATGCTATTTTCGAGCACGTATTTCTTAAGTGGTGAGTAGACTGTTTAAAAGTAATACTAATTTTCTGGCAGACAAGGAAGTTTATGGTAAATGCTTGGCTTATTACTTATTCAAATATTAATGACACTGAGTGCTAGAAAACTGTCAGTTTTAAATGCAATTAACCTGGCATAAATTAAATATGATACTGATTAGTTTAATAGGATTTAGAATTTTAATATCCATTTTGAGAGGAAAAGAGAGATACAGGGAAAGGTATACTACAATGTTGTTTTTTAAAAATGAATACTTGTAATAATGAAAAAGTCTTCTAATAATTAAAAAGGTCACAATTTTCCTATTTTTTCTCAATTGTATCTCTGTCTCTCTGGCAAACGCATGCACCCTATGGCAAAAATCTCTCTTACTGAAAAATTTCTTTTTTAAAAAGATAGCACCCTTTATATAGAAAGCATATTTTTTTGAAGGATGATTAACTATCCTTACTTACTTAATAATCTAAGTAACTTAAAGGAGGGTTACATCATGCGAGGTGGTGCTAGGAGTAGAATGTAGGGCCCTTATTTTCTAATGCAATTTTTAAAAAGTGTATTTATTTATTTTATGAGAGAATGAGAAGAACAGGAACCCCTAACAGGATCCAGACACTCTGTGATCCTTCTCCCCAGCCCTCTGGCCGGCCAGCAGGAGGCATGCATAACATGTTCAGATTGATGTGGGAACCGAACTCAGGGCCTTTACACATGACTCAAGCATAACACAGTAGTGCACTACTGCCTGTGCCACTAGATCTGGGGCATTTAACCCAGTGCTTTTGCACTAACGATATATTATTATGTGTCCTTAGGAAAGTCCCGATGCATTTTTGCATAGAAAAACAGTAAAATACGTCATGACTTTGCTGATAACCTAATACAAAGCTCTTTAACCCAAAGGATTCTTTAATATCTCTAGCTTTTCTTTTTCTTTTTTTTTTAATTTTTAGAGAAATTTTTGCTATAGGGTGTGTGCACTCACCAGAGAAATATAGACAGCGAGAAATGACCCCCTGGGGGGATGCCACAATCTCTTCTCCTCCATTTTCTCAGGATTTTGGGCACACATGCACATGTGCCTGGTGTGAGTTTTAAGCTGCTGAGTCTGGGACTTGAATCGCAGTCCACTACATGGGAGTCCAACAATGCAAGCATTATACCATCTGCTGGTCCACTCTAGCTTTTCAATTGATAGGGTGAAACAAACAGACAAAAATCAGTAGTTGACATACCAACTGTCATTTTACCCTCGTATTCTTCCTTGAGCAATTTATCAAAAGAAGTTTTGCACTTATTAAGGAATTGTACAAATGCTTTTGGCATCTTACAGATGCAGTATCCATTTAAACATCCCTGAACAAACATGTGTTGAGCAATTATACATAATACACTATACTACAAGGGAGAAAATGTATCCGATGTCCCAAAATAGCTTATAGTCAAGGCCAGGGCAGCAAGGAACATGAGACAACTCAATGTCAATATCAACCAATACTAGTATTAATACCAATCAGTAACCAATCAATTATTTTATTTATTTATTTTTGATTTGCCAGAGAGCATGTGCACCCACTGGAGAGTGATAGAAACAGAGAGGGAGAGAGGAAGTGAGAAAGAAAGCACCCTACATAGAGCATGTCCATGCCACAATCCTTTCTCCCCTATTTTTCTCTCCCTTTGGGATTTTGGGCATGCATATCACATGCACACATGCCCAGTGTGATTTTTTTTCTTTCTTTCTTTTTTTTTTTTTTAAGAATTTTTTTTTCTATAGGGCACATATGCTTGCTGGAGAGACAGAGAGAGATGGAGAGACAGAAAGCAAGAAATCATTCCCCCCAGGGAGAGATGGTCATACCAAAATCCCTTTTCCATCCTCCTCTTGGGATCTTGGACATGCACGCACACATGTACAGTATGAGTTTTAAGTCACTGGGTCCGGGACTCGAACCGCAGTCAACTACATGGGAGTTGAGCAATGCAACCATTATGCCATCTGCTAGTCCAGCCCAGTATGCTTTTCAATCCACCAGGTGTGGGATTTGAATCAGACCAATTGGCCATGTGGGACTCAGCCACCTTGATCACCATACTACCAAGCTTGCCCTAATAAATTATTATAGCTCACACCATGAGTCTGGCACCATTGCAAGTGCTTTCTATGCATTAACACATTAAAGTCACATAATAGTGCTGTGACGTAGGGACTGTTATCCACACTATAGATGAGGAAGCTGAGGCATAGAGAAGCTTTTGGGTCATAGGGAAAGTCATGAGGCATTTTTGCATAGAAAAACAGAAAAATATGTCATGACTTTTCTGACGACCCAGTAGATAACTTTGGTTACACACCTAAAAAAATAGAAGAGTGAGGGATAAAATCCATGTACTCTGATTCTTGAATCTGTGCTTTTAACAAGAACACTTCCTTTCATCCTATCTTTGACAAGGGACATTATATAAGAGAGCATGATAGCTGAAAAAATAAAATAAAATAAAAAGCTATGTTAGAAAAGGATATTCTGGAGAAATACAGATGAATGATCCAAGGAGACTTGTTAAAGTTCACAAGATTATTTTGAAGAGGGCACTTTTGAAGGGAGTCTTATTGAAAAGAAAGGAAAGGATTTCTGAATATTTTAGTGCTCAAAACTCAGAGTGTGTGTGTGTGTGTGTGGGTGTGTGTGTGTGTGTGTGTGTGCGTGCGTGCGCATGCACAGGTGTGTGAGCACCTGTAGGTTTACTTCAAACTGAATAAAAAAAGTGTAAAACAAAAAGAATCCTTTGTCAATACAGCCAACCTGAGCTGTTTTTGTGTATATTTGACTTCACATACCTGTGTTTTAACAAATATTTAACAGTTTTGTTGTAATTCACACACCAATGTTGTATAATATGTATTTCACGACATTGTGTGCAGATATTATGAAGTAATTGGAATTATTATTTTTTCAATCACTGACTTTTCACCACTAAGCCTTCACAAAAAAAATGTAGTTAGTGTTATAGTCAAGGATCACATTTCTGCCTAGTGGGAATCAACAAGCCAAACATCTTTGTGTGTGTGTGTGTGTGTGTGTGTGTGTGTGTGTGTTGGGGGAGACAGGCTGTTCCTCTGTTCCTAGGTCTTCCTAAAAGTAACAGTCAATGTTACCTTTCAGGCTAAAGAATCACTGTTTACTTTTCATGATTACAAAATAATTTACAGACACAATAAGAGGTCTTAAAGAAATAGATACCTTTTAAAATGAGTTAGTCTTTGTTGGCAGGTTTGGCAATGAAGGTGAAGGTTCTGGTTGGTCTCTATTGCTATTTTATTTTGTAATAGCCATTTTTAAAAAAGTTAATTTTACTCATGAGAGAGAGTGTATATACATAATGGAGTGGGCACCCTTGACAGTGTTTTATCATGTCATGGTCCCCTTGTCCACAGTCCTCCAACTCATCAGGATCTTGGGCATGCACACATCTGGCTGGCATGATTTCAGGTCAAGTTGAGATCTGAACCTGTATTCAGTCATGTGATTTCTAGCACTGCATTTCAATCTGCACCACCAAGGCCGGACCTTTATTGCTACTTCTGCTTTTACCTGCTTTAAAAAAATTTTAATTTAATTTATTGTCATTTTATCTGATGAGAGAAAGACGGAGAGAGAGAGAAAGAGAAAGTGAGAAAGCAAGCCACCAGGTCCAGGATATGAACCACTGTTGGACATGTGGGAGTCCAGAACCCCAACCACCATACCACCTGCTGGCCCCTCCTACTTTTTTGGTTTTACCTACTTTTTCTTTTAGAATGATTTTTTAAAAAGCTTTAATTTTTTTTTATAAAGCAAAAGTAACATTTCTTTTTTTTTAACAGAGAAATTTACATTCTTTTGTGTGTTAAATGTTTCTTCCCTTTACCCCTTTCACCCACCCCCTAACACCCACTTTCTACCAGCCACTCCTCTCCCTTACAGTTTCTGGTATCTACACGTGTCCTCTCTACTATCATCTTTCAATTTCTGCCAGACATTTGGTACATATTGAGCAGGGATATATGTTGTCTGTCTTTCAAAGTCTGGCTCACTTTGTTCAACATTAAGTCCTCTATTTTCATCCACTTTGAGTTGAAAGAGAGCATCTCATTGTTTCTCACAGCTGAATAGTATTCCATAGTGTACATGTGCCACAATTTTTCAACCCAGTCATCTGCTATTGGGCATTTGGGTTGATTCTGTGTCTTAGCAATTGTGAACCATGCTTCAATACACATGGATGTGCAAGTGTCTCTGAATGTTTCCCTACCTTTGGGAAAATACGAAGGAATGAGGTTACTGGGTCATATGAAACAAAAAAGAGGATTCAGAAATATGTACCTTAAATCAGAATGATTTAAAAAATGTTATTTTCTACTTTCTCAGTTTTTTTCTATACTTACATACTTGGGGTGAGTTTCTACTCAGGGGCCAAAGTTGGTTCAGTTGAAGTTAAAATGACTGAATTCACTAAGAATGATTTTTCTGTGAAATTATTTTTAAGGTTTTTGCTGTAGGGTGTGTGTGCTCATTGGAGAGAGACAGAAACAGTGAGAGGGAAAGTGAAAAATCACCCTCCAGGGAGGATAGCCATGCCACAATCTCTTCTCCTTCATTCTCCACCTGGGATTTTGGGTGCACACACATATGTGTCTGGTGTGATTTGAAGCCACTAGGTCCCAGCCTTGCACTGTGATCAACTATGTGGGACTCCAGTGCCTTAACCTACTACGTCACCTGCTGCCCCCGATTTTTTGCAAATCTTAAGTTTTATTTATTTATTTATTTATTTTGCTTAGATTCTCTGTTTTTCCATGTTTGTCAAATGTGTAGTGATTTAACAACTAGAGGACAGGGTAGAATAAGACATGGCACTGTTGTCATTAGAAGAGAACTGACTATACCTTTATATTATTTAGGTGGTAGTACATTGTTATCACCAATGTTAACTCTTGTCATCACCTGGATTCAGGGAATCAGGTAATGTGAAACTTAAAAAAAATGCTTGATTTAAAATTTTTGGTGCTTTTCTTCATGGCTAAATTTTGTTTCTTAAGCCGCTGTTATATTTGACTATGTGGAAAGGGGTTAGAAATTTGGTCCTTTAATGCAAACTACATTGATAGGGTTTAAGAAAATCATTTGAATGAGAAAGTACACCATTTAAAAAAGAAGATTTTAAAGAAATGTGAATAGTGAGTTTTCTGTGACTTGAAATATTTATTGACATAAAAAAAATGAACTGGGCCAACTCCATAGCCTGATGGTTAAGACAGCTTGATCCCACATGTCCAACCATGTGTTTCAAGTTCTGAACCCCACGCCTTGAGAAACATGCCAGGCATGTGTGTGTGTGGATGCACAAAATCCCCAAAGGAGGGAGAGATAGAGTGCAAAAGATTGCAACATGGCCATTCCTTATGAGGATATGCTTTGTCTTCTCCCTTTTGCTCTATCTTTTTGTCTCTCTTTGGCAAGCATATGCACTCTTTAGCAAAAAAACAAAAACAACCAGACAACCCTTGCAGGGCTGGCCTTGTTGCATAGTGGTT
>NW_006205516.1:2170653-2182847 GCF_000334495.1 Tupaia belangeri chinensis
CACATGGCTGACCACACTTTTGAGACCTGGCCCCAGCAGCTTGACAGGCAAACTTGAGTGTGTGTGTGTCTGTGTGTGCGCACACATGTGCGTGTGCCCTCCAAAAATCTAATGGGACAGAGAAATGAAGAAAGGGAATTATAGCATGACTATATCCCATTGAGGGGTGCCTTCTCTCTGTCCCTTATCTCTCTATAGCAAGAATGTGCACCCTCTGGCAATAAAATGCTAAATAAAATAAAAAATTAAAAAAATTGAACCCCGAGGCCAGATAGGAGCACAGTTATAACACAATGCTCTGTGAGACTGGCCCACCTGGGAAGGGTCTGAGTTCATGTCCAGAGACTTAAGTATGCTGGTATGTGCCTACCCACAGTCTGGGGCTGGCTGAATCCAGGGGTGGATCACAGCATCAGGATCCTTTAGATCCTTTTGGGGTGTGATCTTTCTTTTGCTCACTCATGGAAGAAATACATAAATTTAGAAAAATTGAACCCATTACAATATACTCATAAACTATTACTTTGCAATAGCTTAATCTTCTGCTTAAGTTAATATAAAAAATTGTTTATAGTCTTACATTGTTTAGAATGTTTCTACATATCGATTATGTCCATCTACCTGCTTTATGGATGGATTTGCTTTATCTACAGATAAAAGAGACTAACTGGCTTTAAGTAGCCATATTATGTAGGGCAGCACTTTATATCACCAGTGAGCAAAAATGAGGTACTTTACGGGGACCAGCAGTTAGTGTAATGGCTAAGTCACTGGACTCCCACGTAGTCGACTGCGGTTTGAGTCCCAGACCCGGTGACTTAAACTCACGCCGGGCACATGTGCATGTGTGCCCAAGATCCTGAGAGGAGAACGGAGGAAAAGGGATTTCCGTGTGGCCATCCCCCCTGGGGGGTGATTTCTCGCTTTCTGTCTCTCAGTCTCTCTCTGTCTATCTGGTGAGTGCATGCGCCCTATAGCAAAAACCTCTTAAAAAAAAAAAAGGTACTTTATATAAATTCTTTCAATAAAACTTAGTGAGCACCTTCTCTGAGCCAGGTGCTAAGGGTGCAGTGGTGAACAAGACTAAGACATACCTTCTTTCTGTAAGGTAGTCACAGTATTCTGGGTATTCTTGTCTTTGTTCCTGTCTAAAGACATTCCATCCAGAGGAACGGGAGAAAGGGCAGGAGAAAACAGACTCCTTTCATGTAGGGATATGACTTAGTTCACAAATCACATTCACATATATTCCACTGGCCAGAACATAGTCCTATGGTCACATCTCAATACAAGGGGGGCTAGGAAATGTTGTCCCATCACTGAATGGTCATGTGCCCAGGAAAACTTTTATTACTATATGAGGAGGGAAGAACAGGGATTGGGAGATAACTAATAGTTTCTGCTATATACCATCTCTAATGTGAACCCGGAATTTTTGGTTGATTTTATGACTTATCTGGAGATATTATCTGCAGAACATTGGTTGCCCAATTGCTCCAGGATAAAAATTTGAACTCATCAACAGGACATATAAGTCTATTGTGATTTGACTCCTGCCTGTCCCTCTAGCTTCTCACTTAGACCTCCCAATGTTGCAGCCCTACTGGGACTGCTTGTACTTCTTCAAACTGACCATACTCTATCCTCACTCATTTGTACTTGCTGCTGTTCCTGAAATGCTGACTACTTCTTGTCCTTTACGGTTCAGTTTAAAGTTTATTTCTTTCATGAGTGTGAGAGATAGAGATATGCACCATCAATGGGATCTCACATCATGAACTACCCCCACTCCCAAGGCTTCCCATAAAGTCAGGATCATGGGCCTGTGCAGGTTGATTGGGGAACTGAACCCTCAATCTTCCATAAAGATACAGCATCACTTGAGCAGCTTACATTACTGTTGTACTACCAAGTTGGCTCAATGGTTCACATTAGATGGCCACTGTTCTGGGAAGATTTCCTTGAGCTTCCTAAAGGAAGCTTCATAGCTACTGTTAGATGTTCATGTATTTTTATAGTATCATTTGTATGTCTCTTAAGCAATCTTTATTATAAGTAGTGTTTTTATTTCTCTGTCTCTCCCACTAGATTGTGAGTTCCTGAGGGCAGGGGCCAAATCAATTATCTCCATGTTTTCTGATAAAGTACTTGGCCCAGGGTTGAGTTTTATTACTGTTTGTTAAATGAGAAAATGAAATGATGGAATATTTAGTTGACTGATTATGGCCACTTGACTAAGCTGGTATCTCTTAATATTTGCCATCAGCAAATTTTAATACTTAGAACATTTTACAGTAACCAGGATTGGGTAACTTTATAATAAGTATTGGTAAAATCAGGTAGGTTAAAGTTAATACCAGATGAGTAGAATATGTAAGTTATAGAAGGTATAAGAAATAGATATGTAAGTGTTTAGAGTTAGAAGAAGGCCTAGGCATTGTTTAATCCTTATAGTTTTTATAAGTTTATTTATTTTTCAGAAAAAGAGAGAAGGAAAACAGGCACTCCCAGTAGGGTCTTCATGCCATGATCTACCTCAGCAGGCCCAGATTACAATTGTATATGTGCATGCCCAGCATGCTTGGGGAGGTCCCCAGGACACAGACTCAGCACTTTTCCCAAGCGATTCCAGCTGTATTACCACTGCACCACCATCTGGCCTGCACACCCTTTTTAATTTTAAATGGATACATAACCTAATGGCAAGATAGAAGTTACATTGCTTGCTCAACAACCACTTATCAAGGAGCTTGTAGTTTCGTTGGGCAGATGATATCCATAGGCATGAAAAAGGTACAAAAGGAGGTAGGAAAGGTTGGAATAGATAAGGTTAGTTTTTCCAAAGAATTAGGTTTTTGAGGTAAATCTTAATACTTGAGTAGAACTTTTAAAAAATGCTTTAAAAGTTTTAAATTTGCTTGATTTCTTTTTATAATTATTTCATTTAACTTTCTTTCTCTTTCTTCTTTCTTCCTTCCTTTGTCTCTCTCTCTCTCTCTTTCTTTCTTTCTTTCTTTCTTTCTTTCTTCTTTCTTTCTTTTCTTATTTACTTTACTTTCTTTCCTTATTTACTTTAATTTGACCAGACAGGAAAAGAGTGAGAGAGAGAGAGAAAGGGAGAAAGGTCCAGTACTTGAATTGTGATTGGGCCATCTGGGAGTCTAGTGGATGTACCCTTGACAGGGTCTCACTATACTGCAATCTTCCCCCAAGCCTCTCAGCAAGCCAGGATCATCGCGTGTATAGCCATACTTGGGAGTGTTCAGTTCAACCTGGGGCCTGAAACTCTGTCTCCCATGTGACTCTAGTATTGCACTGCAGTACAACCTGCACCACTGTGACAAGGTTTCTGGGTTGGATTTTGATATGAGAGGACATTCAGTGTATAGAGAATGTATAAATGAAGGTGGAATGTATCAATAAAGGTGGAACGATACCGATGTACAGGAGAATTTGGGGATGTATTCAGTTGAATGATTTTAATAGAGAGAAAGCAGAACAAGGGAAACAGAAAATAGAAAATAGAGGGTCTTGAGTAGTAGGCTGCAGAAGAACACATTGGCACGCTTTGTTTATTTGTTTGTTTGTTTATTTATTTATTTGCCACAGGGCCTGTACACATGTAAAGAGAGACACAGAGACAAAATGAGAAATCACCTCTCAAGGGAGATGGTCATGCTGTAATTCCTTCTTCTCCACTGTCCTCTTGGTATTTGGGGTATGCATGCATACACTCCCCACATGTTTTTCAAGCTATCAGATCCAGGACTCAAACCTTGGTATCGCCTTGTGGGATCCAGCACCTTAACCACCATACCACCCGCTTGCTAGTCCCTACAGTTGGCAATTTTTGAGTAGGTGAGTGATATAATAAAAATTATTTTCCTATGTTTTATCTGACTGATAGGTAGACTGGATTGAAAGCTGAGTAGGTCACAAAACTGGCACATTGTCTAATATGCCAATTTAAAAATAGGAACTTATTCTCATTCACTCAAAGGCAAAAACACGATATACCATCAATTCCTATGATAATTAACATAACAGTGTCAGCATTTTTTCTTATTGAAAAAGAAAGCCCAAGCGGCAAGCTTGTAATATTAGTAATGTACATATATTAGTCATTACATACTGTAGATAATTGTGTAAACCTCATGTTACACCAATATACTGTAAAAAAATCCTAAAGTAGCTGAGAGCAAGGTAGCAGCTGTAACATCAGCCCATGCTATTTTGCCAGTCATTCATAGACTAGGCAAATAAACATGATGAGGCCTGAATTGTTCTGATGGGTTTAGGAGTCATTTTGTTAAAAAATGCTTTTTTAGGAGGTTAAAATGGTATATTGTATACAATAAATAGAGCTCCATAGCACAATAAATTTCATCTAAAATTGAAAAGCTTGAGGGAAGAATCTATATATGTTGTGCCTGTAAGAAAATTCTGGCCTTGTATAGACAAAAAACAAAACAAAACAAAAACAAAAACAAACAAAAAAACCCACACAAAACAAGATTCGTCGTTTACAAGTAATACATAGCTCATTTGTATAGTCAGGGATATGTGTATTTCTTTAAGGGCAACAAGTATGTGGACCTAGGGGAGGTCTGTGAATGGCTTTAACTCAGGCTTTCAAAAGACTTTTAAAAAGTTTCTATGTTTAGGGACCAGCAGATGGCGTAATGGTTACATCGCTGGACTCCCATGGGAGTCCACAGTTCAAGTCCCGGACCCAGTGGCTTCAAATTCACACCAGGAGCACATGTGTGCATGCCCAAGATCCCAGACTAGAATGGAGAAGGGATTGTGGCATGGCCATTCACCCTGCGGGGGGTGGGGGGGATGGTATTTTCTCACGTTCTATCTCTCTGTCCTTCTGGCGACCATGTGCACTTTATAGCAAAAATCTCTCCTAAAAAAAAGTCTATGTTTATAGCTTCAGAAAGTTATTAGTAGTTACTGTTTTTGTCAGTACCTATATGAGGACATTTTTGTATTGGGTCTTTTTCCTAACTCTGTCAGGAAAGTCATGATACATTTTTGCATAGACAAACATGGAAAAATACCTCATAACTTTCCCAACGACCAAATATTATCATATATCTTTCTCCTAAGAATGAGAATGGGGACCAGCAGATAATGTAATGGTTATATTGCTGGACTCACACGTAGTCAACCCTGGTTCAAGTCCTGGACCGGGTGGCTTAAAACTCATGCTGGGTACATGTGTGTGCATGCCCAAATTCTGAGAGGAGAACGGAGGAGAAGGAATTGTGGTGTGGACATTCCCCACGGGGGGTGAGTTCTTGTTTTCTGTCTCTCTGTCTTTCTCTGTCTCTCCAGCATGTGTCCTATAGCAAAAATCTCTCTTTAAAAAAAAAGGAAAGAAATTTCTAGTTAAATGAAAATTCATTTGAGCTATTTTTATTTGAGTCTGGATTATTTATAAAACATTTTTTTGGGAGACTTGCCCCAAACAGATATATTTCAAGCGGTGTATGGTTAAATTTGTGAGTATATTCCATAACATCTTTATATACTTCAACATAATTTGAAAATAACTTTATGTAGACTTTTGAAGATTAAAAAGATTTTAACACAAAATAGTGCAATTTTTCTGTGATTTCTTTTTTCCTACTCTGTTAGAAAATATGATAAACTTATCCCAGCATGTAGTTTATGCCTGTATAACAGCATGAAAACCTGTATAAACCATGTTTATGCATCACACACCATTACAAGATTTATTGTCATAATATTTTGGGGTAGGTATACTATTTTATTTTAGATTTTTGCCATAGGGTGATGAGCTCATCAGAGAGGGAGACAGAGAAAGAGAGAAGGAAAGGCTTTGGTGGAATGGCCATGCCACATCCTATTCTCCTCTATTCTCTTCTGGGGATTTTGGGCACATACACATGCACCTGGTATGATTTTCCAAGCCACTGAATCCAGGAATTGAACCGTGGTTGGCCATGTGGGAGTCCAGTGCCTAACTACTATACCACCTGGTGTCCCAAAGGCACACTATTGAATGCCCCATTAAGACAAAACAAAACAAAATAAAACAAAACAAAACAATTCTCATGATTTCCTATTTATAACCCATTGAAAAATGTATTGTTCTAGTTCCCAGTCTGGTTGAAACCCTAATTGAAATACTTAAGATAATTTTTCATGTAAGATATAATAGGAATTGTTCAAGGATGTCTCCATGGCCTGGTGGTTAAGGCAGCAAGATCTCACATGGCAGACCTCATGGTTCAAGTCCTGGATCCTACAAATTGAGAAACATGCCAAGTGAGTGTACATGCACAGCCAAAATCCTGAAAAGAGGGAGAAATGGAAGACAAGAAATTGTGTTGTGATCAGTCCCCATGGGGAGTGCTTTCTCCTCTCCTCTCTCTATCTCTCTCTGGCAAGCGCATATGCTTTCTAGCAAAGAAAAAAAAATTTTTTTTGGAGAAATTTTTGCTATAGGGCACGTGCACTTGCAAGACAGAGAGAGACAGAGAGACAGAAAGTGAGAAATCACCCCCAGGGGAGATGGCCACGCTACAATCCCTTCTCCTCCATTATCCTCTCAGGATCTTAGGCACGCACGCACACGTGCCCACTATGAGTTTAAGCCACTGGGTCTGGGACTCGAACTGTGGTCGACTACATGGGAGTCCAGCAACATAGCCATTATGCCAACTGCTAGTCCTGAGTAAAGAAAAAATTTTTTAAGGAATCATTCAATATACAATACTTCATTACGTTTTTATTCATTATGTGAAATAGTACTTAAACATTATAGTCTTACAGTGTAGTTGTGGTTAAAAGTGAATTCTAACTCTAACTTAAAATTTGACTTGACTAATATGCACAATATTAGCTGAGAAAAACCATTTTGTAGCTGTAAAGATGTACAGTGATTAAATGTAAATTTTAAAAACATAAAAAAGACTTAATTGCTATTTGTTTTACTTAACTTCACTGAGTTAGTTTCCTTACCTCAAATGGAGAAAGCGAGATTTTATATGAATTAGATAAAATAATGTATGTGAGTATTTAGAAAATTACCTAGAATATGGTAAGATTTAATGATTGCTAGCTATTATTATTTTATAAAAAATTATATTATCTAGTTATTTAAGAAATTTTGCTAGTTTCAGATGTATTTTTTCAGGTATTTAAAACAAACATATATAATAGAAGAAATATCAAGTGAATGAGGTAACAAAAATAAACAACTTAGTTGTTATCAAGTTTTTAGCAGAAAAATTACTTATTATCATCATCAACTATTTTGGCAAATAATTGAAAATGACAAAAAAAAAATGACCACCAAACTATGAATGACTTTGCCTTTAGCGGTTATTGCTAGTATTTGTTTTAAATGATCTACTTTGGGAAAACAGGAATTACTATTAGGAAATAGCTTAGTTTTGATTAGGGTTTTTTCTTTTTTTCTTTTTTTAAGAGAAATTAGGGCACGTGTGCTTTCCAGAGAGAAAGAAAGAAAGAGAGAAAGCGAGAGAGAGAGAAATACAGAAAGCAAGAAATCACCCCTGGGGGGAGGATGGCCACATCACAATCCCCTCTCCCTTCTCCACTTGGGATCTTGAGCATGCATGCATAAGCACCTGGTGTGAGTTTAAGCCACTGGGTCCAAGACTCAAACCGCAGTCGACTACATGGGAATCAAGCAATACCATCTGCTGGCCCCAACACTCAGCATGAATTTTCAGCCACCAGGTCTGGGTCTTGAACTGCAGTTGACTATGTGGTCGTCTAGTGACATTACTATTATGCCATCTGCTGGTCCCGATTAGGCTTTTAAGTACATTTTTTTTTAAATGGACACAGACTCATAGGAATTTACAGAGATAGTACTGAGAGGGCCCCTGTACCCTCAACCCAGTTTTCTCCAATGATTACATCTTCATAAACTATCATACATTATCAAAGTCCAGAAATTGACATTACTACAATGTGTTTATAGTTCTATGCCATTTTATCACATCGTAAATTCATGTAACCATGAAGAGGATATAGCATTATTTCATCACCACAATATAATTTAGAGAACTCGAGAAAAAGGAAGGAAAAAAAGTCTTTTATCTTTGTTCTTATTTTTCTTATTGTGTTCTTTGTGCTTGATGTTCCAAGATTCCTTCTTTTATCATTTCCTTTCAGTTTGGAGAACTTCCTTTAGCTATTCTTTTAGGGTAGATCTGCTAGTGACAGATTCTTAGATTGCCTTCGTTTGAGAATGTCTTGATGTTTCCTGCATTCCTGAAGGATATTTTGCTGGGCATAGGCTTTTAGATTGATATTTCTGTTCTTTCAACATTAAAAAATCTTGTGTGTCCCCTCATTTACAGCCTCCATGGCTTTTGGTGAAAAATCTGCTTTCATATAAATTGTTTTCCTCTTATAGTTTAGGTGTCATTTCCATCTCATTGCTTTCAAGATTGTTTTGTTATTAACTTTAAATAAGTTTGACTATGATATGTTTTAGAATGGGTTTCTTTGGATTTATCCCATTTGGGATTTGCACAGTTTCTTGAGTCTGTGGGTTCGTTACTTCTGAATACTTAGCCCCATCTTTTTATGGGTCTCTGATGACAAAAGTGTTAGATTCTTTTATATAAGTTCCTCAAGTTCCTCATGCTCTATTTTTGTTTCTCAGTGTATTTCCTCTCTGTTCAGGTTGTGCAATAAGTGTTGTTCTATTGATATCTTCCAGTTCACTGATTATTTCTTCTGTCCTTTCCATTCTGTGGTTGAACCTGTTTGTTGAGTATTTTATTTTGGTTATTGTATTTTTCAGTTTTAAAAGTTACATTTGGTGTTTCTTTATAGCTTCTGTTTCTTCACTGAGATTTTCTATTTCTTTGCTGAGACTCTTTGTTTCAGGTGTGTTTGTGATTGCTCACAGAAGCATTTTTATAATGGCTGCCTTAAAACTTTATCAGATAACTCGAGCAT
This sequence comes from Tupaia belangeri chinensis, assembly GCF_000334495.1. NCBI lineage: Eukaryota > Metazoa > Chordata > Mammalia > Scandentia > Tupaiidae > Tupaia > Tupaia belangeri. Next base: position 2,179,630 of record NW_006205516.1, read on the forward strand.
CTCTACCATTTCAGTATTGACACTTGTTGGTTCTTCCACACAGCTTGATCATTCTTGTTGTTATGTCAGGTTTTTTTTTTTTTTAATGGAAATTTGGACATTTTGGACATTATGCCATGTAATTCTGGATTTTACTGAAACTTTGTTTTAGCTGGCTTTCTCTGATTCTGCTCTTTCAGGAGGAGGGAGGATACCACATCATTACTGTCAGATGGGTCTAACCATCAGTTCCCTTGTTGATCTCTCTTACCTGAGGTCTGGTTCTCCTCATTGATAGTTGAGGGTAGAGTTCTGTTTCCCTATTAGGCCTCCAGTGATACCTGTGTGTTGGAAAAGGGTAGGAATACCTTGTTATTGCTCCCCACATGGCCTCCACTGATACCCTGGGCTGTTGATGACCTTGCAACCATTGAGCACTGGTGAAAGTCCTGGCTGTCCACCATGCTAGAAGCTGGGAATGTGTTTCATTACAGCCTTACAAAGGTAGAAATCTAAGCTCCCCAATTAAGCCTTTATTGATGTGGATGGGCATGTAGCCACATTGTTTGGCAGTGTTTAGGCGGAGTAAAGTGGTTATTGTCTAAATGTTTTCTGTCCTACCAGTCTGTCCCTTTTTTGGTCCTTCGGTTACAGAAAGTGGATTCTTTGTTTCGTTCTGTATTGTAATTTCTAAGTTGCTGGCTTCTTCAGCTTCAAGTCTATAATATATGAGCCAAAAGAGATATACAGGGAATTCACCACTGTGTTGTTCCTTGCAACCTGATGTCCCTGGCCTGTGTGCCTCTTTTCACCACCTTTCAGGACTATTTTATGTTTATTTCATATGCCACATCCACAGTTGTTATTGTACTTTGTAGGAGGAATAGGGAAAAATTGCATCTACTTCATCTTTCTGGGAGCAGCAGTTTGACTTATTTTTGGACTTCACTAATTTTTTTTGGGGGGGAGAATTTTATTATGGTTTAATTACATATCAGATATTGAAACTGGAAACTAATCTTTGTCCTAGTGCAAGAGACATTTTTGAGTTGATAATTATATGGTCCTTTGCTGCTTGGGAAGTAATAAATATCTTTATTTATGCAATTTTTCCTTATTTTGTGAGCCAAAGTCCTACATCTAAGAAATGATGTACCATAGAGACAAGAGTGCATTATATCTTTACTAATTTATTCTTCCAATCCAGGAAGATGTGGTGCCATTCCATGTTCATTTTTGTATCATTTTCAATTTCTTGTTTAAGTTTTTCATAGTTTACTTTGTAGATTTATTCCAAGGTATCTCATTTCTCTTTTGGGTATTGTTAATGGAATTGCTTTCTTCAATTCTACTTCAATCTGTTCACTGTTGCTGTATAGAAAGCTATAGATTTTTGTATGTTGATTTTGTATCCTGCCACTTTATTGTATTCATTTATTACTTCCAGAAGTTTTTGTTTTGTGTGGATTCTTTTGGGTTTTCTATGTATATAACCATGTCATCTTCAAATAGAGATAATTTCAGTTATCCTTTCCCCATTTGAATGCCTTTTATTTTATTCTCTTATCTGATGGCATTGGCTAAGACTTCCAGTACTATATTGAAAAGAAGTGGAGAGAGTGGGCAGCCTTATTGTGTTCCAGTTTTGAATGTAAACTCTTTCAGCTTTTTCCAGTTGAGTTTGCTTTCAGCTTTGAATTTTTCATATATGGTTTTTATTGTGTTGAGAAAAATCCCTTCTCTGCCAATTGTTCTGAGAGTCTTATTTATGAAGGAATGTTGTATTTTATCAACTGCTTTTTCAGCATTGATTGATAAGATCATATAGTTTTAACTTTCTTTCTACTGATAATGATGTATTACACTTATGGTTCTATGTATGTTGAACCACCCTGGAAAAAAGCCAACCTAATTGTGTTATATAATCTTTTAAATGTGCCACTGGATATGATTTGCTAGTATCTTGTTGAAAATTTTTGCACAGCAAAAGAACAAATGATTAGAGTGAATTGACAACCCTTGGAATGGGAGAATATATTTGCAAACTATACCTCAGATAAGGGACTAATAATCAGAATATATAGGGAGCTCAAATAGCTTACCTAAAAAAAAATCAACCCAATTAAAAGATGCGAAATGAGCTAAACAGACAACTCTTTAAGGAAGATATACAAACAGCCAAAAAGTATATGAAAAAATGCTCAACATCCCTTTTCATAAAAGACACAAATCAAGAGCACAATGAGATACCACCAAAACCCAGTCAGAATTGCCAAGATTAAAAATAAATAAATAAAGAAGGATAAGTGCTGGTGAGGCTGTAGTGAGAAGAGAACTTTCCTACACTTTTGGTAGGAATGTAAATTAGTATAGCCACTGTGAAGAATAATGTGGATGTTTCTCAGGAACCTACAAATAGAACTTCCATAAGATCCAGCAGTTCTACTCCTGGGTATCTACCCAAAGGATAGGCATAATCTCAGTCAGAAAAACACTGACATTCATGTTTATTGTGGCATTATTCACAATTGCTAAGTCATGGGACCAACTCAAATGTCCATGAATGAATTGAAAAAATGTGGCACATATACACTATGGACTATTACCAAGCTATAAATAAGAAGACCCTGGCATTTGATAGAAATTCAATGAATATGGAAGATTTACTGCTAAGAAAAGCAAGCCAGACTATGAAAGAGAGGCATTGTGTGACTCCACTAAGTATATACCAAATGTCTGTACCTTATGGCAGAAACTGAAGATTGGAAGGTATAAAAGCATGGAGAGCAACTTTGGACACTGGAGACAGTTTGGGAGGAGGGTAGGAAATGGGGAAGGGTGAGAGGGAGGGAATCAAGAGGAAAAAAGAAAGAAGCAAAACATTTAAGAGACAAAAAAGTGGAAAATTACCTTTTGATGATAATGCATATGGTAATATCTTTGACTGGATTAACATATAGTGTATTCATGCTGGGAAAATTCATTTAGTATGCTCTAATATACAGTAATTGAATATAAAAAAATAAAATATTTTATTAAAAAAAGAATTGTACTTGGGGAACCAGCAGTTAATGTAATGGCTATGTTGCTGGACTCCCATGTAGTTGACCGCGGTTCGCGTCCTGGACCCGGTGGCTTAGAACTCACACCGGGTGGGCGCGTGTGTGTGCATGCCCAAGATCCTGAGAGGAGAATGGAGGAGAAGGGATTGCGGCATGACCATCCCCCCTGGGGGGTGA
>NW_006205516.1:2183038-2204814 GCF_000334495.1 Tupaia belangeri chinensis
CGTGAGTTTTAAGCCACTGGGTCCAGGACGCGAACCGCGGTCGACCACGTGGGAGTCCAGCGACATAGCCATTACACTAACTGCTGGTTCCCTGGATATAACTTTTTTTTAAGAGAGATTTTTGCTACTTAAAACTCACACTGGGTGCATGCACTTGCCAGAGGGACAGAAAGAAGGCGAGAAATCACCCCTCAGGGGGATGGCCATGCTGCAATTACTTCTACTTCATTCTCCTCTTGGGATTTTGGGCATGAATGCACATGCACCTGGTGTGAGTTTTAAGCCACTCAGTCTAGGTAGGACTCAAACTGCAGTCGACTACATGGGAATTCAGCAATGTGACCATTATGCCATCTGCTGGTCTCAGAGAGAAAAACTTTGAAGTCAATAGGGCACTAGTTTCAAATTAAATTGAGCAATGTAATTGTATATAATTTTAAAATAATGATTAAATGTACATTTTATTGCAGTACTAGTTGGCTATGAAACACATAACTCTTGTTAACATCCTTTGGAGACATATAATATCGACGACACACATTGTTGTTTTACATGCTTTCAAACAGCAATTATAGATTGGCTTGATTGAAAGGCCTTCTGCTTTAATAATAAATTTCCTAAGTACTTAAGTATCTTACTATGATTTTACTTTGTCCTTTCTTTTGTATTACTTTTAAGGGAGTTAGAGAGCATGGCTTCCAAATAATGGCAGTGGCAAAGCTTCCCTCTGCTCCTAAAGTTGGGGTCAAAAAGAAGGAAAACAGATCCATTGATGATCACATACTTTTTTTTTTGAGGAACAAATAAATCTTTATTGTGTGTGTGTGTGCGTATTTGTGTGTGTATATATAAATGAATGTACATATAATTAAACCATTTTGTGGACTAACCTGCTACACAACAGAATTTAGTTAATTTCATAATGAACATGTTCTGTTATTCTTTTCTTTTTTTAAAATATTTTTCTGTCTGTCAAATGTTTCCACCCCTTGTACCTCACAACAATAAAATTTAATCTAGATGAATATAATATTCAGAGTTGAATATGACCCTGTGTGTCAGTCTTCTCAGTTTTTAGATTAGGATACTGAAGCTCAGAGATATTAAGATATCTGTGGAAGGTAACAGGCCTGCTTAGAAAAAAAAAAAAAAGCAAAACAAAAAACTAAGACTCTAACTCAGATTTCTTGATCATGAGACCATGGTATTTTTCCATTAGCTGGCACAGTGAAGAAGAATCAAACCTAGAGCCCTCAAAGAGTGTACTGGAGGAGATGGAAGTGTTAAAGTATTTCCAGTATTTGGTATAAAGTGACCTATCCCACAAAAGTTCAGATAAAGTTTTGTGGAATTTAATTTTTCAACCATTTAAAAATGTACTTCTGTCTAATACTGTGAATACACAAGGAAAAGAAGTAAAAACATCTCATTATTGGGCCAGCTGGTAACATGGTGGTTAAAGAGGCTGGATCCCACATGGCTGAGAGCTTGGTTTGAATCCTGACCCTGTGGCTTGAAGAACTTGCTGGGCATGTGTGCTTGTGTGCCGAAAATCTTGAGAAGAGAATGGAGGAGAAGGGAATGTGGTGTGGCCATCCCTCTAGGGGTGATCTCTCACTTTCTTTATCTGTCTTTCTCTGGTGAGCCTGTGCACCCTATAGCAAACTGAAAAAAAAAAAAACCCAAAACTTGTTATTTTAAGACTTTTTTTTAATAATAAAATGGTCTCAAATCTATTTATTTTTATAAATCGTCCTCATAGAATAAAAATGTGGATAACTATTCTTGGTTTAGAGTTTTTCATAATTTCTTAGACTTGCGTTTTTATGTAGATAAATAGATAGGAAATGAATTAATGTACACATACACTATGTATAGTTTTTTATTATTTTATTTTATTATTATTATTTTTTTTTGCAAGAGAGATTTTTGCTATAGAGAATGTGCGCTTGCCATAGAAACTGAGAGACAGAAAGTGAGAAATCGCCCCTTGGGTGGATGGCCATGCCACAGTCTCTTCTCCATTCTCAGGATTTTGAGCACGTGCACACATCAGCCCTTCATGAGTTTTAAGCTGCCAGGTTTGGGACTTGAACCATGGTCAACTACATGGGATTCTAGCCACGTAATCATTATGTCATCTACTGGTCCCGTATACATATAGTTTTAAGACTTGATGCAGTGGGTAGGATGTCAAAGAGTTAGATGTCATTCAGTGTAAGGAGATTTTCTGAAAAAGCTATTCAAATATGGAATGGACCATCTTAGAGTACAGAGAGTTCTCATTACTTGAGGTGATCAAGGGTAGACTAGTTGACCTTTTGGCAGCGAAGGTAGTTTAGAGGGAAACTAAGTGTTGTATAAGTGGTGTGACCCATATGAACTGTAAAGTTCTCTTTAAACTTTGGACTTTTACTTTTATAATATGAATTATTTCAATACCTGTCTAAACTTTGCAGATACAGGCATACTTTAAATATTATATTTTTCTCTTTTTCCACAAGAGAAATAATTTATTTCCTGATTTTTAGAGTAGTAAACTGTTATGTCTAACAGTTAAAAAAAAGAAAGAGAAAGAAGGAAGTCTATCATTGTGGAAACATCTTCATTATGTGAGTTATGTTTTATATTACATTATAATTTCAACAAATCTGTATTTCATCATAGGTTCATGTAAGAGTAACATATTTTAATACATACCTCATGGACTAGAAGAATTTAAGCAGAAGACAAGATTTTGCCTGTGTACTGGAAACTTCATATTGTAACAACATATATTTTTTAGGTGCTTTTTATTTTATTTTTTCCCCTGTTTTTGCAATAGGGTGCACACACTTGCCAGGGAGAAACAGAAAGGGATGGGGAGAATGTGAGAAATTTCCCCCCAGCAGAGATAGCAATGGCACAATCTCTTCTCTTCCATTCTCCTCTCAGGATTTTTGGCATGTATACACGTGCACCTGGCATGATTTTCAAGCCACCGGGTCCAGGTCTTGAACCGAGCTTGGCCATGGGAATCCAGCACCTTAACCTCCATGCCACCTGAGGACCCTACTTTCTCTTTTTTTCTATTATAAGGATAATGAACACGCATGACAAAACATTTAAGAAAAAAACAAATATCCATGAACAATAAGTCTACCCTGTCTAGAAGCAGCTGTTGTTATTTTTTGTTTGTTTACTTACCTATGTCTTCTATGCAGATATAAGCATATGTGTATATCCTCTTAAACACAAATGAGAGTGTTTGATACACACTGATCTATGACTGCTTTTTAAAATAATATGTACTATAGATCTTTCATATAAGGACACAAATAAATATTTACCTTACATTATTTTATTTTTCATATGATTTAAAAAATTATAAAAATTAAAATGTTAAATTTAAAAAGTGAGATATAATTCATATCCATAAAAATTAACCTTTTTGAAGTAAACAGTGTTTTTTTAGTATGATCTCAAAGTTGTACATTACCACTCTCTGATCATAGAACATTTTCATCAAAAGAACTCTGACCTCAATTAACAGGCACTCTTATTCCCTCCATCTCCCGACCCTGGTGATCACAATATGCTTTATGTCTCTGTGCATTTGCTTATTCTGGACAATTTATGAATATGGAATGACATAGTAAATGATCTATTGTATGTGGCTTCTTTTATTTAGCACAATGTTTTAAAAATTCATTTAAGTTATAGCATGTATTGGTACTTTATTCTTTCTAGTGGCTAAATACTTTTATATCATTTGGACATGTTACATTTAAAAAAATAATTTATCAGTTGATGGCCATTTGGGTTATTTCTTCTTTTTGGCTGTTATTAATAAAGCTGCTATGAGCATTTGTGTATACATTTCATTTTTATGTGGCATTTTTACTGATTATTTTTAATAACTTCATAGGGGGCTGTTCCATGGCCTAGTGGCTAAGAGAACTGGATCCCACACATTGCCAACCATAGTTCGAATCCCAGCTTTGGCAGCTTGAAAACACACTTGGTAACAGACACAAAAATGGAAAATTATCTGTTGAGATAATGTGTATGGTAATGTCTTTGACTGGACTAATATGCACTGTAAAGTGTCTTAATTGCTGGGCCAATAAGTTTGTATACTGGAAAGATGTACAGTGATTAAATGTAAAAATAATAAGAAAAGCACACTGGATGCATATGTGTGCATGCCCGAAATCGTGACAGGATGGAGAAATGGAGGAGAAAGGACTGCAGTGTGACCACACCCTGTTGGTGGGTGCTTTCTTCTCCTTTTCTTTCTCTGGTGAGTGCATGAGCTCTCTGCAATGAGAAAACTTCACAATATCCTGTCATTTAGATATTCTCTAGTTAATCTAAGCTGTCTTAACATTTTTAAATTTTGATTTATTAAAGCTAAAACTGCCTTTCTTGAAATTAAAAAATAAATAAATAAAAAAGACCTATTTAATGACCACAGTAAGCTATATAGCCTCAGCTAGGTGCTAGTTTTTAGTATATTCATTCTACTCAGAGTTTCATGCCTAAAGTCAGACATGTATTCACAGATATCAGCTGAACTTGTATTGAAAGTAGTTAGATCAAAATATCCATAAGATATTTTGTTAACCAATAAAATGTGGGGAGGAAAAAGGAATGGAAAGCAACTGCAGATATCATAGATAGTATGGGAAGAAGGTGGGAAATGGCAGAGAGTGAGAAATGTGAGGGATATACATATATATATATTTATGGAAAATTATATATTGATGATAACATGTATGACTAAGCCACTATATACTATATTCTGGATAGAAAACTGCATTTTATATGCTGTGATGATGTTCAGTGAATAAATGTAAAATAAATAAAAAATAATATAAAGAATCCAAATTGACTACATTAAAAAAAATAGTCTCCTACTTAGGGTTATAAAGGTTAGGTCTAGAAACTAGAGGTTGAATAGCTGCAGTAACAGGTTTGTGTAATTATCTACCTACCTACCTATCTACTTATCTTACTACATATCTAGCTACATCTCCTCATTGCCCTCAAAGTGATTTCCTCAGTTTATCTTTTCAAATACCTGTTTCTCCATAACCTTTCCTGTTACCATTTTAATCTCTGCAACATCTATAATGTTTATCTTCATTCCCAATAGCCATACTCTCTCTCTCCTACCTCCTCCTTTTCTAAATCTGTTTGTATTTTGGCAGTGTTAAGCTACAAAAAACTCTCAATAACTCAATTTTTGATGTTCTTGACTTTCTGTTTTGTTTTCTATTTCATTTATCTTTGCTGTTTACTATTTAAAGTTATTTTGCCATAGGGTGAATGTGCTCACCAGAGAGAGACAGCAGGAGAGATAGAAAGGGAAACTGAGAAATCACTTCCCCCAGGAGGAAGGACCATGCCACAATCTCTTCTCCTCTATTCTCTCAAGATTTTGGGCATGCACACACATATGCTAGTGTTTTTCAGGCCACCGGCTATGGAACTCAAACCTGCAGAGTTGGTCATGTGGGATCCAGCACCTTCGCCACCATACCACCTGCTGGCCCCTCTAGTCTTTCTTTTTTAATATAAGTATTGGGTCATTAGAAAAGGCATGATGTATTTTTCTGTCTTTTTCTATGCAAAAATGTGTCATGACTTCTGAACGACCCAATGTTTTAGGCTCTGTATTTCCCTCTAAACTTTGCTTTAGTTGTACCCTTAAAGTTTTTCTTTGTAGTGTTTATTATTGTTTTAAACACTTTATAATTTGCATTATGATTTCTTTGACCCCATGTGCTATTTGGAAGTATTCTTTAATATCTAAACATAGGTATTTTTACTTATGACTTAGGATTTTTAGCATAATTGCATAGTGATCAGAGAATAAACTCAAATTTTCAGTCCTTTTGCTATTTGGTGAATCTTACTTTATGGTCAGTATTCATAAATGTTCTGTCCATGCTTATAAAAATAAAGATGATTTCTCAACTTGTTGAAGTAATGTTCTATGTATGTACACCCAATAGATTAAGCTCAGTAATTGTTCGAATGGTGTATAACCTTACTAGATTACCTTCGTCTGCTTGCTCTGTCCTATTGTTGAGTCAGTTTTGCTTTTCACATTTTGAAGCTATGTATTTAGGTGCATAAAAGTTTACAATTGTTTTTCTTCCCTTGGTAAATTGAAACTTTTGTCACGATGTGGTCAGAAGGAGGAAGAAGTCCCTATTCTCTTTTTCTCTCCCTTCTCCTAATGTAATGTCCTGTTTGCATACACCTGGTATGGGTTTCCTAAATAAAATAGTAAGGAAGTCATAAGAGACTGAAGGAGGTAATTCACAAAGTTGTGGGAAAGGATGTTTGGAAAGAAATGGTTAAAACTTGGCCCCTCTGACTGTACATTCAGCTTTTCTATATAATTTTTATTTATTTATACCAGTCGCAATTAGGCATTTCTCTTCTTTTCTGATAGTTTGATAGTTTGTCTAGATCTCACCCTTGTGTACCTGTCAGGGAGGTCTCTCTAGATCAGACTTTACTGTAAACTGGAAAGTTTCTTAAGAGATTATTTTTTAAACTGCCCATCCACAACACACTTTATAGATGAGGAAACTAAGATCCTCATAGATGAATTAACTTTCAGAATTACATCTTTTTATCAGAGTGAAAATTAGAAACAAAGTCTTCCCTTTTGGATTCTCTTGCCTTGTTTTTTTGCTTGCTTTATTCCATTTGAGATTCTCATTACAGGCACAGACTTTGCTGTCGAATGACTTACTGGATTGTTCTACTTATATACGTGGCTATAAACTGTTTGTTCTTAGGAGTTTCTTTGGTGCAAAGGGACACCCTAACTTCAGCTGAAATGTGGGTTCTATACCTGAGGGTTTATTTGTAAAGTGAAAGTGTCAACCATAAATCTGTCAGCCTTTGTAGGTTGAGAAAAAACTGGTTCTCAAAGGGTTCAAAATCTCTTCGAATGCATATTTATGAGTCTGATCTGGCAGCAGACATTCATATGTATTTCACCAGTGTAATAAATTTGTTGGCCTCATTCTGCTTGTAGAGATTTTTCTTAGTAAGTAGCTTTTTCTTCTCTTACTGTGCAAACTGCCAGTACATTTTCCATGGATGTTCCATCTCTTTTGGATTATAAGCTACTTGGTATATGAGCTGGTTGGGAGGCAGATGGACTTCCCATTATGGTAAATAATGCATGTCCTTCAAGCAGGTCATTGAATTTATGACCATGACAAACATTTTCCACTGGTGATTTTGTAAGAACTTATAGTCAGTTTGTAAACTCCATATACAGTCTCTGTGCCCATAATTACTAAATAAATTTGACAACTGGACTCTAGTAAAGTCATTTTTGATTCAGTATCTCCATAACTCTTTTAGCATTAAAGTTCAATATCTTTGGATTTGTGAGGCTGGTTCTCTCTTTTTTTTCTTTCTGCTCCCCTACCCCACCATGTGTACATTTAACTATCTCTATTTAAGCTTCCCCTGCTCTTCTAGAGAGTTGTTGCTTATTCAGAGAGTTACTGATAGAATACATTTATACATGTAAAAAGTATGGGTGAAGATAATATTTTGAGAGCTACTTACTAGGCCAGTCTCTTTGGGTAGAAAACTGTTTAGATGGCCTATGAGGCTTTTTGACTCAATATCTCAGATACTCCTTTTATTTCTTTCTTTTGTTCTTTTTTTAAAAAAAATTTTAAAATTGTTTTTAGGGTTTTGCCACAGAGTGTGTGTACTTACTTGAGAGAAATAGAGACAGAGAGAGGGGAAAGTGAAAATTGCTCCCAGGGTGTGATAGCCATGCCATAGTCCCTTGTCCTCCATTCTCCTCTCAGGATTTTGGGTACACATGCATGTGACCAGTGTAATTTTCAAGTCTCTGAGTCCAGGACTGGAACTGCAGTTGGCCATGTAGGAGTCCAGAGCCTTAACCTCCACACCACCTGCTGCCTCCCACCCCTTTTTTTATTTTCTAGAGGGCATGTGTGCTTGCCTGAGAGAGACAGTGGGAAAAAGGGAGCCAGGGATAGAGAGAGTGCTAAAGCACTCCCTGTGTAGCATGGTCATGCTTCAATACCTTCTCCTCCATCTCTCCCTCCTTACAGTATTTTGAGCACACATGCACATGCACACAGCATGTTTATCAAGCCACCGGAGTGGGAACTCCAACTGCACAGTTTGCCATGTGGGATCCAAATGCCTTAATCACCATGCCATCACCTGGCTCCTTACTCCTTTTCTAAGCTCAGTAAACCATAGTTAACATTCTTGTGTCCTTAAAGCTTGTAAGAGGTGATGAAGGCTCATTTCAGTCTTTATTAGACAATGTGAAGGATTTAACTAGGCAACATGAGGAAAGGAGAGGGCGTTTCAGGCTGAGGGAGCCATATAAAAGATAAAATATAAACTAGATAAGCAAAGTTTGTGTGCTGGATGTGGAAGATGATGAGTTGGTAAATTCCCAGGTCCTTACAGAAGGGTATTTATACCTAAAGAGTTTTGATTTTACACTGCCGACACTGGGGAGCCACTGATACATAACGATTTCTCAGAATATAGTTTGTAGAGTGAGTTAGAGGAAGAAAAGTCCTGAGGTCAGGAGATTAGTTAAAAGACTGATCAGTTAAAGGTAAAACAAGAAGTCTATGTTCTAATAGAGAAAAGAAAGATAAGGGATGGATTTGAAAGACAGCTGAGAGACCAGCAGTTAGTGTAATGGCTATGTTGCTGGACGCCGATGTGGTTGACCGCGGTTTGAATCCTGGACCCGGTGGCTTAAAACTCATGCCAGGTGCGTGTGCATGCGTGCCCAAGATCCCAAGAAGAGAATGGAGAAGGGATTGCAGCGTGGCCATCCTCCCTGAGGGGTGATTTCTCGCTTTCTGTCTCTCTGTCTCTCTCTGGCTTTCTGGTGAGCGCACGCACCCTATAGCAAAAAAACCCAAAAACCAAAAACCAAAAAACAAAAAACAAAAAAACCCAAAAAACAAAAACCTCTCCAAAAAATAAAAAATTTGGGCCCAGCAGTTTAGAGTAATGGCTATGTTGCTGGACTCCCATGTAGTCAACTGCACGGACCCGGTGGCTTAAAACTCACGCCAGGCACGTGTGCATGCATGCCCAAGATCCCGAGAGGAGAATGGAGGAGAAGGGATTGCGGCGTGGCCATCCCCCCTGGGGGGTGATTTCTCACTTTCTGTCTCTCTGTCTCTCTGTCTGTCTGGCGAGCACACACACCCTATGGCAAAAACCTCTCAATAAAAAAAAAAAAGAAAAAGACAGTTGAAGGTTTCACAACTTGAATGGATGAGGAAGTGAAGAAGTGGAGAGGAATAAAAGATGATGCATTTCATGGTGGATGACCTGATGGATGATCTTCTATTCCTAGAGTCAGTGAGTAAATGAGGATGTAAAGAGGAAAAAGCAAATTATATGGATTGGATGAGGAATTAAATTCTGGACATTTATAATCAAGACCCTTATTCACCATCCAAATAATCTAGTAGATAGTTGGATATGTGGTCCTAAGTTAGGAAAAGCATAAAAATGATTTTTTTTTACTTTTTTTTAAAAAAAGAATTATTTTATTTAGATGTATGTATGTATGTATGTATGTATGTATTTAAATTTGACCAGAGAGGGACAGAGTGCGACAGAGAGACAGGGAAAGTGAGAAACCAATCTGCCAGGTCTGGGAATCGAACTGTAGTTGACTATGTGGGAGTTCAGCACCCTTTACCACCATGCCACCTCCCGGCCCCTATTTTTACTTTTAATTTTATTTACCAGAGAGCCCATGTGCTTGATAAGGAGAGAGAAAAAGGGAGAGAGAAAGAAATAGAAACACCCAATGGGATGTAGCCATGCCACAGTCCTATCTCCTCCATTTCTCCATCCTGTCAGGATTTTCGACACGCACACATAGATGCCCAGCATGTTTTTCCAGCTGACAGGGCAGAGATTTGCAACACCCAGTGAGCCATGTGGGATACACTCCCTTAACAACTAGGCTATGAGCCTGCTCCACACCCCCAATTTTATGTTATGTGTTATTTACCACAATAAAAATAATGTTAAAATTTACATTTTAAAAATGTTGTAGAAGTCAATAGCAAACAGGCAGTAGTTGGGCATGGGACTTGAACCATGGCCAGCCACGCGGGATTCAGCACCTTAACTTTCACTCCACCTCCTGGCCCCCTTGCAGTCCTATTTTTAAAACCTTTTACAGAATAGTTAATTTCAGAATGAACCTTACTCCAGGAACCCGCAACACTCTCTTCCTATGCTTCTCTTTCTAAATAAGGGACAAGTGACCTGAACTGAAACTAAAGTTTCAACATATCTTGGGAGAAGAAACAGAAGAGACAAAGAAATAAAGTATAAAGTATGAAGTATATTGTGAAATAAAGTATAAATGTTAATAATAACTGACAGTGAAATTCCTTATTCTGAAATAAACATAACATTAGAAACATTTTTTTTCTTTTGCCATAGGATGTATGTGCCCAACAGTGAGAGAGGGATAGAAGGGAAAAGGGAGGGAGAAAGAGAGAGAACACCCCAGTGAAGCATGGTCACATTGCAATCCTTGTTCTTCCATTTCTCTTCCATAAAGGATTGGGAATTCCAACCACAGTCAGTCCATATGGGATCTGGCTCCAAGTATTTAATGCTTAACCACTGCACAAGGGGTCAGCCCAAGAACTATCTGAACTATTTTTAAGGAAGCAAAATTTGCCACAAACACCTTGTGACACGAAGGTAGAATCTAGCTATAATAATAGTTTGCAGTAGTTCAAGCCAGTGGGTTGTACATTGATTGCCCAAGGAGCGTATATGAAGTAGAATGAAAGAAATATGAGACAGGGTTAAGGGAACCACTGGCATTGTAGATAGAGATGTACAGAAAAAGAGGACAGTGAGTGAAGTTAGGAAACTGGAGGAGATGCTTAAATTAGATAGAGATCATTAGTGACATGATCCAGAGATGCCAGGCAAAAATGGAGAGAACATCCACCCGCACCTTGGCTTGGATTTAGCTTCTACAGCTTTTTACTGACTTGGTTTGTGACAACAGTTCCATGTGAAAATCATGCTCGGCATATGTGCATGTGTGCCCAAAATCCCAAGAGGAGATTGGAGGAGAAAGAATTGCAGCATGGCCATTATGACTGGGGAATGATTTTTTTTCTCTCTCTCTCCTCTCTCTCTGTCTCACTCTTCATCTATTTCTGGCAAGAACACACTTCCTGTAGCAAAAAATAAAAATGACTGCAAGATAACAAAATTTACAGGATGCAATATAAATTGTTCTACAGAATCGGGATTTATCTACCACGTTAAAAGAACTTTTGAACATTTTTATAATGGATAGTTGATTTTGGTTATGTGACCTTAGTCACTAGGGCTTTTGAACCACTATCATATAGTTAAAACTTAGCAGGAATTTGTATAGCTTGCCCATAGATAAAATAGCTCTATTTTGAAAGAATGATTGTAGCATGGTTGTAACACCTGTTGTAGTTGCATTGGGGAGAAGGACTGGGAAGAAAAGGCTGCGGAGTAGTGTGTAGAGAAAAGGGCATGTGGTGGTTAATTGCATGTGTCAACTTGGCTAGTTGGTTAAACATTATTCTAGAGGTTTTGGTGCTAAGGTTAACATTTAAAACAGTAGACTTTGAGTGAGATAGATTATCCTCTCTAATGAGGGTGAGTCTCCTCTAATCATATGAAGACTGTATTAGAGAAAGACTGATCTCCTTCCACTCCACAGAAAGGAGACTGCCTTTGGACTAGAGCTTCCACATCAACTCTTTCCTGGATCTTCAGCCTGCTGGCTTCCACAGTTCTTTAAAATTGTGTATGTACTATTGAAAAACCACATGTTGTGTTATGAAGATGAACGACAATGGAATATACATTTTTAAAAAATGAAAAACTGGGTGGTGATTTCTCACTTTCTCTTTTTCTGTCTCTCCCTGATGAGTGCATGTACCCTATGGCAAAAATTTAAAAAGTTAAATTAAAAATAATGGGGGGGGGGACCAGCAGGTGGCATAATGGTTACGTCACTGGACTCTCACATAGTCGACCATGATTCAGGTCCCGGTCCTGGCAACTTAAAACTCACACAGGGTGCATGTGCGTGTGTGTGTAAAACCCTGAGAGGAGAAAGGAGAACAGATTGTGGCATAGCCATTCCCCCTAGGGGGTGATTTCTCACTTTCTGTCTCTGTCTCTTCTCTGTCTCTCTGGTGAGCATATATGCCTTATAGCAAAAAATCTCCCCCTCAAAAGTGTGAAAAAAAATTTTTGTATGCTCACTCACTTGAGATTATCTATCTACTGACCTCTGGGGGATGGTCTTCAAAAAGTTCATGGAAAATAGGTATGAAAAAAAACAAAACTATGTATGGACTTCAAATGTTTTTCCACTAAAATAAGGTTGTACTTTAATTTCCTTTTCCCCACAAGCTTTTTGAAGTCTCCTAATATTTATTTATTCTCTATTCTGTTTCTCTGGAGAACCCTGACTAAGAGAGGAGGGAAACATGCGTTTACTGCTTTTTTTTTTCTTTAGGTTTTTGCCACAGGGCATATGCACTTCTGGAGAGAGACAGAGAGAGAGAAAGTGAGATATCTGCCCCCCCCTCCCTGATGATGACTGTGCTACGATCCCTTCTCTTCCATTTCCTCTTGGGATTTTGAGTTTGCACACATGTGACTGGCATGATTTTCCCAAGCTGCCAGGTTTAGGACTTGAACCACTATCGACCATGTGAGAGTACAACACCTAAACCACTACACCATTATTATGAGTATTATTCTTTCTGTGTCCTCCTCTGTGTTTCTTCTTGGTTTGGTGCTTTCTGGACTGTTGATTATGGCTGTACTTTAGTGAAAGTGCTGACTTTACTGTGTGTACATCAAGGCACACTGCTACAATGGCTGCTGTTCCCCTATAAACAAGGCTAGGCACTTGGCCTCATGGAGTTTTCAATGAGAAGTAATTAAATATCTATGAGAGAGGGCAAAATGTGATCAATCCCGTAAGAGAAAGCTAAGCTGTGATACAGTGTGAGTCCACACAGAGTAATGACTTCTCCTTGGGCTTATGGGGAAGTTTTGGGCTGGTCCATTTGGGTGGGGTTGAAATTACTGCCTTGTTGTGAAGGGAGGGAGAGTGTAAAAAGCATAGCCCAGAAAGAGGGAACATAGCCAACAAGAGCCTGGCACTTAGGAAGTAGGGGGTGCATTAGGAATAAAGATGTTACATGTTATGTGCAGTGTTTTGTGGTAAGCACACACTGGGGAGATATCCTCAGAATTAAATGGACCCTAGGAAAGAGGCAGCCCGCTGTTTCCTCTCAGCAGCTGTGGGTATGAATCTGAATGCGTCCAAATCTAGGTATATACATGTTACCTCTGTTTTATATTCCACTAAAGTTGCTTCTGTTTGGGGATGCTACAGCTATACCATCTGACTGGCCCATTCCATTTTCTGGGACTTAATTTTACCTCTGGGTTAAGCATCACTCGGGGAAAATAAAACTTGACGTTTGATCATCCCTACTTCACACTTGTCCTCAGGGTTTGTCTCACAGCGGCTATGAGGGCTTGCAGCTTCATGGGAGTATGGCTGGTGGAGTCTCATTCATTGCCAGTGAGGCATTCATTTGT
Source organism: Tupaia belangeri chinensis (assembly GCF_000334495.1). NCBI lineage: Eukaryota > Metazoa > Chordata > Mammalia > Scandentia > Tupaiidae > Tupaia > Tupaia belangeri. Next base: position 2,196,722 of record NW_006205516.1, read on the forward strand.
AATAACTTAAAAAGAGGTGGCATATATGAAAGTGCTTTAAAGTAGAGAACAGATGTAGGCATTATAAGGTTGTTTTCCCCCCTAGAAACAGTGACTATTATGGGAGTGTCATATTTCAGTTTTTGAGCAACAGTCTTAATGTAATATTCTGTAATCAAATATTGCTTTAACCTCTTAGGTTTTAAAAGGTGACCTTTAGGGCCAGCAGGTACCATGGAGGTTAAGACACTGTATCCCACATGGCCAGCTTTGCAGTTTGAGTCCTGGACCTTGCAGCTTGAGAAGCATGCCAGACACCAGTACCCCAAATCCCAAGAGAAGTGTAGGGGACAAGGTTGTGGTATGGCTACCTACTCCCTCCCAGGTTGTGTGTGTTTGTTTGTGTGTGTGTGTATGATTTCTCACTTTCTCTCTTTCTGTCTCTCTCTGGCAAGCGCACAAACACACAATCAATCACAGTTTGAGTCCCAGATCCAGCGGTTTGAAAAGGTGGCTTGAAAATTGTACAGGGCATATGTGTGTGTGCCAAAATCCTGAGAAGAAAATGGAGAATGGGCAATTTTTCACTTTCCTTCTCTTCTGTCTCTTCTGTCTCTTTCAGAGTGCACACACCCAATGGCAGAAACGTACAAAAAAAAAGTTAGCTTTATTTCCCTAATTGTCCATTTTTTAACCGCATATAAAAGATTTAAGTAGTATAGGTGGCAGAAGGTACTTCTTATGGCTTAGTGTCACCTATAACATTCCTATTCTTATTTAATAATCCCCAAACAGGAGTCCAATTTATAATCTAAATTGCATGGATTACATTTTTAAACATTTTTTAGTTAGGTTTATTGAGGTATAATTTACAAGTAGACAAATTCACTCTTCTATAGTATACAGCTCTGAATTTTGACAAACACATGATTGTCATGTAACCACCACCACAATCAAGATACACGGGGCCAGCAGGTGATGTGGTAGTTAAGGCACTGGAATCCCACATGGCTAGCCATGGTTCAAGTCATGGACTGGTGACTTGCTTTCTCACTTTCCTTCTCTCTCTTTCTGGTAAAATTAGAATAATAATAAATAAAATAATTCTTGAAAAAAATTCAAGATACAGAACAGGTCTATCACTGTCTGAATTTCCCTCATGTCTAGTCACTCACATCCCCTCACTCCAACCCATGAGAAACACTGATATATTTTCTGTCCCAGTAGTTTAGCCTTGTTGAGAATTTTGTTTAAATGGAATTATACAATTTTTAGCTCTGTGAATCTGACTTTTACTTAGCATAATGCCTTTGAGATTCATCCAAATGGTTTTTTGTATCAGTAGTTTGTTCTTTTTATTTATTTATTTTGATTGTGGACCAGTACTTTTTTGGTGTGGATATATGAGTTTGTTCACCCATCAGATGAAGAACATTTGAGCTCTTTCTAATTTGGAGTGACTATAAGTAAAGCTACCATAAACATTTATATACATATGTGTTTGTGAATATCAGGTTTCATTTGTAGAGGGTAAATACTTTAGAGAGAGATTGTTGGATCTTATAGTAAGTGTATATTTAACTTTATAAGAAACTGTCTAACTGTTTCCTAGGGCAGCTATTTGCCATTTGCACTTTCACCAACAATGTATGAGAGTTTCAGATGCTCAGCATCCTTGCCAGCACATTGATATTTTTATTTTTAGACATCCTAGGAGGTATACAGTGATAGCTAAGATAAAAAAATAAATTAATTTGATTGTAGGTAAAATATACTACAGTAAAGTAGATCATCTAAAAATAAAATATAAGTAACAAAGTAGGAGAAAACAATACAGTTCGCCCCCCCCCCATATCTATGGCTTACACCATCTGTAGTTTCAAGTGCAGATTAAAACTATTTTTTTAAAAAAAAATCCACTAAAAATAACAGTACAACAATAAAAAATACAAAGAAAAGCTAATATATTTTAATAATAATATACATGGCATTTATATTATACTATGTATTATAAATAATGTAAAGATGATTTAAAGTATAGACTTACATGCAGAAAGTATGCCATTTTATATAAAATATTTGAATATCAGTGAGTTCACATTTCTTTTTCTGTGAATTTGCCATTTCACATCATTTGCTCTGTTTGAACTTGATTTTTAATTTTACGAATTCCTTTTCACTTTGGATTTTCATCATCACTCACCTACAGTCTGTAGTAACTTCTGTTTACTTCTAGCCAGACTAGAATTTCTCTCCTCCAATTCCCAGGAGAGATGACATACTTAGGTTGGCTTCAGGACATGTTCACCCCTTGTGCTATTGGCTTTGCCCAGAGATAGTGGGATCAGAAAGAACAACCCACATTTATCTTTGTGGATGGAAGATAAGTAATTTTGAGAGATTGAAAGGGGGTTGAGTCTTCTACAAGTTTTGAAAGTGGTGGTTGGCATCCATTTACCTTTTAAAATCAATTTAAATTACTTTTGTTTAAGAATATAGAATTCATAAAAGTTTATTGAATATTTTAAAAAATGAAGTTGGGAACCAGCAGGTGGCAAGGTTGTGAAGGTGCTGGATTACCACATTGCCAACTGTGGTTTGAGTCCCAGACCTGGTAGCTTGAAAATCACACTAGGCCTGTGTGCATGTGTCCCCAAAATCTCAGGAAGAGAATGGAGGACAAGGGATTGTGGCATGCTTACCCCCAATGGGATGGTTTCTTACTTTTCCTCTCTCTGTGTCTCTCTGTTATCTCTCTTTAGCGAGCACACATGCCCTATGGCAAAAACTTTTTTAAAAAATGTAATTAGGGATTATAAAACTAGAAAAACTCACACTGTCACCAGAGAATGACTTTTCTTTTTTCCTTCATTTAAAAAATAATTCAACTTACACAGCACACAGAAATTTAGTCAATATATTGACAACTGAGTACTCTTTATTTTAAAGGATGGCACTTAACTACATGCACAATATCTGTGGATCTAATGATTGAGTGTGTTGGAGGTTAAAGAAGGTTAATATTTGAAGTATTAGTCATCCGTTACAAATTCACTGATGAGTTTTCATTTAGATATACAGCCACACATAGTATAGGTATGTTTCTGGCAATGATAGACTGCATGTACAATGGTGGTTTCATAAAGTTATAGTACATGCCACATAGCTTAGGTATGTAGTAGGCTTGTACTATCTTGGTTTGTATAAGTACACTCAGTAATGTTCACAGAACTCTGAATTTGCCTAACACTGCTTTTCTCAGAACTTATCCCCATGGGTAAGTGATGCCTAATGCTATTTTTAAAATTTTTGAGAAGTTTTTGCTATAAGGTGCATGCGCTCTCAAGAGAGACAGAGAGAAAGAAAATGAGAAATCACTCCTTGGGAGGGATGGCCACTCTTCAGTCCCTTCTCCTCTCAGGATTTTGAGTATGCATGCACATGTGCCTAGTGTGAGTTTCAAGCTGCCAGGTCTGGAACTTGAATCATGGTCGACGTTGTGGGAGTCCAGCACCTTAACCACCACACCATCTGCTGGCCCCACTTAGTAGTATTAAAATTCAGCTCCTTCAATAGGAAAGTGAAAATAGGAGACTAATATTTATTACATTTCTGCATAGTTAGACACTCAACATATGTTATTTCATTCAGTCCTTACAGATACCCTTTCAGAAGTAGGCTTTATGATTTCGGAATCAATGAAGAAATTAAAAACCAGGGAAAACAGTTAGCAAATACTTGCATTTAATCTCATGTCGTGTCTCTAGAGCCTCTTCTGTCCCATCTCTATTATTCAGGAATATCGAAGTGTATTTGTCAAAACTTTCTGTAGGTGACTTTAAGTAACACTCTATAGAAGCTATCCAATTAATTTTCTTTTCTGTACACTTAAGGCTCAGTTTCAGTATCAAACAGGTGAATATTTTTCCATGTGTGGAGCAAAAAAGAGAGTTCAATCAGTTATCTAATGTTACTCATTTAAGCACCTGGATTTTTCAGAGGTCATTAAAGTGATAATATTTAAAAATGGCAGGAACTTCTTCAGCTTGGAAAGAAATGTTTTTAACCCTATATACATTAAATATTAATGCATGCTACATTGGGAATTGGGGGAAACAGAGAAAGCTGACCTTTCCTGTTTAGTCTGAACAAACAGGAAGAGAAAAGCAAAGACTGGTTAAACAGTATAAGGCAATACTTTAAGGATTTCCATGTCTATCCACTTGAAACCTGTTATTTTAAAGAACACATTTTTAATGTGAAAAATCAGAAAAATCATATGCTTTAGACACTGTTGTTGAGGACAAAACTTGTAAATGCTTTATGTGATATTATAGTTATATAAAGCAAATTTAAATATCTGGTGATGCTGTAGAGGAAAAATTATCCTTCAGATATTCATGATCTTTACCTGTGAGTTAATGATAGTTTACTTTCTAATTTATGATCCTAAATAGCTTTTTCCAATAAAATTAAAATGAGCAAACATTTGGCTTAATTTAACTTTACACTTAATGTGGAAAAATTTTTAATTGCTACTACGTTATGATTTCTAAAATAACTAAGGTTTTTTGTCTTTGATTGGGGAAGAATATACATTAAGATTCTAGCAAAAGATAAGAATGTGTTGTCTTTGGAGGCAATCTGATTAGATGTGGTCTTACTGGCTCATGATTTAGGATTAATCTGATTTAAATTAAATCTATTTTAATGGTTTATGAAGAATTCACAATGGCCTTTTCAAAATAGAGGGATGCAGACAAGCTTGATGTTCCTATGAGCTTGAAGTTCGAGATCACACTTCTGCTATCCTTCAGGGCATGAAAGAGCAACCAAAATCTTTCTGTTTTTTCTTTAATTGTTTGGCTTTTCCTTTAGAAGTGATCTTTTCTAGGGACAAACTAATGTAGCATGGTATACTTTAAGCATCAAATGTCAGAATTTTGACCAAACTGCTCTCAGCATGTCTGTTTTAGAAGTACCTAATTAAAAGTAGCCCCAAGTTACTGGACCAGATATTGGCCCAAACTTAGAGAAAATGTAGCCTACTTAGAGTTAATGGGTTGAACCAATTGCCCTCTGTAGTTGCTTTCAGTATGCTTAATGTTTTTCTCATCAGTAAGCCTGGAGCTGGGAAGGGAGCTTATTAGTGATAAAAATTTCCTTCTTCTGAAGCTAAACCAGCAGTATTGTGGTTTCTTGAAAAAAATTATTTCCCTCCGATGTTGCGCCCCCCCCCCCCTGTAGTGTTCCTCTGAGGTACGGTACATATACGGACTAGCTGATGTACAACAAAAACTTTAGTGGAGTGTGTGCTATATGGCTCATAGACTTATTTGACAAATTGATCCATTAGGCAAATGCAGCTGGTTGACAATCTTTCAGGATTGGAATTCTTTTTTATTTCATTTTGCAATAGGGTTTGCATGCTTGCTGGAGACAGACAGAGAGAGAGAGAGAGAGACATCACCTCTTGTGGGGGAGGGCCACACTGCAATCCCTTCTCCAGTCTCCACTTGGGATCTGGAGCATGCACACACGTAGACCTGGCTTGTTTTTCAAGCTTCTGGGTCTGACATTCAGACCTCTAAGTCAGCCATGTGAGATCCACCATGCCTCTTGTCTGGTCCTAGGACTGAAATTCTAAGCAGACTCACTTCACATCTTCTGTCTTAGACTCCTTAGTCAACCCTGATGCTATGGCAGCTGCTGGGTTAGTTCTATAAGCATTACCAGGAGTCAGTTTTGCATATTTACAGTTAATTGCTGAGTTTCTCATAAATCACTTCATTTTTTTCTTTAACTGCTTCTTTGCTTCCAATTTATGGACTGCATTTTCTTCATTCTGTTTGCTGTTTAGTCAGAAGACCAGTAATAAAGAACATTTCCTTTATCTTCTTAACCAGATTTAGGACCAGTTTATTTGTTCTTTTGGTTCAGGTCTCTGTAAGTCGCCACATGCAGCTTTCAACCCTACAAAATCCCTATCTCCTTCTTTTAAACATTTTATAATACTTAGTTTAATAAACCAGAAATAAAAGTTCATAGATAATGTAACCTACCTATACATGTAATAAAAAATATAATGTCATGGTTTTAATATAGAGGATTACTGCATGTAATTTATAATAAAACAATGTGTATTTCAAGATGTAACTGCAATGGTCCAACAGTAATATAAGATGTAATGAAATAATTTGACATGGATCATGAACTTCAGCTGTGAACTAGTGCTTTCAGAGGCTTAAAATGAAGATTTTCTGCTGAGACTTCTTCCTCACTTATTTCTAGAAAGGCACAAACTCAGGCCCACCTCCACATGGATCCTGAACTTCAGCTGAGAACTAGTGCTTTCAGAGACTTAAAATGAAGATTTTCTGCTGAGACTTTTTCCTCACTTATTTCTAGTGGGTAGTGTTACCTGTCTCTTGGTCTCCAGTTCTCTATGTCTCTCTGAGTCTTTTAATTTTTAAATTTTTTTTAAGGTAAATAATTCTCTGGGCTTTCAAGCCCCTTTATTATGTTAATAGGTGCCTCTCCCCTTCTGTTTAAGAAAGGCACAAACCCAGGCCCACCTCCACATGGATCCTGAACTTTAGCTGTGAACTAGTGCTTTCACACAGTTTTTCCATTTTAATATTAAAATTTATAGGTTTTTATTATCTTTTTTCCTTATTATTTTATGTTCTTTCCTTTTCTTTAATTCTTTTCTTTTCTTCTTCTTCTTCTTTTTTTTTTTTTTATTTTTACTCATTTGCTTCTCAGCCTTTGCTGACTAAGTGTCTTAGACAGGTCCAAGTGAACAGAATCTATACATCTGAATACAGTTAGGGTCAGAATATTCCTCTATTCCCACTGATTCTGATGCACAAAGAGTGAGAACGGAACGGAAGAGAGATTGCAGATCACCTCCTCCTGCATGCCTCTGAACACTCAGACTGATCTTCAAGAGTTAGAAGAAATGTACCATACATCTGATGACTAGAAATTACCTCAGGGTCACAAGAAACATGGAAAAACAAGAAAATACCTCTCCTCCAAGGAAAAATAAGTCCTCTTCATCCTCAGACAGTGTGACGAAATTCATGGAAATGTCTGATAAAGAATTTATAATTTACATGGTGACAAAGCTCACAGAGATTGAAGACAAGAGAGACAATGAACTGCCAAAGAGGCAGGGGAAAGAAGCTGATGAGCTTCAGGAGGTGAGGGAATTCTTGCAAGATCTAAAAGAGGAATTACACACTTTACAAAAAGAATCAAATGGACCTGTTAGAGATGAAGACTATAATACGGGAAGTCAAAACCTCCCTTGAAAGTATTCCAAAGCAGACTAGATCACACTGAAAATTGAATCTCAGTTGTAGAAGATAGAATTACTGGCCTAGAAAAATCTACCACAAAGACTGAGAAAATTGTCCAAAAACATGAGAATACTATACGAGAAATACTAGATACCATCAAACATCTAAACATCTGGATAATTGATACCCCAGAAAGGGAAGAGACCCATAAAGGCATTGACAATATAGTCCATGAAATCCTGGAAGAAAAATTTCCAAACCGAGAGAATCATTTAAAGATCCAGTCCCAAGAAATACAAAGGACCCCCAGTAGAATCAACCCAAGAAGATCTTCTCTAAGACACATTATAGCCAGATTGAGCAAAACCACAAAAACAAGATACCGAGATTGGCAAGAGAGAAATGGCAAGTTACCTACAAAGGATATCCCATCAGGCTGACAGCGGATGTCTCATCAGAAACAGTGTGAGTGAAGAAAGAATGGGAAAATATATTCAAAGTGTTAAGGGAAAAACAATTGCAACCAAGGACACTATACCCGGCAAGATTATTCTTCATATGGGAAGAAAAGACAACAACGTTCTCAGATAAACAAAACTTGAAAGAATTTACCAACACCAGACCAGATCTCCAAGAAATTCTGCAGGGAGTCCTGTACCAGGAAAATTAAATATAGTCACACAAAAATAAGACTTCAAAAACTAAGAAAATGGCCAACTTAATCATGGGGACAAGTCTGGAGTTGAATATTATATCCCAGAATTTAATTGGGAAAATTGAATCACAACAAAAGATAAAGTACATGAGACT